>NW_026043742.1:0-343766 GCF_937001465.1 Orcinus orca | reverse complement strand
GAAGGTAGACTGGAATTGCATTTAAAGCATAGGAAAAGAGGCAGAACATAGACAATGATGCACTTGACCACAAAGGGCGTATGCGTTTTTTCCTGAATATATTCAGGAAAAAACGCATACGCCCTTTTTGGCCAACCAAGCAAGCTTGCAAAGGAAATCTGCACTACAATGAAGTCTCACTTCCCCCCGGTCAAAAGGGTCATCTGAAAAAAGTGTAAAATCCAGAAAGGCAGGACAGGCCATGGAGAACTGGGAGCCTTGTTATACTGATGGGCAGGATGTAAATTGCCAACAGCCACTCTGGAGGAGTGTATGGTGTTTCCTGAAACATCTAAGAAACAAAGCAACAGAGCCTAGGGCACTTCCACTTATGGTCCTATAGCTTACGGAAATTAAAATCAAAAAGACACAGCCACCCCAAAGTTTGGGATGGCTCTGTTTACAAGAACCTTGTTTACTGTACAAGTTCAATATCGCAGAAAGCAAAAAATGGATAAAGAAGTTGTGGTACTTACGTACAATGCAATATCACTCAGCAATGAAATCTATGTCATCAGGCCCGTAGCAGCATAATGAGTGGATTCAGGTATGATGATTCTAACTGAAATAAGTCACAAGAAAAAGAAACATCATAAGATATCACTAATACACGGAATGTAAACTTGGCTACACAGGAACTGGATTACAAAACAGAACAGGGTCTCAAATTTAGAAAACCAACATATGCTTGCTTAAGGGGAAAGGTGAGTTGGGGTGCTGCATAAAACCAGAGATTGAAATGAGGACAGATACAGTTACTTAAGCCAAATATGTAATACACAAGAGCTACGGCTTCCTCAACGAAATGGACTCAACACCCCATATTAAACGCCTAAGAATGTACCTGACTAGTAAGTATCTTAAAACCTATGGATTGCTATGTCTCCAAAAGAGAATCAAGCGTGTGTACAGGGGCATAAACGTAGCAGTGATAGGATTGGAGAGGTTCGGTGAGCAAATGAAGACCATTTGAAATCATTTTGCATGGTACCCATTCCACGGGTCTCAACTCTCCAGGTTTAAGGGATTCTTCCTTCAGCTAAAGCATGCATGTGGAACCCAGAGTATGATCAACCATGTGATCGGGAGACGTGTTCCAATATGTCTCAGTTTTCGTCCCCTGGTACTCGGGTGCAACATTCCAGACGCTTTACTAACACTCTCCCGACTTGGAGAGTCAGTGCCTTTAACCTCCTGTTTGGCCCAGTTTGCAATTTCTGCGGAAGATGAACAGGAATAGGGAGAACCAATGAGAGACTAGCTGGAGGTGTCTGGACGGGCAAATTTAACTCTCATTTCCCACCAGGAAGAGGAATTAACCAAAGGCTCAGCGTGCCGTGCCGGAACCAGATTAGGGCCTGAAGCAATCCTGCGGTGTTGCGGCCAGCTCACAAGAAAGCGAGTTGAAGAAAGGAGCTCAGGGGCACTGTAATTCACAAACCTGCAGAGTTATAAATGACAGCTATCATCCAAAAATATACTGAAGTAAGGCTGCAAAGAGGACTTGAAAGCGGGGCAGAATTGCAGGAACCCGATTTCAGGAGGTAGACTGGAATTGCATTTAAAGCATAGGAAAAGAGGCAGAACCTCCACAATGATGCACTTGGCCAAAAAGGGCGTATGCGTTTTTTCCTGAATATATTCATGAGAAAACGCATACGCCCTTTTTGGCCAACCAAGCAAGCTTGCGAAGGAAATCTGCACTACAATGAAGTCTCACTTCCCCCAGTCAAAAGGGCCATCTGAAAAAAGTGTAAAATCCAGAAAGGCAGGACAGGCCATGGAGAACTGGGAGCCTTGTTATGCTGATGGGCGGGATGTAAATTGCCAACAGCCACTCGGGAGAAGTGTATGGTGTTTCCTGAAACATCTAAAAAACAAAGCAACAGAGCCTAGGGCACTTCCACTTATGGTCCTATAGCTTAGGGAAATTAAAATCAAAAAGACACAGCCACCCCAAAATTTGGGACGGCTCTTTTACAGGAACCTCTTCTTCAGCACAAGTTAAATATGCCAGAGAGCAAATAATTGATAAAGAAGTTGCGGTACTTACGTACAACAGAATACCTCTCAGCAATGAAAACTATGTCACCAGGCCCGTACCAGCATAATGAGTGGATTGAGGCACGGTGATTCTAAGTGAAAAAAGTCACACAGAAAGAGAAACATCATAAGGTATCACTAATACATGGAATGTGAACTTGGTTACACATGAACTGAATTACAAAACAGAACAGGGTCTCATGTTTAGAAAACCAACTTATGCTTGCTTAAGGGGGAAGGTGAGTTGTGGTGCTGCATAAAAGCAGAGTTTGAAATTAGCACAGATACCGTTCCATAAGCTAAATATGTAATAGACAAGACCTACCCCTTGCTCAACAAAGTGGACTCAACAATGAGGTATCACCTCACACCTGGTAGAATGGGCATCATCAGAAAATCTACAAACAAAAAATGCTGGAAATGTGTGGAGAAAAGGAACCCTCTTCCACTATTGTTGGGAATATAAATTGATACAGTCACTATGGAGAACAATATGGAGTTTCTTAAGAAACTAACAGTAGAATTACCATATGATACAGCAATCCCAGTTCTGGACATATACCCAGACAAAACCATAAATCAAAAAGAGACATTCACCGCAATGTTCATTGTATCACTCTTTACAATATCGAGGTAATGGAAGCAACCTAAATGCCCACAGACAGACGAATGCATAAAGCAGTGGTACATATATAAAATAGAATATTACTAAGCCATGAAAAGGAATGAAATTAGTCATTTGTAGAGACGTCGATGGATCTAGAGACTGTCATACAGAGTGAAGTAAGTCAGAAAGAGAAAAACAAATCTTGTATATTCATGCATATATGTGGAACCTAGAAAAACTGTACAGATTAACCATTTTGCAAGGCATAAATAGAGCAACAGATGTAGACAACAAACGTATGGACAACAAGGGGGGAAAGCTGTTGGGGGGGTTGGTGGTGGGAGGAGTTGAGAGACTGGGATTGGCATGTATACATTTATATGTATAAAATAGATAACCAATAAGAACCTGCTGTATAAAAATATAAAATAAAATTCAAAATTAAAAAGAAATAAAATTAAAAAAATAAAACAGAAAAAACAATTATTCCCTTCACATACATGTATTTATATGAATAAATTATTTCTATGCTTATATCTGTAAATACAAAAAAGAGGAATAAAATCTACCTTGAACCAAAAACGAAAAAGAGAAAAAAAACACAGAACCCACCAGTTCCACAGAGGAAAACCGTATCAGGGTACTTGCTCCAGTTGTAAACAATTCTGAAGTTGGTCAGTGGTGGGGAATCGTCTCCCATTCAGCCAGCAGCCCCCATGCAACAAGCGTCCTCATTGCAAAGCTGGGGCACCGTGCCGAGGCATCTGTGAGTAAACGTGAGCTGAGCCCCAGGCCAGTTGCTGCTGAACTATTCCCACCCGTCCCAGGTAAAACACCTGAATATATACAAGGACTTGAAAGCCTAGAGGAAGGGCCATAGAGCCACATGAGTGACAGCATACCGGCCGACTTGGTGCCTGCAGGCCAGCCAGGATGGTCCTGGCCCTGGGTGCTCTTCTGGAAGATTTCCATTTCCCTGCCTGAGATACCCGTCCTGTCCCTGCCCCCACTGCTTTTTTCCTTCCTCACCTCTGCCCAGGGAGAAATTCCAGCAGCAGGTATGGGTGACACATCCTCTTCTTTAGCAGGTGGCAGCCTGGCAACTGCTGCAGAAAGTCCAGCAGAGCCCCACTCACACTGGGCCACCCACAAAGCCGTGGCCTCTCACTCCCTCCCACCAGCCCAGCCCCGAGACTGCTGACAGGGCAGAGAAAATGGCGTCAGGCACGGCTGCAGGGCCTCTTGCTGCCTGGAGTGGTATTTATATTGATCTCAACCCAGGCACACCTGGGGAGGGCTGGCCGGCACGGTAAGGCTGCCCAGGTCAGCCAATCATCATCCCTCAGGGGCTCACAGTTGCAGAAAATGGAACTTGCTGAACCGGCCAGGTCCAAGGAACAGGTGTGGGCTCCTGAGAGTCAGGATAGACAAGGGGCTGCAGCTTTGGCTTGTTTTCTAATCATTTTATCTGGCCCATGAGTGGGAGACAACTTCAAGAAAACCCTCTCCTAATGAGAGGAACCCAGGAGTCAGGGAGAGGAGGGGTGGGTGGTGGTTGGAGACAGAGGCCTGGTGCCCCGGGTGCAGTGGAAGTCTCTGGAAGACCAGGTGGAGGGAGGCCGCACAGAGTGATGCCCAGGGTCACAGACCTGTCGCATCTGCTGTTTGTTAGTTCAAGTCCTGCTCTGAGGTGCTCTGTGTCAGCTCTGAGCGACAGGTGAGCTGGGGGTGCTCTGCAATGAGGGCTATGTGCACGGTTCCTGTGTGCCCAGCCCTGCCACGGTACCTGCAAGGGTAGCTCTGTATCCTGGGAGGGGCCTGACCACGAGAGCCCCGTGGGCTGGGGTGGGGGTGGGGTACCTGCCCAGGTGAGCTCCATATTCTGGGATTGGTCTGACCACGAGAGCCCCATGGGCTGCTGGGGACCTGGTAAAGGATGTCAGGACAGTCAGTGAAGCCACCGAGGATATACCTCCAGCTGCTCCTAATTCCTACACCCTGCTGGTCATTCTACCAACCACCAGGACATGGTATTCTGTATTAGTCTTCAATGATGCCTTCTTTTGTATTCCATTAGTCCCAGAGTCACAAGAAATTTTGGCTTGTGAGTGGCAGGACTCAACATACAACTAAAACAATACTTCCGGGCCGTCTTGCCCCAAGGGTGCAAAAATTCCCACACCATCTTTGGGGAAAGCTTAGCTAAAGACCTAAAAGTTCTACCTCTGGAAAAGGAAACCCTCCTTCAGTACGCAGACGACATTCTGATCGCCAGCCCTACTAAGGAGGCCTCTGAACTACCAAGCCAATAAAGGATAGAAGTTGTCCAAGAAAAAGCTCAAATATCACAGACTGCGGTGACCTGCCTGGGCTTCGTTCTCACAGAAGGTCGGAGAAGCCCATCCCAGGAAAGGGAAGAAACCATTTTCAGCCTTACCCCTTTCTAAAACTAGAAGACAGCTTAGGGGTTCCTGGGGAGGCCAGGGTTTGCTGCTTCTGGATCCCTAACTACAGTCTACTAGCTGGGCCTCTATATGAAACACTGAAAGGAAAAGATGATGATCCTTTTGAATAGAATCCAGAAGTGGCCTTTCAAGAATGGAAAGAGCAGTCAATTCAGACCCTTGCCCTGGAACTCCCTAATTTAGCTAAACCCTTTGACCTTTACATTCCCGGTGAAAGGTGAATCGCCATTGGAGAATTAGTGCAAAAACTGGGACCACTTGAAATGGAACAATGCAAGAATGCCATCCAGGTAGGATAAACTACGGTCACCAAGGGGCTTGGCCCACTGCCACATCTGGCCAAGATACTGGCGGTATCTAAAAACCTGGAAATCAGCAGCCCCAAAGGCCACCTCCCTCCTAAGGGAAAAGGACCCCACGTGGTGATCCTAACCACCAACCATGCCCTGAAGTTGCAGGGTTCGCTCTGTGGGCACACCAACCTCGAGTGAGGAGGCCCTCCAACTCCAACATCCAGAGAGATAACCGGGGGCAACAGGGCACCATGACGACTTGTGTGAACATCACTTGACCTGGAGTTTCTCTCATAAAACAACAAGAGTGTGTCCCAAAAGAGTAGACTACTGCTTGCAGGACTTACTGCACCCAGAGGGGAGCTAATAATCTTGGCGGGGGAACCGTATATCACACTGTCACCATAGAAAAGCCTACAGACACCGTGATGATGGTAGCCAATAAGACTGGCTGGACTCCTGTTTACTTCAAAAGGCTGTTGACTCAGTGGCCATCATGGTCCTTGATCACCACTGACCCTGGACTGTCTGGGAGTTGAGCAGGCAGGGCTCTCACACCTGGTGCTGTTTGTACATTAATTCAGGGGCCTAATTGAAGAAAGCGCAGACTACTGGTCAGAGCATCTAGGCTGGCAGAAACGGTCAGCCTAAAGTGGCCGAACAAATGTGGGGCGGGGTGAAACCGGCCCCCACAGCGTCTCTGCACATCTCTTTCCTGGACCCTTAAAGGTCATTAGAATCTATAACACTTCCAATGCTGGTGCTCAGGTGGACGAGCAGGGAGGCAGGGGGCCTGGGGACAATCAACGTCACCTGGAGGCTGCTGGGGAGAAGCTCTGACCCTCGCCCCCGGGTATGAGGGCTCCCAACTCAGCACTCAGCAGTTACAGAAGAAGGGTCTGCACCCTCAGCACTCCAAGAATGAGGAACGGGACAAAAGGCAGAGGAGGGGTTTGTCCCCAGCAAAGCCCATTAAAAATCCCTGGGAGATAAAAATAGAATCTGGGCAATAAAGTCAAGTCTAACCTTTTTTATCCTTTGTGCTTTGTCTAATTTCATGTGCTCCTAGGGTCCCGCATGCAGAGGTTCCACACCCGGCACTTCAGACCAGATTTCCTAGTGCAGAATGGCTGGGACGACACCTCAGCTCCTGGGGCCCAGTGCAGACTCCGCGATATAGAGCCTGAGCTGCAGCCAACCCGGCCCTCGAGAGCTCTGCCCCCTCCCTCCCACTGACTCTGACAGGATCTCTACACAGCAGCCCAGCCCACAGCCCAGGGGGTAGTGCATGCTCTCACCTCTCCATTCTCTGATCAAAATATAAAGTTTCCTTTGCTTGTGAACCAAACTCAGTCTCGATCTGTTGGCCCCAATGACACTGGGCAGGGGGACACTTGTTGGGGTCCACTCTGGAGGATCAGTAACAGAAACTGAGACTATTGTAACCTCAATGAACAGATGTGTGAGCCAAACTGTAGTTAACATAGAACAGTGTATAAGGCTCGGGTAAAATAAGATGTTTCTAACACTTCCATTTGATATTTCCATCACTTTATTATAAGCAAGTTCAGTGAAAAGGTTTGTCTTATTTGTCAGGTCAATATTAGAGAAACGAAGTGATTTCTTTCCAAGGATGTACATCTAATAATCTTGGTTAAAGCTTCAATCTTGTTTTAAATGCTTTTCCATTGAAAATGATACCTCTCTTTCAGCTCCCCCATTTCTGAGAAGTATAAAATCTTATAATTTATTATTACCAAAGGGGAAAGGTGGGAGGAGGGATAAATTAACAGTTTGGGATTAACACATACACACTGCTATGTATAAAATAGATCATCAACAAGGAACTACTGTATAGCACAGGGAACTACACTCAACATTTTGCTATAACCTATAAGGGGAAATAATCTGAAAAAGAATAGATATTTTTATTGACATCATCTATCAATGACAGTTAAAGTGTAACCTAAGGGAAGCTTGTGGTGAGTGCTTCTGACCCTGAAGACTTCAATCATCTAAAGTTTGGACTCTGCCTACTTCCCCAGGCCCTTAATGAACATATGTGTAGCCGTAGCTTAAAAAATTCCCCAGTTTGGGTTTCGGGCAGACACTGATTTTGAAAAAGCCCTGGTGTTCTCCTTACATGAATGGGACTCTTCCTACTGCTAAAACATGTCTGTCACACCCAGAGGATGGTATACCGTCTGATCGGGAAGAGTTTGGAAAAGGCATCTCATCTCCTCATCTCCTGGTGCTCGGGTTCACCCCTCCAGCGTCTTTACTAACAGTCTCCCCACTTGGAGATGTCAGCACTGTCAACATCCTGTTGCGTACAGTTTGGAATTTGTCCAGAGGATGAAGCGGAAGGATGAGGAACAATGAGAGACAAGTCCTAGGTGTTCAGACAGGCACATGTCACTCTAATTTCCAACCAGGAAGACGAATTGACCAAAGGCTAGGGTTGCCCATGGAAACAGTATAGGGCTTGAGGAAATCCCGCTGCTTTGTGGCCAGTTCCCATAAACACAAGTTGAACAATGGAACTCAGGGGCAGTAAAATTCACGAAACTGCAGAGTTGAAAATATCCATCACTGAAAAATGTCTTGAGGAAAGTCAGAGAAAAGGACTTGTAAGCAAGGGAGAATGGCAGGAAAGGGATCTGAGGAGGTAGAAAGGACTCGCCATTAAGCACGAGAAAAGGAGCTGAACATTGCCAACATTGCAGTTGGCCAAAAAGGGTGTATGCGTTTTTTTCTGTATATATTCAAGAAAAGGGCATACACTTTTTTAGCCAAGCAAACAGGTGGGCACTGGAAGTCAATACTACAAAAGATATCACTTCGCATCAGTCAGAAGAGCCATCCTCATAAAGCGTAAACAACAGAAATGCAGGACAGGGCAAGGAGAAGAGGGAGCCCTGTGAGACTTATAGTGGAAATGTATATTGCCAACGGCCATTCTGGAGAAGTGTATTGTGTTTACTAAAGCATCTAAAAAATGAGCTACAGAGCATAGGGCACTTGCACTCATGGGCGTATATCTTGGGAAAAACAAAAATCGAGAGGACACAGGCACCCCAATGTTTACCCCCTCTCTGTTTAAAAGATCCTCGACTAGGATATAACTTAAATGTCTCTGGAGCGAAAAAATGGATAGAGATGTGGTACTTAGGTAGAGTGGAATATTATTCAGCCTGGAAATCAATGAACTATGGCCAGTTGTAACAACTCCGGAGGAGTTACGTATGATCATTCTAAGTGACATAATTCAAAAAGAAAAAGACACATATCATAAGATATCACTTAAAGGTGGAATCCAAAATGGCTACACATGAAATAAATTACAAAACAAAAACATAGTCAAATATGTAGGAAACACGTATAAGGCTGCTAAACGGGAAAGGTGGGGAGGGGTGAGGCATCATCCAGGAGGTTGAAATTAGCAAAGATACCATTCCAAATACCAAACTGATAATCAACAAAGCCTACACGGTAGCTACAAGAACTGCACTCAGCACACTCAAGTCACCGGAAAAGAATATATACGACTGGTAAGAATCTGAAAAAGAATTTACTGATGTCTCTCTGTACGTGAATCAAGTGGATGTACAGCAGCAAGAAACAGAGCTTTGAAAATCAGCTGTAACCAATATAGTAACAAATTGAAAAAAATAAACGACAGAGAGACAGAGAAAACCTCTTACAACTTTTCCTCAGGGACGGTGATGCAACATGGATTGAACACATCTAGACCCACAGCAGGATGAGACATAAGGCTGGAAACTGTTTGCACTAAGAGAAATGTGAGGTTGGGTGAGGAAATGCACACCCTTTAAAGTAATACTACCTGGTACCCATTCAATGGGTCCCAAATCTGCAGGTTCAAGGGATCTTCCTACAGCTAAAACATGTATGGAAAACCCAGAGGACTGTACACCATGTGATCGGGAGATGTGTCTAAAATGCAGCTCATTTATCCTCTCCTGGTGCTCCTGTTCACCATTCCAGCCACGTTACTTAGAATCTCCCCACTTGGAGAATCAGCACATTTCAACTTCTGTTTCACACATTTTGCAAATTGTGAGGAGGATGAATGGGAAGAGGGGGAACCAATGAGAGAATAGTTGTAGGGGTTTGGACGGGCACATATCACTCTAATTTCCCATTAAGAATAAGAATTGAAAAAAGGCTCAGCCCGCCTCAGCGGAGCCAAAATAGGGCCTGAAGCAATCCTGCGGGTTTGAGGCCAGCTCACAAAAGAGCAACTTAAAAAATGGAGCTCAGGGTCACTGCAATTCACAAACCTGCAGAGTTATAAATGAAAACTAACGTCCAAAACTATGTTGAGGTAAGGCAAAGAAGAGGATCTGAATGCAAGACAGAATTGCAAGAAACAGATTTCAAGAGATAGATTGGACTCGTCTTTAAAGCACATGAAAAGCGGCAGAATTTCGACAATGATGCAGTTGGCCCAAAAGGGCGTATGCGTTTTTCCTGATTATATCCAGGAAAAAACACATACGCACTTTATGGGCAACGAAGCAAGCAAGCAATGCAAATGTGCACAACAAAGAAGTCTCATTTCCCACCGGTCAAAAGGGCCATCCTAAAAAATTGTAAAAACCAGAAATGCAGGACAGGCCATGGAGAACAGGGAGCCTTTATACGCTGATGGGCAGTGTGTGAACTGCCGAGAGCCACTCTGGAGAAGTGTATGGTGGTTCCTAAATCATCTAAAAAACAGAGCTACAGAGCATAGGACCCTTCCAATCATGGGAATATATCTAGGGAAGTCTAAAAATCAACAAGACACAAGCACACCACAGTTTAGGGCTACTCTGTTTACAAGAACCTCAACTTCAGTACACCTTAAATATCCCAGGAAAGAGAACAATGGATAAAGAAGATGTGGTACTTATGTACAATGGAATATCTCTTCACCATGAAATCAATGTAATAAGGCTAGTAGAAGGATAAAGAGTGGATTTAGGTCCGATAATACTACTTGAAATAAGTCAAACAGAAAAAGAAACATATCATAAGATATCACTTATAGAGGGAGGGTAAATATGGCTGCACAAGAAATGAATTACAGAACAGTGTCTCACATTTAGAAAACACACTTATGTCAGCTTAAGGGGAAAGGAGAGGTGGGGTGATGCATAAAACCAGAGTTTGAAATTAGCACAGATACCGTTCAATAAACCAAATAGATATTAGACAAGATCTACACCTTGCTCAATGAACTGGCCTCAACACACCTTATAAACCGCAGAGAAATATATCTGAGTAATAAGAATCTTAAAATCCATGTATTGATATATCTCCATAAGGGAATCAAGTGTGTGCAGAGCGGCACAAACACAGCAGTGAAAATGAGCTAAACCCCATTATAGAAATAAATTTTAAAAACAAAACGCAGAAACAATGAAAGAGAGAAAAATTCTTACAAAATTTGCTCAGGGGCTGTGATGCAACCTGGATTGACCACATATAAACCCACAGCTGGATAACACATAAGGCTGGACACTTGGGGCTGAGAGGATTGGTGAGTTTTGGTGAGCAACTGCCAAAAGTTTAATGCAATACTTCATGCTACTCATTCCAAGGGTCCCAACAATCCAGGTTGAAGGGAATCTTCCTACAGCTAAACCATGCTTGGGAAACCCAGCGACTGGTATACCATATGATCGGGAAAGGTTTCTAAAACGCACCTCATTTTTCCTCTCCTGGGGCTCCGGATCGACATTCCAGCCGCTTTACTAACAACATCCTCACATGGAGAGTCAATGCCTTTAAGTTCTGGTATCGCACAGTCTGCAGTTAGTGCGGAGGATGAATGGGAATAGGGGGAACCAGTGAGAAACAAGCTGTAGCGGTTTCAATGGGCACATGTCACTCTAATTTCACATCAGTAAGAAGAATAAACCAAAGGCACAGCAAGGTGCCCCAGAAGAAGAATAGGGCCTGAAGGAATCCTGTGGTTATGAGGCAAGATCACAAAAATATGAGCTGAAAAATGGAGCTAAGGGCCACTGCAATTCAAAAACGTGCAGAGTTATAAAGGCCAACTATTTTCAAAAACTATATTGAGGTAAGGCTATGAAGAGGCATTGAAAGCAAGGCAGAATTGCAGGAAACCGATTTCAGGAGGTAGACAGGAATTGCATTTAAAGCATAGGAAAAGAGGCAGAACGACGACAATGATGCACTTGGCCAAAAAGGGCGTATGCGTTTTTTCCTGAATATATTCAGGAAAAAACGCATACGCCCTTTTTGGCCAACCAAGCAAGCTTGCAAAGGAAATCTGCACTACAATGAAGTCTCACTTCCCCCCAGTCAAAAGGGCCATCTGAAAAAAGTGTAAAATCCAGAAAGGCAGGACAGGCAATGGAGAACTGGGAGCATTGTTATGCTGATGGGTGGGATGTAAATTGCCAACAGCCACTCGGGAGAAGTGTATGGTGTTTCCTGAAACATCTAAAAAACAAAGCAACAGAGCCTAGGGCACTTCCACTTATGGTCCTATAGCTTAGGGAAATTAAAATCAAAAAGACACAGCCACCCCAAAATTTGGGATGGCTCAGATTACAAGAACCTCGTTTACGGTACAAGTTCAATATCGCAGAAAGTGAAAAATGGATAAAGAATTTGTGGTACTTACGTACAATGCAATATCACTCAGCAATGAAATCTATTTCATCAGGCCCGTAGCAGCATAATGAGTGGGTTCAGGTATGAGGCTTCTAACTGAAATAAGTCACACAGAAAAAGAAACATCATAAGATATCACTAATACACGGAATGTAAACTTGCTACACAGGAACTGAATTACAAAACAGAATAAGGTCTCAAATTAGAAAACCAACTTATGCTTGCTTAAGCGGAAAGGTGAGTTGGGGTGCTGCACAAAAACACAGATTCAAATGAGCACAGATAAAGTTCTTTAAGCCAAATATGTAATAGACAAGAGCTACTCCTTGCTCAACGAGATGGACTCAACACCCCATATTAAACGCCTAAGAATGTACCTGACTAGTAAGTATCTTAAAACCTATGGATCACTATGTCTCCGAAAGAGAATCAAGCGTGTGTACAGGGGCATAAACGCAGCAGTGATAGGATTGGAGAGGTTCGGTGAGCAAATGAAGACCCTTTGAAGTCATATTGCATGGTACCCATTCCACGGGTCTCAACTCTCCAGGTTTAAGGGATTCTTCCTTCAGCTAAAACACGCATGTGGAACCCAGAGTATGATCAACCGTGTGATCCTGAGATGTGTTCAACTATGTCTCATTTCTTGTCACCTGGTACTTGGGTGCAACATTCCAGATGCTTCACTAACACTCTCCCGACTTGGAGAGTCAGTGCTTTTAACCTCCTGTTTGGCCCAGTTTGCAATTTCTGCGGAAGATGAACAGGAATAGGGAGAACCAATGAGAGACTAGCTGGAAGTGTCTGGACGGGCAAATTTAACTCTCATTTCCCACCAGGAAGAGGAATTAACCAAAGGCTCAGCGTGCCATGGCGGAACAAGATTATGGCCTGAATCAATCCTGTGGTGTTCCGGGCAGCTCACAAGAAAGCGAGTTGAAGAAAGGAGCTCAGGGGCACTGTAATTCACAAACCTGCAGAGTTATAAATGACAGCTATCATCCAAAAATATACTGAAGTAAGGCTGCAAAGAGGACTTGAAAGCGGGGCAGAATTGCAGGCAACCGATTTCAGGAGGTAGACTGGAATTCCATTTAAAGCATAGGAAAAGAGGCAGAACCTCCACAATGATGCACTTGGCCAAAAAGGGCGTATGCGTTTTTTCCTGAATATATTCATGAGAAAACGCATACGCCCTTTTTGGCCAACCAAGCAAGCTTGCGAAGGAAATCTGCACTACAATGAAGTCTCACTTCCCCCAGTCAAAAGGGCCATCTGAAAAAAGTGTAAAATCCAGAAAGGCAGGACAGGCCATGGAGAACTGGGAGCCTTGTTATGCTGATGGGCGGGATGTAAATTGCCAACAGCCACTCGGGAGAAGTGTATGGTGTTTCCTGAAACATCTAAAAAACAAAGCAACAGAGCCTAGGGCACTTCCACTTATGGTCCTATAGCTTAGGGAAATTAAAATCAAAAAGACACAGCCACCCCAAAATTTGGGACGGCTCTTTTACAGGAACCTCTTCTTCAGCACAAGTTAAATATGCCAGAGAGCAAATAATTGATAAAGAAGTTGCGGTACTTACGTACAACAGAATACCTCTCAGCAATGAAAACTATGTCACCAGGCCCGTACCAGCATAATGAGTGGATTGAGGCACGGTGATTCTAAGTGAAAAAAGTCACACAGAAAGAGAAACATCATAAGGTATCACTAATACATGGAATGTGAACTTGGTTACACATGAACTGAATTACAAAACAGAACAGGGTCTCATGTTTAGAAAACCAACTTATGCTTGCTTAAGGGGGAAGGTGAGTTGTGGTGCTGCATAAAAGCAGAGTTTGAAATTAGCACAGATACCGTTCCATAAGCTAAATATGTAATAGACAAGACCTACCCCTTGCTCAACAAAGTGGACTCAACAATGAGGTATCACCTCACACCTGGTAGAATGGGCATCATCAGAAAATCTACAAACAAAAAATGCTGGAAATGTGTGGAGAAAAGGAACCCTCTTCCACTATTGTTGGGAATATAAATTGATACAGTCACTATGGAGAACAATATGGAGTTTCTTAAGAAACTAACAGTAGAATTACCATATGATACAGCAATCCCAGTTCTGGACATATACCCAGACAAAACCATAAATCAAAAAGAGACATTCACCGCAATGTTCATTGTATCACTCTTTACAATATCGAGGTAATGGAAGCAACCTAAATGCCCACAGACAGACGAATGCATAAAGCAGTGGTACATATATAAAATAGAATATTACTAAGCCATGAAAAGGAATGAAATTAGTCATTTGTAGAGACGTCGATGGATCTAGAGACTGTCATACAGAGTGAAGTAAGTCAGAAAGAGAAAAACAAATCTTGTATATTCATGCATATATGTGGAACCTAGAAAAACTGTACAGATTAACCATTTTGCAAGGCATAAATAGAGCAACAGATGTAGACAACAAACGTATGGACAACAAGGGGGGAAAGCTGTTGGGGGGGTTGGTGGTGGGAGGAGTTGAGAGACTGGGATTGGCATGTATACATTTATATGTATAAAATAGATAACCAATAAGAACCTGCTGTATAAAAATATAAAATAAAATTCAAAATTAAAAAGAAATAAAATTAAAAAAATAAAACAGAAAAAACAATTATTCCCTTCACATACATGTATTTATATGAATAAATTATTTCTATGCTTATATCTGTAAATACAAAAAAGAGGAATAAAATCTACCTTGAACCAAAAACGAAAAAGAGAAAAAAAACACAGAACCCACCAGTTCCACAGAGGAAAACCGTATCAGGGCACTTGCTCCAGTTGTAAACAATTCTGAAGTTGGTCAGTGGTGGGGAATCGTCTCCCATTCAGCCAGCAGCCCCCATGCAACAAGCGTCCTCATTGCAAAGCTGGGGCACCGTGCCGAGGCATCTGTGAGTAAACGTGAGCTGAGCCCCAGGCCAGTTGCTGCTGAACTATTCCCACCCGTCCCAGGTAAAACACCTGAATATATACAAGGACTTGAAAGCCTAGAGGAAGGGCCATAGAGCCACACGAGTGACAGCATACCGGCCGACTTGGTGCCTGCAGGCCAGCCAGGATGGTCCTGGCCCTGGGTGCTCTTCTGGAAGATTTCCATTTCCCTGCCTGAGATACCCGTCCTGTCCCTGCCCCCACTGCTTTTTTCCTTCCTCACCTCTGCCCAGGGAGAAATTCCAGCAGCAGGTATGGGTGACACATCCTCTTCTTTAGCAGGTGGCAGCCTGGCAACTGCTGCAGAAAGTCCAGCAGAGCCCCACTCACACTGGGCCACCCACAAAGCCGTGGCCTCTCACTCCCTCCCACCAGCCCAGCCCCGAGACTGCTGACAGGGCAGAGAAAATGGCGTCAGGCACGGCTGCAGGGCCTCTTGCTGCCTGGAGTGGTATTTATATTGATCTCAACCCAGGCACACCTGGGGAGGGCTGGCCGGCACGGTAAGGCTGCCCAGGTCAGCCAATCATCATCCCCCAGGGGCTCACAGTTGCAGAAAATGGAACTTGCTGAACCGGCCAGGTCCAAGGAACAGGTGTGGGCTCCTGAGAGTCAGGATAGACAAGGGGCTGCAGCTTTGGCTTGTTTTCTAATCATTTTATCTGGCCCATGAGTGGGAGACAACTTCAAGAAAACCCTCTCCTAATGAGAGGAACCCAGGAGTCAGGGAGAGGAGGGGTGGGTGGTGGTTGGAGACAGAGGCCTGGTGCCCCGGGTGCAGTGGAAGTCTCTGGAAGACCAGGTGGAGGGAGGCCGCACAGAGTGATGCCCAGGGTCACAGACCTGTCGCATCTGCTGTTTGTTAGTTCAAGTCCTGCTCTGAGGTGCTCTGTGTCAGCTCTGAGCGACAGGTGAGCTGGGGGTGCTCTGCAATGAGGGCTATGTGCACGGTTCCTGTGTGCCCAGCCCTGCCACGGTACCTGCAAGGGTAGCTCTGTATCCTGGGAGGGGCCTGACCACGAGAGCCCCGTGGGCTGGGGTGGGGGTGGGGTACCTGCCCAGGTGAGCTCCATATTCTGGGATTGGTCTGACCACGAGAGCCCCATGGGCTGCTGGGGACCTGGTAAAGGATGTCAGGACAGTCAGTGAAGCCACCGAGGATATACCTCCAGCTGCTCCTAATTCCTACACCCTGCTGGTCATTCTACCAACCACCAGGACATGGTATTCTGTATTAGTCTTCAATGATGCCTTCTTTTGTATTCCATTAGTCCCAGAGTCACAAGAAATTTTGGCTTGTGAGTGGCAGGACTCAACATACAACTAAAACAATACTTCCGGGCCGTCTTGCCCCAAGGGTGCAAAAATTCCCACACCATCTTTGGGGAAAGCTTAGCTAAAGACCTAAAAGTTCTACCTCTGGGAAAGGAAACCCTCCTTCAATACGCAGATGACATTCTGATCGCCAGCCCTACTAAGGAGGCCTCTGAACTACCAAGCCAATAAAGGATAGAAGTTGTCCAAGAAAAAGCTCAAATATCACAGACTGCAGTGACCTGCCTGGGCTTCGTTCTCACAGAAGGTCGGAGAAGCCCATTCCAGGAAAGGGAAGAAACCATTTTCAGCCTTACCCCTTTCTAAAACTAGAAGACAGCTTAGGGGTTCCTGGGGAGGCCAGGGTTTGCTGCTTCTGCATCCCTAACTACAGTCTACTAGCTGGGCCTCTATATGAAACACTGAAAGGAAAAGATGATGATCCTTTTGAATAGAATCCAGAAGTGGCCTTTCAAGAATGGAAAGAGCAGTCAATTCAGACCCTTGCCCTGGAACTCCCTAATTTAGCTAAACCCTTTGACCTTTACATTCCCGGTGAAAGGTGAATCGCCATTGGAGAATTAGTGCAAAAACTGGGACCACTTGAAATGGAACAATGCAAGAATGCCATCCAGGTAGGATAAACTACGGGCACCAAGGGGCTTGGCCCACTGCCACATCTGGCCAAGATACTGGCGGTATCTAAAAACCTGGAAATCAGCAGCCCAAAAGGCCACCTCCCTCCTAAGGGAAAAGGACCCCACGTGGTGATCCTAACCACCAACCATGCCCTGAAGTTTCAGGGTTCGCTCCGTGGGCACACCAACCTCGAGTGAGGAGGCCCTCCAACTCCAACATCCAGAGAGATAACCGGGGGCAACAGGGCACCATGACGACTCGTGTGAACATCACTTGACCTGGAGTTTCTCTCATAAAACAACAAGAGTGTGTCCCAAAAGAGTAGACTACTGCTTACCCAGAGGGGAGCTAATAATCTTGGCGGGGGAACCGTATATCACACTGTCACCATAGAAAAGCCTACAGACACCGTGATGATGGTGGCCAATAAGACTGGCTGGACTCCTGTTTACTTCAAAAGGCTGTTGACTCAGTGGCCATCATGGTCCTTGATCACCACTGACCCTGGACTGTCTGGGAGTTGAGCAGGCAGGGCTCTGACACCTGGTGCTGTTTGTACATTAATTCAGGGGCCTAATTGAAGAAAGCGCAGACTACTGGTCAGAGCATCTAGGCTGGCAGAAACGGTCAGCCTAAGGTGGCCGAACAAATGTGGGGCGGGGTGAAACCGGCCCCCACAGCGTCTCTGCACATCTCTTTCCTGGACCCTTAAAGGTCATTAGAATCTATAACACTTCCAATGCTGGTGCTCAGGTGGACGAGCAGGGAGGCAGGGGGCCTGGGGACAATCAATGTCACCTGGAGGCTGCTGGGGAGAAGCCCTGACCCGCGCCCCCGGGTATGAGGGCTCCCAACTCAGCACTCAGCAGTTACAGAAGAAGGGTCTGCACCCTCAGCACTCCAAGAATGAGGAACGGGACAAAAGGCAGAGGAGGGGTTTGTCCCCAGCAAAGCCCATTAAAAATCCCTGGGAGATAAAAATAGAATCTGGGCAATAAAGTCAAGTCTAACCTTTTTTATCCTTTGTGCTTTGTCTAATTTCATGTGCTCCTAGGGTCCCGCATGCAGAGGTTCCACACCCGGCACTTCAGACCAGATTTCCTAGTGCAGAATGGCTGGGACGACACCTCAGCTCCTGGGGCCCAGTGCAGACTCCGCGATATAGAGCCTGAGCTGCAGCCAACCCGGCCCTCGAGAGCTCCGCCCCCTCCCTCCCACTGACTCTGACAGGATCTCTACACAACAGCCCAGCCCACAGCCCACGGGGTAGTGCATGCTCTCACCTCTCCATTCTCTGATCAAAATATAAAGTTTCCTTTGCTTGTGAACCAAACTCAGTCTCGATCTGTTGGCCCCAATGACACTGGGCAGGGGGACACTTGTTGGGGTCCACTCTGGAGAATCAGTAACAGAAACTGAGACTATTGTAACCTCAATGAACAGATGTGTGAGCCAAACTGTAGTTAACATAGAACAGTGTATAAGGCTCGGGTAAAATAAGATGTTTCTAACACTTCCATTTGATATTTCCATCACTTTATTATAAGCAAGTTCAGTGAAAAGGTCTGTCTTATTTGTCAGGTCAATATTAGAGAAACGAAGTGATTTCTTTCCAAGGATGTACATCTAATAATCTTGCTTAAAGCTTCAATCTTGTTTTAAATGCTTTTCCATTGAAAATGATACCTCTCTTTCAGCTCCCCCATTTCTGAGAAGTATAAAATCTTATAATTTTTTATTACCAAAGGGGAAAGGTGGGAGGAGGGATAAATTAACAGTTTGGGATTAACACATACACACTGCTATGTATAAAATAGATCATCAACAAGGAACTACTGTATAGCACAGGGAACTACACTCAACATTTTGCAATAAGCTATAAGGGGAAATAATCTGGAAAAGAATAGATATTTTTATTGTCATTGTCATCTATCAATGACAGTTAAAGTGTAACCTAAGGGAAGCTGGTGGTGAGTGCTTCTGACCCTGAAGACTTCAATCATCTAAAGTTTGGACTCTGCCTACTTCCCCAGGCCCTTAATGAACATATGTGTAGCCGTAGCTTAAAAAATTCCCCAGTTTGGGTTTCGGGCAGACACTGATTTTGAAAAAGCCCTGGTGTTCTCCTTACATGAATGGGACTCTTCCTACTGCTAAAACATGTCTGTCACACCCAGAGGATGGTATACCGTCTGATCGGGAAGAGTTTGGAAAAGGCATCTCATCTCCTCATCTCCTGGTGCTCGGGTTCACCCCTCCAGCGTCTTTACTAACAGTCTCCCCACTTGGAGATGTCAGCACTGTCAACATCCTGTTGCGTACAGTTTGGAATTTGTCCAGAGGATGAAGCGGAAGGATGAGGAACAATGAGAGACAAGTCCTAGGTGTTCAGACAGGCACATGTCACTCTAATTTCCAACCAGGAAGACGAATTGACCAAAGGCTAGGGTTGCCCATGGAAACAGTATAGGGCTTGAGGAAATCCCGCTGCTTTGTGGCCAGTTCCCATAAACACAAGTTGAACAATGGAACTCAGGGGCAGTAAAATTCACGAAACTGCAGAGTTGAAAATATCCATCACTGAAAAATGTCTTGAGGAAAGTCAGAGAAAAGGACTTGTAAGCAAGGGAGAATGGCAGGAAAGGGATCTGAGGAGGTAGAAAGGACTCGCCATTAAGCACGAGAAAAGGAGCTGAACATTGCCAACATTGCAGTTGGCCAAAAAGGGTGTATGCGTTTTTTTCTGTATATATTCAAGAAAAGGGCATACACTTTTTTAGCCAAGCAAACAGGTGGGCACTGGAAGTCAATACTACAAAAGATATCACTTCGCATCAGTCAGAAGAGCCATCCTCATAAAGCGTAAACAACAGAAATGCAGGACAGGGCAAGGAGAAGAGGGAGCCCTGTGAGACTTATAGTGGAAATGTATATTGCCAACGGCCATTCTGGAGAAGTGTATTGTGTTTACTAAAGCATCTAAAAAATGAGCTACAGAGCATAGGGCACTTGCACTCATGGGCGTATATCTTGGGAAAAACAAAAATCGAGAGGACACAGGCACCCCAATGTTTACCCCCTCTCTGTTTAAAAGATCCTCGACTAGGATATAACTTAAATGTCTCTGGAGCGAAAAAATGGATAGAGATGTGGTACTTAGGTAGAGTGGAATATTATTCAGCCTGGAAATCAATGAACTATGGCCAGTTGTAACAACTCCGGAGGAGTTACGTATGATCATTCTAAGTGACATAATTCAAAAAGAAAAAGACACATATCATAAGATATCACTTAAAGGTGGAATCCAAAATGGCTACACATGAAATAAATTACAAAACAAAAACATAGTCAAATATGTAGGAAACACGCATAAGGCTGCTAAACGGGAAAGGTGGGGAGGGGTGAGGCATCATCCAGGAGGTTGAAATTAGCAAAGATACCATTCCAAATACCAAACTGATAATCAACAAAGCCTACACGGTAGCTACAAGAACTGCACTCAGCACACTCAAGTCACCGGAAAAGAATATATACGACTGGTAAGAATCTGAAAAAGAATTTACTGATGTCTCTCTGTACGTGAATCAAGTGGATGTACAGCAGCAAGAAACAGAGCTTTGAAAATCAGCTGTAACCAATATAGTAACAAATTGAAAAAAATAAACGACAGAGAGACAGAGAAAACCTCTTACAACTTTTCCTCAGGGACGGTGATGCAACATGGATTGAACACATCTAGACCCACAGCAGGATGAGACATAAGGCTGGAAACTGTTTGCACTAAGAGAAATGTGAGGTTGGGTGAGGAAATGCACACCCTTTAAAGTAATACTACCTGGTACCCATTCAATGGGTCCCAAATCTGCAGGTTCAAGGGATCTTCCTACAGCTAAAACATGTATGGAAAACCCAGAGGACTGTACACCATGTGATCGGGAGATGTGTCTAAAATGCAGCTCATTTATCCTCTCCTGGTGCTCCTGTTCACCATTCCAGCCACGTTACTTAGAATCTCCCCACTTGGAGAATCAGCACATTTCAACTTCTGTTTCACACATTTTGCAAATTGTGAGGAGGATGAATGGGAAGAGGGGGAACCAATGAGAGAATAGTTGTAGGGGTTTGGACGGGCACATATCACTCTAATTTCCCATTAAGAATAAGAATTGAAAAAAGGCTCAGCCCGCCTCAGCGGAGCCAAAATAGGGCCTGAAGCAATCCTGCGGGTTTGAGGCCAGCTCACAAAAGAGCAACTTAAAAAATGGAGCTCAGGGTCACTGCAATTCACAAACCTGCAGAGTTATAAATGAAAACTAACGTCCAAAACTATGTTGAGGTAAGGCAAAGAAGAGGATCTGAATGCAAGACAGAATTGCAAGAAACAGATTTCAAGAGATAGATTGGACTCGTCTTTAAAGCACATGAAAAGCGGCAGAATTTCGACAATGATGCAGTTGGCCCAAAAGGGCGTATGCGTTTTTCCTGATTATATCCAGGAAAAAACGCATACGCACTTTATGGGCAACGAAGCAAGCAAGCAATGCAAATGTGCACAACAAAGAAGTCTCATTTCCCACCGGTCAAAAGGGCCATCCTAAAAAATTGTAAAAACCAGAAATGCAGGACAGGCCATGGAGAACAGGGAGCCTTTATACGCTGATGGGCAGTGTGTGAACTGCCGAGAGCCACTCTGGAGAAATGTATGGTGGTTCCTAAATCATCTAAAAAACAGAGCTACAGAGCATAGGACACTTCCAATCATGGGAATATATCTAGGGAAGTCTAAAAATCAACAAGACACAAGCACACCACAGTTTAGGGCTACTCTGTTTACAAGAACCTCAACTTCAGTACACCTTAAATATCCCAGGAAAGAGAACAATGGATAAAGAAGATGTGGTACTTATGTACAATGGAATATCTCTTCACCATGAAATCAATGTAATAAGGCTAGTAGAAGGATAAAGAGTGGATTTAGGTCCGATAATACTACTTGAAATAAGTCAAACAGAAAAAGAAACATATCATAAGATATCACTTATAGAGGGAGGGTAAATATGGCTGCACAAGAAATGAATTACAGAACAGTGTCTCACATTTAGAAAACACACTTATGTCAGCTTAAGGGGAAAGGAGAGGTGGGGTGATGCATAAAACCAGAGTTTGAAATTAGCACAGATACCGTTCAATAAACCAAATAGATATTAGACAAGATCTACACCTTGCTCAATGAACTGGCCTCAACACACCTTATAAACCGCAGAGAAATATATCTGAGTAATAAGAATCTTAAAATCCATGTATTGATATATCTCCATAAGGGAATCAAGTGTGTGCAGAGCGGCACAAACACAGCAGTGAAAATGAGCTAAACCCCATTATAGAAATAAATTTTAAAAACAAAACGCAGAAACAATGAAAGAGAGAAAAATTCTTACAAAATTTGCTCAGGGGCTGTGATGCAACCTGGATTGACCACATATAAACCCACAGCTGGATAACACATAAGGCTGGACACTTGGGGCTGAGAGGATTGGTTAGTTTTGGTGAGCAACTGCCAAAAGTTTAATGCAATACTTCATGCTACTCATTCCAAGGGTCCCAACAATCCAGGTTGAAGGGAATCTTCCTACAGCTAAACCATGCTTGGGAAACCCAGCGACTGGTATACCATATGATCGGGAAAGGTTTCTAAAACGCACCTCATTTTTCCTCTCCTGGGGCTCCGGATCGACATTCCAGCCGCTTTACTAACAACATCCTCACATGGAGAGTCAATGCCTTTAAGTTCTGGTATCGCACAGTCTGCAGTTAGTGCGGAGGATGAATGGGAATAGGGGGAACCAGTGAGAAACAAGCTGTAGCGGTTTCAATGGGCACATGTCACTCTAATTTCACATCAGTAAGAAGAATAAACCAAAGGCACAGCAAGGTGCCCCAGAAGAAGAATAGGGCCTGAAGGAATCCTGTGGTTATGAGGCAAGATCACAAAAATATGAGCTGAAAAATGGAGCTAAGGGCCACTGCAATTCAAAAACGTGCAGAGTTATAAAGGCCAACTATTTTCAAAAACTATATTGAGGTAAGGCTATGAAGAGGCATTGAAAGCAAGGCAGAATTGCAGGAAACCGATTTCAGGAGGTAGACAGGAATTGCATTTAAAGCATAGGAAAAGAGGCAGAACGACGACAATGATGCACTTGGCCAAAAAGGGCGTATGCGTTTTTTCCTGAATATATTCAGGAAAAAACGCATACGCCCTTTTTGGCCAACCAAGCAAGCTTGCAAAGGAAATCTGCACTACAATGAAGTCTCACTTCCCCCCAGTCAAAAGGGCCATCTGAAAAAAGTGTAAAATCCAGAAAGGCAGGACAGGCAATGGAGAACTGGGAGCATTGTTATGCTGATGGGTGGGATGTAAATTGCCAACAGCCACTCGGGAGAAGTGTATGGTGTTTCCTGAAACATCTAAAAAACAAAGCAACAGAGCCTAGGGCACTTCCACTTATGGTCCTATAGCTTAGGGAAATTAAAATCAAAAAGACACAGCCACCCCAAAATTTGGGATGGCTCTGATTACAAGAACCTCGTTTACGGTACAAGTTCAATATCGCAGAAAGTGAAAAATGGATAAAGAATTTGTGGTACTTACGTACAATGCAATATCACTCAGCAATGAAATCTATTTCATCAGGCCCGTAGCAGCATAATGAGTGGGTTCAGGTATGAGGCTTCTAACTGAAATAAGTCACACAGAAAAAGAAACATCATAAGATATCACTAATACACGGAATGTAAACTTGCTACACAGGAACTGAATTACAAAACAGAATAAGGTCTCAAATTAGAAAACCAACTTATGCTTGCTTAAGCGGAAAGGTGAGTTGGGGTGCTGCACAAAAACACAGATTCAAATGAGCACAGATAAAGTTCTTTAAGCCAAATATGTAATAGACAAGAGCTACTCCTTGCTCAACGAGATGGACTCAACACCCCATATTAAACGCCTAAGAATGTACCTGACTAGTAAGTATCTTAAAACCTATGGACTACTATGTCTCTGAAAGAGAATCAAGCGTGTGTACAGGGGCATAAACGCAGCAGTGATAGGATTGGAGAGGTTCGGTGAGCAAATGAAGACCCTCTGAAGTCATATTGCATGGTACCCATTCCACGGGTCTCAACTCTCCAGGTTTAAGGGATTCTTCCTTCAGCTAAAACACGCATGTGGAACCCAGAGTATGATCAACCGTGTGATCGGGAGATGTGTTCAAATATGTCTCAGTTCCCGTCCCCTGGTTCTCGGGTGCAACATTCCAGATGCTTTACTAACACTCTCCCGACTTGGAGAGTCAGTGCCTTTAACCTCCTGTTTGGCCAAGTTTGCAATTTCTGTGGAAGATGAACAGGAATAGTGAGGACCAATGAGAGACTAGTTGGAGGTGTCTGGACGGGCAAATTTAACTCTCATTTCCCACCAGGAAGAGGAATTAACCAAAGGCTCAGCATCCCGTGCCAGAACCAGATTAGGGCCTGAAGCAATCCTGCAGTGTTGCGGGCAGCTCACAAGAAAGTGAGTTGAAAAAAGGAGCTCAGGGGCACTGTAATTCACAAACCTGCAGAGTTATAAAAGACAGCTATCGTCCAAAAATATACTGAAGTAAGGCTGCCAAGAGGACTTGAAAGCGGGGCAGAATTGCAGGAAACCGATTTCAGGAGGTCGACTGGAATTGCATTTAAAGCATAGGAAAAGAGGCAGAACGTCCACAATGATGCACTTGAACAAAAAGGGCGTATGCGTTTTTTCCTGAATATATTCAGGAAAAAACGCATACGCCCTTTTTGGCCAACCAAGCAAGCTTGCAAAGGAAATCTGCACTACAATGAAGTCTCACTTCCCCCTGGTAAAAAGGGCCATCTGAAAAAAGTGTAAAATCCAGAAAGGCAGTACAGGCCATGGAGAACTGGGAGCCTGGTTATGCTGATGAGTGGGATGTAAATTGCCAACAGCCACTCGGGAGAAGTGTATGGTGTTTCCTGAAACATCTAAAAAACAAAGCAACAGAGCCTAGGGCACTTCCACTTATGGTGCTATAGCTTAGGGAAATTAAAATCAAAAAGACACAGCCACCCCAAAGTTTGGGACGGCTCTGTTTACAAGAACCTCGTTTACGGGACAAGTTCAATATTGCAGAAAGCGAAAAATGGATAAAGAAGTTGTGGTACTTACGTACAATGCAATATCACTCAGCAATGACATCTATGTCATCAGGCCCATAGCAGCATAATGAGTGGATTCAGGTATGATGATTCTAACTGAAATAAGTCACACAGAAAAAGAAACATCATAAGATATCACTAATACACGGAATGTAAACTTGCTACACAGGAACAGAGTTACAAAACAGAATAAGGTCTCAAATTTAGAAAACAAACTTATGCTTGCTTAAGGGGAAAGGTGAGTTGGGGTGCTGCATAAAACCAGAGATTGAAATGAGCACAGATAAAGTTCCTTAAGCCAAATATGAAATAGACAAGAGCTACTCCTTGCTCAACGAGATGGACTCAACACCCCATATTAAACGCCTAAGTATGTACCTGACTAGTAAGTATCTTAAAACCTATGGATTGCTATGTCTCCAAAAGAGAATCAAGCGTGTGTACAGGGGCATAAACGCAGCAGTGATAGGATTGGAGAGGTTCGGTGAGCAAATGAAGACCCTTTGAAGTCATATTGCATGGTACCTATTCGACGGGTCTCAACTCTCCAGGTTTAAGGGATTCTTCCTTCAGCTAAAACACGCATGTGGAACCCAGAGTATGATCAACCATGTGATCGGGAGATGTGTTCAAATATGTCTCAGTTCCCGTCCCCTGGTTCTCGGGTGCAACATTCCAGATGCTTCACTAACACTCTCCCGACTTGGAGAGTCAGTGCCTTTAACCTCCTGTTTGGCCCAGTTTGCAATTTCTGCGGAAGATGAACAGGAATAGGGAGAACCAATGAGAGACTAGCTGGAAGTGTCTGGACGGGCAAATTTAACTCTCATTTCCGACCAGGAAGAGGAATTAACCAAAGGCTCAGCGTGCCATGGCGGAACAAGATTAGGGCCTGAATCAATCCTGTGGTGTTCCGGGCAGCTCACAAGAAAGCGAGTTGAAGAAAGGAGCTCAGGGGCACTGTAATTCACAAACCTGCAGAGTTATAAATGACAGCTATCGTCCAAAAATATACTGAAGTAAGGCTGCCAAGAGGACTTGAAAGCGGGGCAGAATTGCAGGAACCTGATTTCAGGAGGTAGACTGGAATTCCATTTAAAGCATAGGAAAAGAGGCAGAACGTCCACAATGATGCACTTGGCCAAAAAGGGCGTATGCGTTTTTTCCTGAATATATTCAGGAGAAAACGCATACACCCTTTTTGGCCAACCAAGCAAGCTTGCAAAGGAAATCTGCACTACAATGTAGTCTCACTTCCCCCAGGTCAAAAGGGCCATCTGAAAAAAGTGTAAAATCCAGAAAGGCAGGACAGGCCATGGAGAACTGGGAGCCTTGTTATGCTGATGGGTGGGATGTAAATTGCCAACAGCCACTCGGGAGAAGTGTATGGTGTTTCCTGAAACATCTAAAAAACAAAGCAACAGAGCCTAGGGCACTTCCACTTATGGTCCTATAGCTTAGGGAAATTAAAATCAAAAAGACACAGCCACCCCAAAATTTGGGATGGCTCTGATTACAAGAACCTCGTTTACGGTACAAGTTCAATATCGCAGAAAGTGAAAAATGGATAAAGAATTTGTGGTACTTACGTACAATGCAATATCACTCAGCAATGAAATCTATGTCATCAGGCCCGTAGCAGCATAATGAGTGGGTTCAGGTATGAGGCTTCTAACTGAAATAAGTCACACAGAAAAAGAAACATCATAAGATATCACTAATACACGGAATGTAAACTTGCTACACAGGAACTGAATTACAAAACAGAATAAGGTCTCAAATTAGAAAACCAACTTATGCTTGCTTAAGCGGAAAGGTGAGTTGGGGTGCTGCACAAAAACACAGATTCAAATGAGCACAGATAAAGTTCTTTAAGCCAAATATGTAATAGACAAGAGCTACTCCTTGCTCAACGAGATGGACTCAACACCCCATATTAAACGCCTAAGAATGTACCTGACTAGTAAGTATCTTAAAACCTATGGACTACTATGTCTCTGAAAGAGAATCAAGCGTGTGTACAGGGGCATAAACGCAGCAGTGATAGGATTGGAGAGGTTCGGTGAGCAAATGAAGACCCTCTGAAGTCATATTGCATGGTACCCATTCCACGGGTCTCAACTCTCCAGGTTTAAGGGATTCTTCCTTCAGCTAAAACACGCATGTGGAACCCAGAGTATGATCAACCGTGTGATCCTGAGACGTGTTCAAATATGTCTCATTTCTTGTCACCTGGTACTTGGGTGCAACATTCCAGATGCTTCACTAACACTCTCCCGACTTGGAGAGTCAGTGCCTTTAACCTCCTGTTTGGCCCAGTTTGCAATTTCTGCGGAAGATGAACAGGAATAGGGAGAACCAATGAGAGACTAGCTGGAGGTGTCTGGACGGGCAAATTTAACTCTCATTTCCCACCAGGAAGAGGAATTAACCAAAGGCTCAGCGTGCCGTGCCGGAACCAGATTAGGGCCTGAAGCAATCCTGCGGTGTTGCGGCCAGCTCACAAGAAAGCGAGTTGAAGAAAGGAGCTCAGGGGCACTGTAATTCACAAACCTGCAGAGTTATAAATGACAGCTATCATCCAAAAATATACTGAAGTAAGGCTGCAAAGAGGACTTGAAAGCGGGGCAGAATTGCAGGAACCCGATTTCAGGAGGTAGACTGGAATTGCATTTAAAGCATAGGAAAAGAGGCAGAAGGTCGACAATGATGCACTTGGCCAAAAAGGGCGTATGCGTTTTTTCCTGAATATATTCATGAGAAAACGCATACGCCCTTTTTGGCCAACCAAGCAAGCTTGCGAAGGAAATCTGCACTACAATGAAGTCTCACTTCCCCCAGTCAAAAGGGCCATCTGAAAAAAGTGTAAAATCCAGAAAGGCAGGACAGGCCATGGAGAACTGGGAGCCTTGTTATGCTGATGGGCGGGATGTAAATTGCCAACAGCCACTCGGGAGAAGTGTATGGTGTTTCCTGAAACATCTAAAAAACAAAGCAACAGAGCCTAGGGCACTTCCACTTATGGTCCTATAGCTTAGGGAAATTAAAATCAAAAAGACACAGCCACCCCAAAATTTGGGACGGCTCTTTTACAGGAACCTCTTCTTCAGCACAAGTTAAATATGCCAGAGAGCAAATAATTGATAAAGAAGTTGCGGTACTTACGTACAACAGAATACCTCTCAGCAATGAAAACTATGTCACCAGGCCCGTACCAGCATAATGAGTGGATTGAGGCACGGTGATTCTAAGTGAAAAAAGTCACACAGAAAGAGAAACATCATAAGGTATCACTAATACATGGAATGTGAACTTGGTTACACATGAACTGAATTACAAAACAGAACAGGGTCTCATGTTTAGAAAACCAACTTATGCTTGCTTAAGGGGGAAGGTGAGTTGTGGTGTTGCATAAAAGCAGAGTTTGAAATTAGCACAGATACCGTTCCATAAGCTAAATATGTAATAGACAAGACCTACCCCTTGCTCAACAAAATGGACTCAACAATGAGGTATCACCTCACACCTGGTAGAATGGGCATCATCAGAAAATCTACAAACAAAAAATGCTGGAAATGTGTGGAGAAAAGGAACCCTCTTCCACTATTGTTGGGAATATAAATTGATACAGTCACTATGGAGAACAATATGGAGTTTCTTAAGAAACTAACAGTAGAATTACCATATGATACAGCAATCCCAGTTCTGGACATATACCCAGACAAAACCATAAATCAAAAAGAGACATTCACCGCAATGTTCATTGTATCACTCTTTACAATATCGAGGTAATGGAAGCAACCTAAATGCCCACAGACAGACGAATGCATAAAGCAGTGGTACATATATAAAATGGAATATTACTAAGCCATGAAAAGGAATGAAATTAGTCATTTGTAGAGACGTCGATGGATCTAGAGACTGTCATACAGAGTGAAGTAAGTCAGAAAGAGAAAAACAAATCTTGTATATTCATGCATATATGTGGAACCTAGAAAAACTGTACAGATTAACCATTTTGCAAGGCATAAATAGAGCAACAGATGTGGACAACAAACGTATGGACAACAAGGGGGGAAAGCTGTTGGGGGGGTTGGTGGTGGGAGGAGTTGAGAGACTGGGATTGGCATGTATACATTTATATGTATAAAATAGATAACCAATAAGAACCTGCTGTATAAAAATATAAAATAAAATTCAAAATTAAAAAGAAATAAAATTAAAAAAATAAAACAGAAAAAACAATTATTCCCTTCACATACATGTATTTATATGAATAAATTATTTCTATGCTTATATCTGTAAATACAAAAAAGAGGAATAAAATCTACCTTGAACCAAAAACGAAAAAGAGAAAAAAAACACAGAACCCACCAGTTCCACAGAGGAAAACCGTATCAGGGCACTTGCTCCAGTTGTAAACAATTCTGAAGTTGGTCAGTGGTGGGGAATCGTCTCCCATTCAGCCAGCAGCCCCCATGCAACAAGCGTCCTCATTGCAAAGCTGGGGCACCGTGCCGAGGCATCTGTGAGTAAACGTGAGCTGAGCCCCAGGCCAGTTGCTGCTGAACTATTCCCACCCGTCCCAGGTAAAACACCTGAATATATACAAGGACTTGAAAGCCTAGAGGAAGGGCCATAGAGCCACACGAGTGACAGCATACCGGCCGACTTGGTGCCTGCAGGCCAGCCAGGATGGTCCTGGCCCTGGGTGCTCTTCTGGAAGATTTCCATTTCCCTGCCTGAGATACCCGTCCTGTCCCTGCCCCCACTGCTTTTTTCCTTCCTCACCTCTGCCCAGGGAGAAATTCCAGCAGCAGGTATAGGTGACACATCCTCTTCTTTAGCAGGTGGCAGCCTGGCAACTGCTGCAGAAAGTCCAGCAGAGCCCCACTCACACTGGGCCACCCACAAAGCCGTGGCCTCTCACTCCCTCCCACCAGCCCAGCCCCGAGACTGCTGACAGGGCAGAGAAAATGGCGTCAGGCACGGCTGCAGGGCCTCTTGCTGCCTGGAGTGGTATTTATATTGATCTCAACCCAGGCACACCTGGGGAGGGCTGGCCGGCACAGTAAGGCTGCCCAGGTCAGCCAATCATCATCCCTCAGGGGCTCACAGTTGCAGAAAATGGAACTTGCTGAACCGGCCAGGTCCAAGGAACAGGTGTGGGCTCCTGAGAGTCAGGATAGACAAGGGGCTGCAGCTTTGGCTTGTTTTCTAATCATTTTATCTGGCCCATAAGTGGGAGACCACTTCAAGAAAACCCTCTCCTAATGAGAGGAACCCAGGAGTCAGGGAGAGGAGGGGTGGGTGGTGGTTGGAGACAGAGGCCTGGTGCCCCGGGTGCAGTGGAAGTCTCTGGAAGACCAGGTGGAGGGAGGCCGCACAGAGTGATGCCCAGGGTCACAGACCTGTCGCAGCTGCTGTTTGTTAGTTCAAGTCCTGCTCTGAGGTGCTCTGTGTCAGCTCTGAGCGACAGGTGAGCTGGGGGTGCTCTGCAATGAGGGCTATGTGCACGGTTCCTGTGTGCCCAGCCCTGCCACGGTACCTGCAAGGGTAGCTCTGTATCCTGGGAGGGGCCTGACCACGAGAGCCCCGTGGGCTGGGGTGGGGGTGGGGTACCTGCCCAGGTGAGCTCCATATTCTGGGATTGGTCTGACCACGAGAGCCCCATGGGCTGCTGGGGACCTGGTAAAGGATGTCAGGACAGTCAGTGAAGCCACCGAGGATATACCTCCAGCTGCTCCTAATTCCTACACCCTGCTGGTCATTCTACCAACCACCAGGACATGGTATTCTGTATTAGTCTTCAATGATGCCTTCTTTTGTATTCCATTAGTCCCAGAGTCACAAGAAATTTTGGCTTGTGAGTGGCAGGACTCAACATACAACTAAAACAATACTTCCGGGCCGTCTTGCCCCAAGGGTGCAAAAATTCCCACACCATCTTTGGGGAAAGCTTAGCTAAAGACCTAAAAGTTCTACCTCTGGGAAAGGAAACCCTCCTTCAGTACGCAGACGACATTCTGATCGCCAGCCCTACTAAGGAGGCCTCTGAACTACCAAGCCAATAAAGGATAGAAGTTGTCCAAGAAAAAGCTCAAATATCACAGACTGCAGTGACCTGCCTGGGCTTCGTTCTCACAGAAGGTCGGAGAAGCCCATCCCAGGAAAGGGAAGAAACCATTTTCAGCCTTACCCCTTTCTAAAACTAGAAGACAGCTTAGGGGTTCCTGGGGAGGCCAGGGTTTGCTGCTTCTGCATCCCTAACTACAGTCTACTAGCTGGGCCTCTATATGAAACACTGAAAGGAAAAGATGATGATCCTTTTGAATAGAATCCAGAAGTGGCCTTTCAAGAATGGAAAGAGCAGTCAATTCAGACCCTTGCCCTGGAACTCCCTAATTTAGCTAAACCCTTTGACCTTTACATTCCCGGTGAAAGGTGAATCGCCATTGGAGAATTAGTGCAAAAACTGGGACCACTTGAAATGGAACAATGCAAGAATGCCATCCAGGTAGGATAAACTACGGGCACCAAGGGGCTTGGCCCACTGCCACATCTGGCCAAGATACTGGCGGTATCTAAAAACCTGGAAATCAGCAGCCCAAAAGGCCACCTCCCTCCTAAGGGAAAAGGACCCCACGTGGTGATCCTAACCACCAACCATGCCCTGAAGTTGCAGGGTTCGCTCCGTGGGCACACCAACCTCGAGTGAGGAGGCCCTCCAACTCCAACATCCAGAGAGATAACCGGGGGCAACAGGGCACCATGACGACTCGTGTGAACATCACTTGACCTGGAGTTTCTCTCATAAAACAACAAGAGTGTGTCCCAAAAGAGTAGACTACTTCTTGCAGGACTTACTGCACGCAGAGGGGAGCTAATAATCTTGGCGGGGGAACCGTATATCACACTGTCACCATAGAAAAGCCTACAGACACCGTGATGATGGTGGCCAATAAGACCAGCTGGACTCCTGTTTACTTCAAAAGGCTGTTGGCTCAGTGGCCATCATGGTCCTTGATCACCACTGACCCTGGACTGTCTGGGAGTTGAGCAGGCAGGGCTCTGACACCTGGTGCTGTTTGTACGTTAATTCAGGAGCCTAATTGAAGAAAGCGCAGACTACTGGTCAGAGCATCTAGGCTGGCAGAAACGGTCAGCCTAAGGTGGCCGAACAAATGTGGGGCGGGGTGAAACCGGCCCCCACAGCGTCTCTGCACATCTCTTTCCTGGACCCTTAAAGGTCATTAGAATCTATAACACTTCCAATGCTGGTGCTCAGGTGGACGAGCAGGGAGGCAGGGGGCCTGGGGACAATCAATGTCACCTGGAGGCTGCTGGGGAGAAGCCCTGACCCTCGCCCCCGGGTATGAGGGCTCCCAACTCAGCACTCAGCAGTTACAGAAGAAGGGTCTGCACCCTCAGCACTCCAAGAATGAGGAACGGGACAAAAGGCAGAGGAGGGGTTTGTCCCCAGCAAAGCCCATTAAAAATCCCTGGGAGATAAAAATAGAATCTGGGCAATAAAGTCAAGTCTAACCTTTTTTATCCTTTGTGCTTTGTCTAATTTCATGTGCTCCTAGGGTCCCGCATGCAGAGGTTCCACACCCGGCACTTCAGACCAGATTTCCTAGTGCAGAATGGCTGGGACGACACCTCAGCTCCTGGGGCCCAGTGCAGACTCCGCGATATAGAGCCTGAGCTGCAGCCAACCCGGCCCTCGAGAGCTCCGCCCCCTCCCTCCCACTGACTCTGACAGGATCTCTACACAACAGCCCAGCCCACAGCCCACAGCCCACGGGGTAGTGCATGCTCTCACCTCTCCATTCTCTGATCAAAATATAAAGTTTCCTTTGCTTGTGAACCAAACTCAGTCTCGATCTGTTGGCCCCAATGACACTGGGCAGGGGGACACTTGTTGGGGTCCACTCTGGAGGATCAGTAACAGAAATTGAGACTATTGTAACCTCAATGAACAGATGTGTGAGCCAAACTGTAGTTAACATAGAACAGTGTATAAGGCTCGGGTAAAATAAGATGTTTCTAACACTTCCATTTGATATTTCCATCACTTTATTATAAGCAAGTTCAGTGAAAAGGTTTGTCTTATTTGTCAGGTCAATATTAGAGAAACGAAGTGATTTCTTTCCAAGGATGTACATCTAATAATCTTGGTTAAAGCTTCAATCTTGTTTTAAATGCTTTTCCATTGAAAATGATACCTCTCTTTCAGCTCCCCCATTTCTGAGAAGTATAAAATCTTATAATTTATTATTACCAAAGGGGAAAGGTGGGAGGAGGGATAAATTAACAGTTTGGGATTAACACATACACACTGCTATGTATAAAATAGATCATCAACAAGGAACTACTGTATAGCACAGGGAACTACACTCAACATTTTGCAATAAGCTATAAGGGGAAATAATCTGGAAAAGAATAGATATTTTTATTGTCATTGTCATCTATCAATGACAGTTAACGTGTAACCTAAGGGAAGCTGGTGGTGAGTGCTTCTGACCCTGAAGACTTCAATCATCTAAAGTTTGGACTCTGCCTACTTCCCCAGGCCCTTAATGAACATATGTGTAGCCGTAGCTTAAAAAATTCCCCAGTTTGGGTTTCGGGCAGACACTGATTTTGAAAAAGCCCTGGTGTTCTCCTTACATGAATGGGACTCTTCCTACTGCTAAAACATGTCTGTCACACCCAGAGGATGGTATACCGTCTGATCGGGAAGAGTTTGGAAAAGGCATCTCATCTCCTCATCTCCTGGTGCTCGGGTTCACCCCTCCAGCGTCTTTACTAACAGTCTCCCCACTTGGAGATGTCAGCACTGTCAACATCCTGTTGCGTACAGTTTGGAATTTGTCCAGAGGATGAAGCGGAAGGATGAGGAACAATGAGAGACAAGTCCTAGGTGTTCAGACAGGCACATGTCACTCTAATTTCCAACCAGGAAGACGAATTGACCAAAGGCTAGGGTTGCCCATGGAAACAGTATAGGGCTTGAGGAAATCCCGCTGCTTTGTGGCCAGTTCCCATAAACACAAGTTGAACAATGGAACTCAGGGGCAGTAAAATTCACGAAACTGCAGAGTTGAAAATATCCATCACTGAAAAATGTCTTGAGGAAAGTCAGAGAAAAGGACTTGTAAGCAAGGGAGAATGGCAGGAAAGGGATCTGAGGAGGTAGAAAGGACTCGCCATTAAGCACGAGAAAAGGAGCTGAACATTGCCAACATTGCAGTTGGCCAAAAAGGGTGTATGCGTTTTTTTCTGTATATATTCAAGAAAAGGGCATACACTTTTTTAGCCAAGCAAACAGGTGGGCACTGGAAGTCAATACTACAAAAGATATCACTTCGCATCAGTCAGAAGAGCCATCCTCATAAAGCGTAAACAACAGAAATGCAGGACAGGGCAAGGAGAAGAGGGAGCCCTGTGAGACTTATAGTGGAAATGTATATTGCCAACGGCCATTCTGGAGAAGTGTATTGTGTTTACTAAAGCATCTAAAAAATGAGCTACAGAGCATAGGGCACTTGCACTCATGGGCGTATATCTTGGGAAAAACAAAAATCGAGAGGACACAGGCACCCCAATGTTTACCCCCTCTCTGTTTAAAAGATCCTCGACTAGGATATAACTTAAATGTCTCTGGAGCGAAAAAATGGATAGAGATGTGGTACTTAGGTAGAGTGGAATATTATTCAGCCTGGAAATCAATGAACTATGGCCAGTTGTAACAACTCCGGAGGAGTTACGTATGATCATTCTAAGTGACATAATTCAAAAAGAAAAAGACACATATCATAAGATATCACTTAAAGGTGGAATCCAAAATGGCTACACATGAAATAAATTACAAAACAAAAACATAGTCAAATATGTAGGAAACACGCATAAGGCTGCTAAACGGGAAAGGTGGGGAGGGGTGAGGCATCATCCAGGAGGTTGAAATTAGCAAAGATACCATTCCAAATACCAAACTGATAATCAACAAAGCCTACACGGTAGCTACAAGAACTGCACTCAGCACACTCAAGTCACCGGAAAAGAATATATACGACTGGTAAGAATCTGAAAAAGAATTTACTGATGTCTCTCTGTACGTGAATCAAGTGGATGTACAGCAGCAAGAAACAGAGCTTTGAAAATCAGCTGTAACCAATATAGTAACAAATTGAAAAAAATAAATGACAGAGAGACAGAGAAAACCTCTTACAACTTTTCCTCAGGGACAGTGATGCAACATGAATTGAACACATCTAGACCCACAGCAGGATGAGACATAAGGCTGGAAACTGTTTGCACTAAGAGAAATGTGAGGTTGGGTGAGGAAATGCACACCCTTTAAAGTAATACTACCTGGTACCCATTCAATGGGTCCCAAATCTGCAGGTTCAAGGGATCTTCCTACAGCTAAAACATGCATGGAAAACCCAGAGGACTGTACACCATGTGATTGGGAGATGTGTCTAAAATGCAGCTCATTTATCCTCTCCTGGTGCTCCTGTTCACCATTCCAGCCACGTTACTTAGAATCTCCCCACTTGGAGAATCAGCACATTTCAACTTCTGTTTCACACATTTTGCAAATTGTGAGGAGGATGAACGGGAAGAGGGGGAACCAATGAGAGAATAGTTGTAGGGGTTTGGACGGGCACATATCACTCTAATTTCCCATTAAGAATAAGAATTGAAAAAAGGCTCAGCCCGCCTCGCCGGAGCCAAAATAGGGCCTGAAGCAATCCTGCGGGTTTGAGGCCAGCTCACAAAAGAGCAACTTAAAAAATGGAGCTCAGGGTCACTGCAATTCACAAACCTGCAGAGTTATAAATGAAAACTAACGTCCAAAACTATGTTGAGGTAAGGCAAAGAAGAGGATCTGAATGCAAGACAGAATTGCAAGAAACAGATTTCAAGAGATAGATTGGACTCGTCTTTAAAGCACATGAAAAGCAGCAGAATTTCGACAATGATGCAGTTGGCCCAAAAGGGCGTATGCGTTTTTCCTGATTATATCCAGGAAAAAACGCATACGCACTTTATGGGCAACGAAGCAAGCAAGCAATGCAAATGTGCACAACAAAGAAGTCTCATTTCCCACCGGTCAAAAGGGCCATCCTAAAAAATTGTAAAAACCAGAAATGCAGGACAGGCCATGGAGAACAGGGAGCCTTTATACGCTGATGGGCAGTGTGTGAACTGCCGAGAGCCACTCTGGAGAAGTGTATGGTGGTTCCTAAATCATCTAAAAAACAGAGCTACAGAGCATAGGACCCTTCCAATCATGGGAATATATCTAGGGAAGTCTAAAAATCAACAAGACACAAGCACACCACAGTTTAGGGCTACTCTGTTTACAAGAACCTCAACTTCAGTACACCTTAAATATCCCAGGAAAGAGAACAATGGATAAAGAAGATGTGGTACTTATGTACAATGGAATATCTCTTCACCATGAAATCAAGGTAATAAGGCTAGTAGAAGGATAAAGAGTGGATTTAGGTCCGATAATACTACTTGAAATAAGTCAAACAGAAAAAGAAACATATCATAAGATATCACTTATAGAGGGAGGGTAAATATGGCTGCACAAGAAATGAATTACAGAACAGTGTCTCACATTTAGAAAACACACTTATGTCAGCTTAAGGGGAAAGGAGAGGTGGGGTGATGCATAAAACCAGAGTTTGAAATTAGCACAGATACTGTTCAATAAACCAAATAGATATTAGACAAGATCTACACCTTGCTCAATGAACTGGCCTCAACACACCTTATAAACCGCAGAGAAATATATCTGAGTAATAAGAATCTTAAAATCCATGTATTGATATATCTCCATAAGGGAATCAAGTGTGTGCAGAGCGGCACAAACACAGCAGTGAAAATGAGCTAAACCCCATTATAGAAATAAATTTTAAAAACAAAACGCAGAAACAATGAAAGAGAGAAAAATTCTTACAAAATTTGCTCAGGGGCTGTGATGCAACCTGGATTGACCACATATAAACCCACAGCTGGATAACACATAAGGCTGGACACTTGGGGCTGAGAGGATTGGTGAGTTTTGGTGAGCAACTGCCAAAAGTTTAATGCAATACTTCATGCTACTCATTCCAAGGGTCCCAACAATCCAGGTTGAAGGGAATCTTCCTACAGCTAAACCATGCTTGGGAAACCCAGCGACTGGTATACCATATGATCGGGAAAGGTTTCTAAAACGCACCTCATTTTTCCTCTCCTGGGGCTCCGGATCGACATTCCAGCCGCTTTACTAACAACATCCTCACATGGAGAGTCAATGCCTTTAAGTTCTGGTATCGCACAGTCTGCAGTTAGTGCGGAGGATGAATGGGAATAGGGGGAACCAGTGAGAAAAAAGCTGTAGCGGTTTCAATGGGCACATGTCACTCTAATTTCACATCAGTAAGAAGAATAAACCAAAGGCACAGCAAGGTGCCCCAGAAGAAGAATAGGGCCTGAAGGAATCCTGTGGTTATGAGGCAAGATCACAAAAATATGAGCTGAAAAATGGAGCTAAGGGCCACTGCAATTCAAAAACGTGCAGAGTTATAAAGGCCAACTATTTTCAAAAACTATATTGAGGTAAGGCTATGAAGAGGCATTGAAAGCAAGGCAGAATTGCAGGAAACCGATTTCAGGAGGTAGACAGGAATTGCATTTAAAGCATAGGAAAAGAGGCAGAACGACGACAATGATGCACTTGGCCAAAAAGGGCGTATGCGTTTTTTCCTGAATATATTCAGGAAAAAACGCATACGCCCTTTTTGGCCAACCAAGCAAGCTTGCAAAGGAAATCTGCACTACAATGAACTCTCACTTCCCCCCGGTCAAAAGGGCCATCTGAAAAAAGTGTAAAATCCAGAAAGGCAGGAAAGGCCATGGAGAACTGGGAGCCTTGTTATGCTGATGGGCGGGATGTAAATTGCCAACAGCCACTCGGGAAAAGTGTATGGTGTTTCCTGAAACATCTAAAAAAAAAGCAACAGAGCCTAGGGCACTTCCACTTATGGTCCTATAGCTTAGGGAAATTAAAATCAAAAAGACACAGCCACCCCAAAGTTTGGGACGGCTCTGTTTACAAGAACCTCGTTTACGGGACAAGTTCAATATTGCAGAAAGCGAAAAATGGATAAAGAAGTTGTGGTACTTACGTACAATGCAATATCACTCAGCAATGACATCTATGTCATCAGGCCCGTAGCAGCATAATGAGTGGATTCAGGTATGATGATTCTAACTGAAATAAGTCACACAGAAAAAGAAACATCATAAGATATCACTAATACACGGAATGTAAACTTGCTACACAGGAACAGAGTTACAAAACAGAATAAGGTCTCAAATTTAGAAAACCAACTTATGCTTGCTTAAGGGGAAAGGTGAGTTGGGGTGCTGCATAAAACCAGAGATTGAAATGAGCACAGATAAAGTTCCTTAAGCCAAATATGGAATAGACAAGAGCTACTCCTTGCTCAACGAGATGGACTCAACACCCCATATTAAACGCCTAAGTATGTACCTGACTAGTAAGTATCTTAAAACCTATGGATTGCTATGTCTCCAAAAGAGAATCAAGCGTGTGTACAGGGGCATAAACGCAGCAGTGATAGGATTGGAGAGGTTCGGTGAGCAAATGAAGACTCTTTGAAGTCATATTGCATGGTACCTATTCAACGGGTCTCAACTCTCCAGGTTTAAGGGATTCTTCCTTCAGCTAAAACACGCATGTGGAACCCAGAGTATGATCAACCGTGTGATCGGGAGATGTGTTCAAATATGTCTCAGTTCCCGTCCCCTGGTTCTCGGGTGCAACATTCCAGATGCTTTACTAACACTCTCCCGACTTGGAGAGTCAGTGCCTTTAACCTCCTGTTTGGCCCAGTTTGCAATTTCTGCGGAAGATGAACAGGAATAGTGAAGACCAATGAGAGACTAGTTGGAGGTGTCTGGACAGGCAAATTTAACTCTCATTTCCCATCAGGAAGAGGAATTAACCAAAGGCTCAGCATCCCGTGCCAGAACCAGATTAGGGCCTGAAGCAATCCTGCAGTGTTGCGGGCAGCTCACAAGAAAGCGAGTTGAAAAAAGGAGCTCAGGGGCACTGTAATTCACAAAACTGCAGAGTTATAAATGACAGCTATCGTCCAAAAATATACTGAAGTAAGGCTGCCAAGAGGACTTGAAAGCGGGGCAGAATTGCAGGAAACCGATTTCAGGAGGTCGACTGGAATTGCATTTAAAGCATAGGAAAAAAGGCAGAACGTCCACAATGATGCACTTGAACAAAAAGGGCGTATGCGTTTTTTCCTGAATATATTCAGGAAAAAACGCATAAGCCCTTTTTGGCCAACCAAGCAAGCTTGCAAAAGAAATCTGCACTACAATGAAGTCTCACTTCCCCCTGGTAAAAAGGGCCATCTGAAAAAAGTGTAAAATCCAGAAAGGCAGTACAGGCCATGGAGAACTGGGAGCGTTGTTATGCTGATGGGCGGGATGTACATTGCCAAGAGCCACTCGGGAGAAGTGTATGGTGATTCCTGAAACATCTAAAAAACAAAGCAACAGAGCCTAGGGCACTTCCACTTATGGTCCTATAGCTTAGGGAAATTAAAATCAAAAAGACACAGCCACCCCAAAGTTTGGGACGGCTCTGTTTACAAGAACCTCGTTTATGGTACAAGTTCAATAGCGCAGAAAGCGAAAAATGGATAAAGAAGTTGTGGTACTTACGTACAATGCAATATCACTCAGCAATGAAATCTATTTCATGAGGCCCGTAGCAGCATATTGAGTGGATTCAGGTATGATGATTCTAACTGAAATAAGTCACACAGAAAAAGAAACATCATAAGATATCACTAATACACAGTATGTAAACTTGGCTACACAGGAACTGGATTACAAAAGAGAACAGGGTCTCAAATTTAGAAAACCAACTTATGCTTGCTTAAGGGGAAAGGTGAGTTGGGGTGGTGCATAAAACCAGAGATTGAAATGAGCACAGATAAAGTTCCTTAAGCCAAATATGGAATAGACAAGAGCTACTCCTTGCTCAACGAAATGGACTCAAAACCCCATATTAAACGCCTAAGAATGTACCTGACTAGTAAGTATCTTAAAACCTATGGATTGCCATGTCTCCGAAAGAGAATCAAGCATGTGTACAGGGGCATAAACGCAGCAGTGATAGGATTGGAGAGGTTCGGTGAGCAAATGAAGACCCTTTGAAGTCATATTGCATGGTACCCATTCCACGGGTCTCAACTCTCCAGGTTTAAGGGATTCTTCCTTCAGCTGAAACATGCATGTGGAACCCAGAGTATGATCAACCGTGTGATCGGGAGACGTGTTCCAATATGTCTCAGTTCTCGTCCCCTGGTACTCGGGTACAACATTCCAGACGCTTTACTAACACTCTCCCGACTTGGAGAGTCAGTGCCTTTAACGTCCTGTTTGGCCCAGTTTGCAATTTCTGCGGAAGATGAACAGGAATAGGGAGGACCAATGAGAGACTAGCTGGAGGTGCCTGGACGGGCAATTTTAACTCTCATTTCCCACCAGTAAGAGGAATTAACCAAAGGCTCAGCGTGCCGTGCCGGAACAAGATTAGGGCCTGAAGCAATCCTGCGGTGTTGCGGCCAGCTCACAAGAAAGCGAGTTGAAGAAAGGAGCTCGGGGCACTGTAATTCACAAACCTGCAGAGTTATAAATGACAGCTATCGTCCAAAAATATACTGAAGTAAGGCTCCCAAGAGTACTTGAATGCTGGGCAGAATTGCAGGAGACCGATTTCAGGAGGTAGACTGGAATTGCATTTAAAGCATAGGAAAAGAGGCAGAACGTCCACAATGATGCACTTGGCCTAAAAGGGCGTATGCATTTTTTCCTGAATATATTCAGGAAAAAATGCATACGCGCTTTTTGGCCAACCAAGCAAGCTTGCAAAGGAAATCTGCACTAAAATGAAGTCTCACTTCCCCCGGGTCACAAGGGCGATCTGAAAAATGTGTAAAATCCAGAAAGGCAGGACTGGCCATGGAGAACTTGGAGCCTTGTTATGCTGATGGGCGGGATGTAAATTGCCAACAGCCACTTGGGAGAAGTGTATGGTGTTTCCTGAAAGTTGTAAGAAACAAAGCAACAGAGCCTAGGGCACTTCCACTTATGGTCCTATAGCTTAGGGAAATTAAAATCAAACAGACACAGCCACCCCAATGTTTGGGACGGCTCTGTTTACAAGAACCTCGTTTACGGTACAAGTTCAATATCGCAGATAGTGAAAAATGGATAAAGAAGTTGTGGTACTTACGTACAACGCAATATCACTCAGCAATGAAATCTATGTCATCAGGCCCATAGCAGCATAATGTGTGGATTCAGTTATGATGATTCTAACTGAAATAAGTCACAGAGAAAAAGAAACATCATAAGATATCACTAATACACGGAATGTAAACTTGCTACACAGTAACTGAATTACGAAACAGAATACGGTGTCAAATTTAGAAAACCAACTTATGCTTGCTTAAGGGGAAAAGTGAGTTGGGGTGCTGCACAAAAACACATATTGAAATGAGCACAGATAAAGTTCCTTAAGCCAAATATGTAATAGACAAGAGCTACTCCTTGCTCAACGAGATGGACTCAACACCCCATATTAAACGGCTAAGTATGTACCTGACTAGTAAGTATCTTAAAACCTATGGATTGCTATGTCTCCGAAAGAGAATCAAGTGTGTGTACAGGGGCATAAACGCAGCAGTGATACGATTGGAGAGGTTCGGTGAGCAAATGAAGACCCTTTGAAGTCATATTGCATGGTACGTATTCCACGGGTCTCAACTCTCCAGGTTTAAGGGATTCTTCCTTCAGCTAAAACACGCATGTGGAACCCAGAGTATGATCAACCGTGTGATCCTGAGACGTGTTCAAATATGTCTCATTTCTCGTCACCTGGTACTTGGGTGCAACATTCCAGATGCTTCACTAACCCTCTCCCGACTTGGAGAGTCAGTGCCTTTAACCTCCTGTTTGGCCCAGTTTGCAATTTCTGCGGAAGATGAACAGGAATAGGGAGAACCAATGAGAGACTAGCTGGAAGTGTCTGGACGGGCAAATTTAACTCTCATTTCCGACCAGGAAGAGGAATTAACCAAAGGCTCAGCGTGCCATGGCGGAACAAGATTAGGACCTGAATCAATCCTGCTGTGTTCCGGGCAGCTCACAAGAAAGCGAGTTGAAGAAAGGAGCTCAGGGGCACTGTAATTCACAAACCTGCAGAGTTATAAATGACAGCTATCGTCCAAAAATATACTGAAGTAAGGCTGCCAAGAGGACTTGAAAGCGGGGCAGAATTGCAGGAACCCGATTTCAGGAGGTAGACTGGAATTCCATTTAAAGCATAGGAAAAGAGGCAGAACGTCCACAATGATGCACTTGGCCAAAAAGGGCGTATGCGTTTTTTCCTGAATATATTCAGGAGAAAACGCATACGCCCTTTTTGGCCAACCAAGCAAGCTTGCAAAGGAAATCTGCACTACAATGAAGTCTCACATCCCCCAGGTCAAAAGGGCCATCTGAAAAAAGTGTAAAATCCAGAAAGGCAGGACAGGTCATGGAGAACTGGGAGCCTTGTTATGCTGATGGGTGGGATGTAAATTGCCAACAGCCACTCGGGAGAAGTGTATGGTGTTTCCTGAAACATCTAAAAAACAAAGCAACAGAGCCTAGGGCACTTCCACTTATGGTCCTATAGCTTAGGGAAATTAAAATCAAAAAGACACAGCCACCCCAAAGTTTGGGATGGCTCTGATTACAAGAACCTCGTTTACGGTACAAGTTCAATATCGCAGAAAGTGAAAAATGGATAAAGAATTTGTGGTACTTACGTACAATGCAATATCACTCAGCAATGAAATCTATTTCATCAGGCCCGTAGCAGCATAATTAGTGGGTGCAGGTATGAGGATTCTAACTGAAATAAGTCACACAGAAAAAGAAACATCATAAGATATCACTAATACACGGAATGTAAACTTGCTACACAGGAACTGAATTACAAAACAGAATAAGGTCTCAAATTTAGAAAACCAACTTATGCTTGCTTAAGCGGAAAGGTGAGTTGGGGTGCTGCACAAAAACACAGATTCAAATGAGCACAGATAAAGTTCTTTAAGCCAAATATGTAATAGACAAGAGCTACTCCTTGCTCAACGAGATGGACTCAACACCCCATATTAAACGCCTAATAATGTACCTGACTAGTAAGTATCTTAAAACCTATGGACTGCTATGTCTCTGAAAGAGAATCAAGCGTGTGTACAGGGGCATAAACGCAGCAGTGATAGGATTGGAGAGGTTCGGTGAGCAAATGAAGACCCCTGAAGTCATATTGCATGGTACCCATTCCACGGGTCTCAACTCTCCAGGTTTAAGGGATTCTTCCTTCAGCTAAAACACGCATGTGGAACCCAGAGTATGATCAACCATGTGATCCTGAGACGTGTTCAAATATGTCTCATTTCTTGTCACCTGGTACTTGGGTGCAACATTCCAGATGCTTCACTAACACTCTCCCGACTTGGAGAGTCAGTGCCTTTAACCTCCTGTTTGGCCCAGTTTGCAATTTCTGCGGAAGATGAACAGGAATAGGGAGAACCAATGAGAGACTAGCTGGAGGTGTCTGGACGGGCAAATTTAACTCTCATTTCCCACCAGGAAGAGGAATTAACCAAAGGCTCAGCGTGCCGTGCCGGAACCAGATTAGGGCCTGAAGCAATCCTGCGGTGTTGCGGCCAGCTCACAAGAAAGCGAGTTGAAGAAAGGAGCTCAGGGGCACTGTAATTCACAAACCTGCAGAGTTATAAATGACAGCTATCATCCAAAAATATACTGAAGTAAGGCTGCAAAGAGGACTTGAAAGTGGGGCAGAATTGCAGGAACCCGATTTCAGGAGGTAGACTGGAATTGCATTTTAAGCATAGGAAAAGAGGCAGAACCTCCACAATGATGCACTTGGCCAAAAAGGGCGTATGCGTTTTTTCCTGAATATATTCATGAGAAAACGCATACGCCCTTTTTGGCCAACCAAGCAAGCTTGCGAAGGAAATCTGCACTACAATGAAGTCTCACTTCCCCCAGTCAAAAGGGCCATCTGAAAAAAGTGTAAAATCCAGAAAGGCAGGACAGGCCATGGAGAACTGGGAGCCTTGTTATGCTGATGGGCGGGATGTAAATTGCCAACAGCCACTCGGGAGAAGTGTATGGTGTTTCCTGAAACATCTAAAAAACAAAGCAACAGAGCCTAGGGCACTTCCACTTATGGTCCTATAGCTTAGGGAAATTAAAATCAAAAAGACACAGCCACCCCAAAATTTGGGACGGCTCTTTTACAGGAACCTCTTCTTCAGCACAAGTTAAATATGCCAGAGAGCAAATAATTGATAAAGAAGTTGCGGTACTTACGTACAACAGAATACCTCTCAGCAATGAAAACTATGTCACCAGGCCCGTACCAGCATAATGAGTGGATTGAGGCACGGTGATTCTAAGTGAAAAAAGTCACACAGAAAGAGAAACATCATAAGGTATCACTAATACATGGAATGTGAACTTGGTTACACATGAACTGAATTACAAAACAGAACAGGGTCTCATGTTTAGAAAACCAACTTATGCTTGCTTAAGGGGGAAGGTGAGTTGTGGTGTTGCATAAAAGCAGAGTTTGAAATTAGCACAGATACCGTTCCATAAGCTAAATATGTAATAGACAAGACCTACCCCTTGCTCAACAAAATGGACTCAACAATGAGGTATCACCTCACACCTGGTAGAATGGGCATCATCAGAAAATCTACAAACAAAAAATGCTGGAAATGTGTGGAGAAAAGGAACCCTCTTCCACTATTGTTGGGAATATAAATTGATACAGTCACTATGGAGAACAATATGGAGTTTCTTAAGAAACTAACAGTAGAATTACCATATGATACAGCAATCCCAGTTCTGGACATATACCCAGACAAAACCATAAATCAAAAAGAGACATTCACCGCAATGTTCATTGTATCACTCTTTACAATATCGAGGTAATGGAAGCAACCTAAATGCCCACAGACAGACGAATGCATAAAGCAGTGGTACATATATAAAATGGAATATTACTAAGCCATGAAAAGGAATGAAATTAGTCATTTGTAGAGACGTCGATGGATCTAGAGACTGTCATACAGAGTGAAGTAAGTCAGAAAGAGAAAAACAAATCTTGTATATTCATGCATATATGTGGAACCTAGAAAAACTGTACAGATTAACCATTTTGCAAGGCATAAATAGAGCAACAGATGTAGACAACAAACGTATGGACAACAAGGGGGGAAAGCTGTTGGGGGGGTTGGTGGTGGGAGGAGTTGAGAGACTGGGATTGGCATGTATACATTTATATGTATAAAATAGATAACCAATAAGAACCTGCTGTATAAAAATATAAAATAAAATTCAAAATTAAAAAGAAATAAAATTAAAAAAATAAAACAGAAAAAACAATTATTCCCTTCACATACATGTATTTATATGAATAAATTATTTCTATGCTTATATCTGTAAATACAAAAAAGAGGAATAAAATCTACCTTGAACCAAAAACGAAAAAGAGAAAAAAAACACAGAACCCACCAGTTCCACAGAGGAAAACCGTATCAGGGCACTTGCTCCAGTTGTAAACAATTCTGAAGTTGGTCAGTGGTGGGGAATCGTCTCCCATTCAGCCAGCAGCCCCCATGCAACAAGCGTCCTCATTGCAAAGCTGGGGCACCGTGCCGAGGCATCTGTGAGTAAACGTGAGCTGAGCCCCAGGCCAGTTGCTGCTGAACTATTCCCACCCGTCCCAGGTAAAACACCTGAATATATACAAGGACTTGAAAGCCTAGAGGAAGGGCCATAGAGCCACACGAGTGACAGCATACCGGCCGACTTGGTGCCTGCAGGCCAGCCAGGATGGTCCTGGCCCTGGGTGCTCTTCTGGAAGATTTCCATTTCCCTGCCTGAGATACCCGTCCTGTCCCTGCCCCCACTGCTTTTTTCCTTCCTCACCTCTGCCCAGGGAGAAATTCCAGCAGCAGGTATGGGTGACACATCCTCTTCTTTAGCAGGTGGCAGCCTGGCAACTGCTGCAGAAAGTCCAGCAGAGCCCCACTCACACTGGGCCACCCACAAAGCCGTGGCCTCTCACTCCCTCCCACCAGCCCAGCCCCGAGACTGCTGACAGGGCAGAGAAAATGGCGTCAGGCACGGCTGCAGGGCCTCTTGCTGCCTGGAGTGGTATTTATATTGATCTCAACCCAGGCACACCTGGGGAGGGCTGGCCGGCACGGTAAGGCTGCCCAGGTCAGCCAATCATCATCCCTCAGGGGCTCACAGTTGCAGAAAATGGAACTTGCTGAACCGGCCAGGTCCAAGGAACAGGTGTGGGCTCTGAGAGTCAGGATAGACAAGGGGCTGCAGCTTTGGCTTGTTTTCTAATCATTTTATCTGGCCCATGAGTGGGAGACAACTTCAAGAAAACCCTCTCCTAATGAGAGGAACCCAGGAGTCAGGGAGAGGAGGGGTGGGTGGTGGTTGGAGACAGAGGCCTGGTGCCTCGGGTGCAGTGGAAGTCTCTGGAAGACCAGGTGGAGGGAGGCCGCACAGAGTGATGCCCAGGGTCACAGACCTGTCGCAGCTGCTGTTTGTTAGTTCAAGTCCTGCTCTGAGGTGCTCTGTGTCAGCTCTGAGCGACAGGTGAGCTGGGGGTGCTCTGCAATGAGGGCTATGTGCACGGTTCCTGTGTGCCCAGCCCTGCCACGGTACCTGCAAGGGTAGCTCTGTATCCTGGGAGGGGCCTGACCACGAGAGCCCCGTGGGCTGGGGTGGGGGTGGGGTACCTGCCCAGGTGAGCTCCATATTCTGGGATTGGTCTGACCACGAGAGCCCCATGGGCTGCTGGGGACCTGGTAAAGGATGTCAGGACAGTCAGTGAAGCCACCGAGGATATACCTCCAGCTGCTCCTAATTCCTACACCCTGCTGGTCATTCTACCAACCACCAGGACATGGTATTCTGTATTAGTCTTCAATGATGCCTTCTTTTGTATTCCATTAGTCCCAGAGTCACAAGAAATTTTGGCTTGTGAGTGGCAGGACTCAACATACAACTAAAACAATACTTCCGGGCCGTCTTGCCCCAAGGGTGCAAAAATTCCCACACCATCTTTGGGGAAAGCTTAGCTAAAGACCTAAAAGTTCTACCTCTGGGAAAGGAAACCCTCCTTCAGTACGCAGACGACATTCTGATCGCCAGCCCTACTAAGGAGGCCTCTGAACTACCAAGCCAATAAAGGATAGAAGTTGTCCAAGAAAAAGCTCAAATATCACAGACTGCAGTGACCTGCCTGGGCTTCGTTCTCACAGAAGGTCGGAGAAGCCCATCCCAGGAAAGGGAAGAAACCATTTTCAGCCTTACCCCTTTCTAAAACTAGAAGACAGCTTAGGGGTTCCTGGGGAGGCCAGGGTTTGCTGCTTCTGCATCCCTAACTACAGTCTACTAGCTGGGCCTCTATATGAAACACTGAAAGGAAAAGATGATGATCCTTTTGAATAGAATCCAGAAGTGGCCTTTCAAGAATGGAAAGAGCAGTCAATTCAGACCCTTGCCCTGGAACTCCCTAATTTAGCTAAACCCTTTGACCTTTACATTCCCGGTGAAAGGTGAATCGCCATTGGAGAATTAGTGCAAAAACTGGGACCACTTGAAATGGAACAATGCAAGAATGCCATCCAGGTAGGATAAACTACGGGCACCAAGGGGCTTGGCCCACTGCCACATCTGGCCAAGATACTGGCGGTATCTAAAAACCTGGAAATCAGCAGCCCAAAAGGCCACCTCCCTCCTAAGGGAAAAGGACCCCACGTGGTGATCCTAACCACCAACCATGCCCTGAAGTTGCAGGGTTCGCTCCGTGGGCACACCAACCTCGAGTGAGGAGGCCCTCCAACTCCAACATCCAGAGAGATAACCGGGGGCAACAGGGCACCATGACGACTCGTGTGAACATCACTTGACCTGGAGTTTCTCTCATAAAACAACAAGAGTGTGTCCCAAAAGAGTAGACTACTGCTTGCAGGACTTACTGCACGCAGAGGGGAGCTAATAATCTTGGCGGGGGAACCGTATATCACACTGTCACCATAGAAAAGCCTACAGACACCGTGATGATGGTGGCCAATAAGACTGGCTGGACTCCTGTTTACTTCAAAAGGCTGTTGGCTCAGTGGCCATCATGGTCCTTGATCACCACTGACCCTGGACTGTCTGGGAGTTGAGCAGGCAGGGCTCTGACACCTGGTGCTGTTTGTACGTTAATTCAGGAGCCTAATTGAAGAAAGCGCAGACTACTGGTCAGAGCATCTAGGCTGGCAGAAACGGTCAGCCTAAGGTGGCCGAACAAATGTGGGGCGGGGTGAAACCGGCCCCCACAGCGTCTCTGCACATCTCTTTCCTGGACCCTTAAAGGTCATTAGAATCTATAACACTTCCAATGCTGGTGCTCAGGTGGACGAGCAGGGAGGCAGGGGGCCTGGGGACAATCAACGTCACCTGGAGGCTGCTGGGGAGAAGCTCTGACCCTCGCCCCCGGGTATGAGGGCTCCCAACTCAGCACTCAGCAGTTACAGAAGAAGGGTCTGCACCCTCAGCACTCCAAGAATGAGGAACGGGACAAAAGGCAGAGGAGGGGTTTGTCCCCAGCAAAGCCCATTAAAAATCCCTGGGAGATAAAAATAGAATCTGGGCAATAAAGTCAAGTCTAACCTTTTTTATCCTTTGTGCTTTGTCTAATTTCATGTGCTCCTAGGGTCCCGCATGCAGAGGTTCCACACCCGGCACTTCAGACCAGATTTCCTAGTGCAGAATTGCTGGGACGACACCTCAGCTCCTGGGGCCCAGTGCAGACTCCGCGATATAGAGCCTGAGCTGCAGCCAACCCGGCCCTCGAGAGCTCCGCCCCCTCCCTCCCACTGACTCTGACAGGATCTCTACACAACAGCCCAGCCCACAGCCCACGGGGTAGTGCATGCTCTCACCTCTCCATTCTCTGATCAAAATATAAAGTTTCCTTTGCTTGTGAACCAAACTCAGTCTCGATCTGTTGGCCCCAATGACACTGGGCAGGGGGACACTTGTTGGGGTCCACTCTGGAGAATCAGTAACAGAAACTGAGACTATTGTAACCTCAATGAACAGATGTGTGAGCCAAACTGTAGTTAACATAGAACAGTGTATAAGGCTCGGGTAAAATAAGATGTTTCTAACACTTCCATTTGATATTTCCATCACTTTATTATAAGCAAGTTCAGTGAAAAGGTTTGTCTTATTTGTCAGGTCAATATTAGAGAAACGAAGTGATTTCTTTCCAAGGATGTACATCTAATAATCTTGGTTAAAGCTTCAATCTTGTTTTAAATGCTTTTCCATTGAAAATGATACCTCTCTTTCAGCTCCCCCATTTCTGAGAAGTATAAAATCTTATAATTTATTATTACCAAAGGGGAAAGGTGGGAGGAGGGATAAATTAACAGTTTGGGATTAACACATACACACTGCTATGTATAAAATAGATCATCAACAAGGAACTACTGTATAGCACAGGGAACTACACTCAACATTTTGCAATAAGCTATAAGGGGAAATAATCTGGAAAAGAATAGATATTTTTATTGTCATTGTCATCTATCAATGACAGTTAAAGTGTAACCTAAGGGAAGCTGGTGGTGAGTGCTTCTGACCCTGAAGACTTCAATCATCTAAAGTTTGGACTCTGCCTACTTCCCCAGGCCCTTAATGAACATATGTGTAGCCGTAGCTTAAAAAATTCCCCAGTTTGGGTTTCGGGCAGACACTGATTTTGAAAAAGCCCTGGTGTTCTCCTTACATGAATGGGACTCTTCCTACTGCTAAAACATGTCTGTCACACCCAGAGGATGGTATACCGTCTGATCGGGAAGAGTTTGGAAAAGGCATCTCATCTCCTCATCTCCTGGTGCTCGGGTTCACCCCTCCAGCGTCTTTACTAACAGTCTCCCCACTTGGAGATGTCAGCACTGTCAACATCCTGTTGCGTACAGTTTGGAATTTGTCCAGAGGATGAAGCGGAAGGATGAGGAACAATGAGAGACAAGTCCTAGGTGTTCAGACAGGCACATGTCACTCTAATTTCCAACCAGGAAGACGAATTGACCAAAGGCTAGGGTTGCCCATGGAAACAGTATAGGGCTTGAGGAAATCCCGCTGCTTTGTGGCCAGTTCCCATAAACACAAGTTGAACAATGGAACTCAGGGGCAGTAAAATTCACGAAACTGCAGAGTTGAAAATATCCATCACTGAAAAATGTCTTGAGGAAAGTCAGAGAAAAGGACTTGTAAGCAAGGGAGAATGGCAGGAAAGGGATCTGAGGAGGTAGAAAGGACTCGCCATTAAGCACGAGAAAAGGAGCTGAACATTGCCAACATTGCAGTTGGCCAAAAAGGGTGTATGCGTTTTTTTCTGTATATATTCAAGAAAAGGGCATACACTTTTTTAGCCAAGCAAACAGGTGGGCACTGGAAGTCAATACTACAAAAGATATCACTTCGCATCAGTCAGAAGAGCCATCCTCATAAAGCGTAAACAACAGAAATGCAGGACAGGGCAAGGAGAAGAGGGAGCCCTGTGAGACTTATAGTGGAAATGTATATTGCCAACGGCCATTCTGGAGAAGTGTATTGTGTTTACTAAAGCATCTAAAAAATGAGCTACAGAGCATAGGGCACTTGCACTCATGGGCGTATATCTTGGGAAAAACAAAAATCGAGAGGACACAGGCACCCCAATGTTTACCCCCTCTCTGTTTAAAAGATCCTCGACTAGGATATAACTTAAATGTCTCTGGAGAGAAAAAATGGATAGAGATGTGGTACTTAGGTAGAGTGGAATATTATTCAGCCTGGAAATCAATGAACTATGGCCAGTTGTAACAACTCCGGAGGAGTTACGTATGATCATTCTAAGTGACATAATTCAAAAAGAAAAAGACACATATCATAAGATATCACTTAAAGGTGGAATCCAAAATGGCTACACATGAAATAAATTACAAAACAAAAACATAGTCAAATATGTAGGAAACACGCATAAGGCTGCTAAACGGGAAAGGTGGGGAGGGGTGAGGCATCATCCAGGAGGTTGAAATTAGCAAAGATACCATTCCAAATACCAAACTGATAATCAACAAAGCCTACACGGTAGCTAAAAGAACTGCACTCAGCACACTCAAGTCACCGGAAAAGAATATATACGACTGGTAAGAATCTGAAAAAGAATTTACTGATGTCTCTCTGTACGTGAATCAAGTGGATGTACAGCAGCAAGAAACAGAGCTTTGAAAATCAGCTGTAACCAATATAGTAACAAATTGAAAAAAATAAACGACAGAGAGACAGAGAAAACCTCTTACAACTTTTCCTCAGGGACGGTGATGCAACATGGATTGAACACATCTAGACCCACAGCAGGATGAGACATAAGGCTGGAAACTGTTTGCACTAAGAGAAATGTGAGGTTGGGTGAGGAAATGCACACCCTTTAAAGTAATACTACCTGGTACCCATTCAATGGGTCCCAAATCTGCAGGTTCAAGGGATCTTCCTACAGCTAAAACATGCATGGAAAACCCAGAGGACTGTACACCATGTGATTGGGAGATGTGTCTAAAATGCAGCTCATTTATCCTCTCCTGGTGCTCCTGTTCACCATTCCAGCCACGTTACTTTGAATCTCCCCACTTGGAGAATCAGCACATTTCAACTTCTGTTTCACACATTTTGCAAATTGTGAGGAGGATGAACGGGAAGAGGGGGAACCAATGAGAGAATAGTTGTAGGGGTTTGGACGGCCACATATCACTCTAATTTCCCATTAAGAATAAGAATTGAAAAAAGGCTCAGCCCGCCTCGCCGGAGCCAAAATAGGGCCTGAAGCAATCCTGCGGGTTTGAGGCCAGCTCACAAAAGAGCAACTTAAAAAATGGAGCTCAGGGTCACTGCAATTCACAAACCTGCAGAGTTATAAATGAAAACTAACGTCCAAAACTATGTTGAGGTAAGGCAAAGAAGAGGATCTGAATGCAAGACAGAATTGCAAGAAACAGATTTCAAGAGATAGATTGGACTCGTCTTTAAAGCACATGAAAAGCGGCAGAATTTCGACAATGATGCAGTTGGCCCAAAAGGGTGTATGCGTTTTTCCTGATTATATCCAGGAAAAAACGCATACGCACTTTATGGGCAACGAAGCAAGCAAGCAATGCAAATGTGCACAACAAAGAAGTCTCATTTCCCACCGGTCAAAAGGGCCATCCTAAAAAATTGTAAAAACCAGAAATGCAGGACAGGCCATGGAGAACAGGGAGCCTTTATACGCTGATGGGCAGTGTGTGAACTGCCGAGAGCCACTCTGGAGAAGTGTATGGTGGTTCCTAAATCATCTAAAAAACAGAGCTACAGAGCATAGGACACTTCCAATCATGGGAATATATCTAGGGAAGTCTAAAAATCAACAAGACACAAGCACACCACAGTTTAGGGCTACTCTGTTTACAAGAACCTCAACTTCAGTACACCTTAAATATCCCAGGAAAGAGAACAATGGATAAAGAAGATGTGGTACTTATGTACAATGGAATATCTCTTCACCATGAAATCAATGTAATAAGGCTAGTAGAAGGATAAAGAGTGGATTTAGGTCCGATAATACTACTTGAAATAAGTCAAACAGAAAAAGAAACATATCATAAGATATCACTTATAGAGGGAGGGTAAATATGGCTGCACAAGAAATGAATTACAGAACAGAACAGTGTCTCACATTTAGAAAACACACTTATGTCAGCTTAAGGGGAAAGGAGAGGTGGGGTGATGCATAAAACCAGAGTTTGAAATTAGCACAGATACCGTTCAATAAACCAAATAGATATTAGACAAGATCTACACCTTGCTCAATGAACTGGCCTCAACACACCTTATAAACCGCAGAGAAATATATCTGAGTAATAAGAATCTTAAAATCCATGTATTGGGCTTCCCTGGTGGCACAGTGGTTGAGAGTCCGCCTGCCGATGCAGGGGACGCGGGTTCGTGCCCTGGTCCGGGAGGATCCCATGTGCCGCGGAGTGGCTGGGCCCGTGAGCCATGGCCGCTGAGCCTGCGCGTCCGGAGCCTGTGCTCCGCGGCGGGAGAGGCCACAACAGTGAGAGGCCCACGTATCGCAAAAGAAAAAAAAAAATCCATGTATTGATATATCTCCATAAGGGAATCAAGTGTGTGCAGAGCGGCACAAACACAGCAGTGAAAATGAGCTAAACCCCATTATAGAAATAAATTTTAAAAACAAAACGCAGAAACAATGAAAGAGAGAAAAATTCTTACAAAATTTGCTCAGGGGCTGTGATGCAACCTGGATTGACCACATATAAACCCACAGCTGGATAACACATAAGGCTGGACACTTGGGGCTGAGAGGATTGGTGAGTTTTGGTGAGCAACTGCCAAAAGTTTAATGCAATACTTCATGCTACTCATTCCAAGGGTCCCAACAATCCAGGTTGAAGGGAATCTTCCTACAGCTAAACCATGCTTGGGAAACCCAGCGACTGGTATACCATATGATCGGGAAAGGTTTCTAAAACGCACCTCATTTTTCCTCTCCTGGGGCTCCGGATCGACATTCCAGCCGCTTTACTAACAACATCCTCACATGGAGAGTCAATGCCTTTAAGTTCTGGTATCGCACAGTCTGCAGTTAGTGCGGAGGATGAATGGGAATAGGGGGAACCAGTGAGAAACAAGCTGTAGCGGTTTCAATGGGCACATGTCACTCTAATTTCACATCAGTAAGAAGAATAAACCAAAGGCACAGCAAGGTGCCCCAGAAGAAGAATAGGGCCTGAAGGAATCCTGTGGTTATGAGGCAAGATCACAAAAATATGAGCTGAAAAATGGAGCTAAGGGCCACTGCAATTCAAAAACGTGCAGAGTTATAAAGGCCAACTATTTTCAAAAACTATATTGAGGTAAGGCTATGAAGAGGCATTGAAAGCAAGGCAGAATTGCAGGAAACCGATTTCAGGAGGTAGACAGGAATTGCATTTAAAGCATAGGAAAAGAGGCAGAACGACGACAATGATGCACTTGGCCAAAAAGGGCGTATGCGTTTTTTCCTGAATATATTCAGGAAAAAACGCATACGCCCTTTTTGGCCAACCAAGCAAGCTTGCAAAGGAAATCTGCACTACAATGAACTCTCACTTCCCCCCGGTCAAAAGGGCCATCTGAAAAAAGTGTAAAATCCAGAAAGGCAGGAAAGGCCATGGAGAACTGGGAGCCTTGTTATGCTGATGGGCGGGATGTAAATTGCCAACAGCCACTCGGGAAAAGTGTATGGTGTTTCCTGAAACATCTAAAAAAAAAGCAACAGAGCCTAGGGCACTTCCACTTATGGTCCTATAGCTTAGGGAAATTAAAATCAAAAAGACACAGCCACCCCAAAGTTTGGGACGGCTCTGTTTACAAGAACCTCGTTTACGGGACAAGTTCAATATTGCAGAAAGCGAAAAATGGATAAAGAAGTTGTGGTACTTACGTACAATGCAATATCACTCAGCAATGACATCTATGTCATCAGGCCCGTAGCAGCATAATGAGTGGATTCAGGTATGATGATTCTAACTGAAATAAGTCACACAGAAAAAGAAACATCATAAGATATCACTAATACACGGAATGTAAACTTGCTACACAGGAACAGAGTTACAAAACAGAATAAGGTCTCAAATTTAGAAAACCAACTTATGCTTGCTTAAGGGGAAAGGTGAGTTGGGGTGCTGCATAAAACCAGAGATTGAAATGAGCACAGATAAAGTTCCTTAAGCCAAATATGGAATAGACAAGAGCTACTCCTTGCTCAACGAGATGGACTCAACACCCCATATTAAACGCCTAAGTATGTACCTGACTAGTAAGTATCTTAAAACCTATGGATTGCTATGTCTCCAAAAGAGAATCAAGCGTGTGTACAGGGGCATAAACGCAGCAGTGATAGGATTGGAGAGGTTCGGTGAGCAAATGAAGACCCTTTGAAGTCATATTGCATGGTACCTATTCAACGGGTCTCAACTCTCCAGGTTTAAGGGATTCTTCCTTCAGCTAAAACACGCATGTGGAACCCAGAGTATGATCAACCGTGTGATCGGGAGATGTGTTCAAATATGTCTCAGTTCCCGTCCCCTGGTTCTCGGGTGCAACATTCCAGATGCTTTACTAACACTCTCCCGACTTGGAGAGTCAGTGCCTTTAACCTCCTGTTTGGCCCAGTTTGCAATTTCTGCGGAAGATGAACAGGAATAGTGAAGACCAATGAGAGACTAGTTGGAGGTGTCTGGACAGGCAAATTTAACTCTCATTTCCCATCAGGAAGAGGAATTAACCAAAGGCTCAGCATCCCGTGCCAGAAACAGATTAGGGCCTGAAGCAATCCTGCAGTGTTGCGGGCAGCTCACAAGAAAGCGAGTTGAAAAAAGGAGCTCAGGGGCACTGTAATTCACAAAACTGCAGAGTTATAAATGACAGCTATCGTCCAAAAATATACTGAAGTAAGGCTGCCAAGAGGACTTGAAAGCGGGGCAGAATTGCAGGAAACCGATTTCAGGAGGTCGACTGGAATTGCATTTAAAGCATAGGAAAAAAGGCAGAACGTCCACAATGATGCACTTGAACAAAAAGGGCGTATGCGTTTTTTCCTGAATATATTCAGGAAAAAACGCATAAGCCCTTTTTGGCCAACCAAGCAAGCTTGCAAAAGAAATCTGCACTACAATGAAGTCTCACTTCCCCCTGGTAAAAAGGGCCATCTGAAAAAAGTGTAAAATCCAGAAAGGCAGTACAGGCCATGGAGAACTGGGAGCGTTGTTATGCTGATGGGCGGGATGTACATTGCCAAGAGCCACTCGGGAGAAGTGTATGGTGATTCCTGAAACATCTAAAAAACAAAGCAACAGAGCCTAGGGCACTTCCACTTATGGTCCTATAGCTTAGGGAAATTAAAATCAAAAAGACACAGCCACCCCAAAGTTTGGGACGGCTCTGTTTACAAGAACCTCGTTTATGGTACAAGTTCAATAGCGCAGAAAGCGAAAAATGGATAAAGAAGTTGTGGTACTTACGTACAATGCAATATCACTCAGCAATGAAATCTATTTCATGAGGCCCGTAGCAGCATATTGAGTGGATTCAGGTATGATGATTCTAACTGAAATAATTCACACAGAAAAAGAAACATCATAAGATATCACTAATACACAGTATGTAAACTTGGCTACACAGGAACTGGATTACAAAAGAGAACAGGGTCTCAAATTTAGAAAACCAACTTATGCTTGCTTAAGGGGAAAGGTGAGTTGGGGTGGTGCATAAAACCAGAGATTGAAATGAGCACAGATAAAGTTCCTTAAGCCAAATATGGAATAGACAAGAGCTACTCCTTGCTCAACGAAATGGACTCAAAACCCCATATTAAACGCCTAAGAATGTACCTGACTAGTAAGTATCTTAAAACCTATGGATTGCCATGTCTCCGAAAGAGAATCAAGCATGTGTACAGGGGCATAAACGCAGCAGTGATAGGATTGGAGAGGTTCGGTGAGCAAATGAAGACCCTTTGAAGTCATATTGCATGGTACCCATTCCACGGGTCTCAACTCTCCAGGTTTAAGGGATTCTTCCTTCAGCTGAAACATGCATGTGGAACCCAGAGTATGATCAACCGTGTGATCGGGAGACGTGTTCCAATATGTCTCAGTTCTCGTCCCCTGGTACTCGGGTACAACATTCCAGACGCTTTACTAACACTCTCCCGACTTGGAGAGTCAGTGCCTTTAACGTCCTGTTTGGCCCAGTTTGCAATTTCTGCGGAAGATGAACAGGAATAGGGAGGACCAATGAGAGACTAGCTGGAGGTGCCTGGACGGGCAATTTTAACTCTAATTTCCCACCAGTAAGAGGAATTAACCAAAGGCTCAGCGTGCCGTGCCGGAACAAGATTAGGGCCTGAAGCAATCCTGCGGTGTTGCGGCCAGCTCACAAGAAAGCGAGTTGAAGAAAGGAGCTCGGGGCACTGTAATTCACAAACCTGCAGAGTTATAAATGACAGCTATCGTCCAAAAATATACTGAAGTAAGGCTCCCAAGAGTACTTGAAAGCTGGGCAGAATTGCAGGAGACCGATTTCAGGAGGTAGACTGGAATTGCATTTAAAGCATAGGAAAAGAGGCAGAACGTCCACAATGATGCACTTGGCCTAAAAGGGCGTATGCATTTTTTCCTGAATATATTCAGGAAAAAATGCATACGCGCTTTTTGGCCAACTAAGCAAGCTTGCAAAGGAAATCTGCACTAAAATGAAGTCTCACTTCCCCCGGGTCACAAGGGCGATCTGAAAAATGTGTAAAATCCAGAAAGGCAGGACTGGCCATGGAGAACTTGGAGCCTTGTTATGCTGATGGGCGGGATGTAAATTGCCAACAGCCACTTGGGAGAAGTGTATGGTGTTTCCTGAAAGTTGTAAGAAACAAAGCAACAGAGCCTAGGGCACTTCCACTTATGGTCCTATAGCTTAGGGAAATTAAAATCAAACAGACACAGCCACCCCAATGTTTGGGACGGCTCTGTTTACAAGAACCTCGTTTACGGTACAAGTTCAATATCGCAGATAGTGAAAAATGGATAAAGAAGTTGTGGTACTTACGTACAACGCAATATCACTCAGCAATGAAATCTATGTCATCAGGCCCATAGCAGCATAATGTGTGGATTCAGTTATGATGATTCTAACTGAAATAAGTCACAGAGAAAAAGAAACATCATAAGATATCACTAATACACGGAATGTAAACTTGCTACACAGTAACTGAATTACGAAACAGAATACGGTGTCAAATTTAGAAAACCAACTTATGCTTGCTTAAGGGGAAAAGTGAGTTGGGGTGCTGCACAAAAACACATATTGAAATGAGCACAGATAAAGTTCCTTAAGCCAAATATGTAATAGACAAGAGCTACTCCTTGCTCAACGAGATGGACTCAACACCCCATATTAAACGGCTAAGTATGTACCTGACTAGTAAGTATCTTAAAACCTATGGATTGCTATGTCTCCGAAAGAGAATCAAGTGTGTGTACAGGGGCATAAACGCAGCAGTGATACGATTGGAGAGGTTCGGTGAGCAAATGAAGACCCTTTGAAGTCATATTGCATGGTACATATTCCACGGGTCTCAACTCTCCAGGTTTAAGGGATTCTTCCTTCAGCTAAAACACGCATGTGGAACCCAGAGTATGATCAACCGTGTGATCCTGAGACGTGTTCAAATATGTCTCATTTCTCGTCACCTGGTACTTGGGTGCAACATTCCAGATGCTTCACTAACCTCTCCCGACTTGGAGAGTCAGTGCCTTTAACCTCCTGTTTGGCCCAGTTTGCAATTTCTGCGGAAGATGAACAGGAATAGGGAGAACCAATGAGAGACTAGCTGGAAGTGTCTGGACGGGCAAATTTAACTCTCATTTCCGACCAGGAAGAGGAATTAACCAAAGGCTCAGCGTGCCATGGCGGAACAAGATTAGGGCCTGAATCAATCCTGCTGTGTTCCGGGCAGCTCACAAGAAAGCGAGTTGAAGAAAGGAGCTCAGGGGCACTGTAATTCACAAACCTGCAGAGTTATAAATGACAGCTATCGTCCAAAAATATACTGAAGTAAGGCTGCCAAGAGGACTTGAAAGCGGGGCAGAATTGCAGGAACCCGATTTCAGGAGGTAGACTGGAATTCCATTTAAAGCATAGGAAAAGAGGCAGAACGTCCACAATGATGCACTTGGCCAAAAAGGGCGTATGCGTTTTTTCCTGAATATATTCAGGAGAAAACGCATACGCCCTTTTTGGCCAACCAAGCAAGCTTGCAAAGGAAATCTGCACTACAATGAAGTCTCACATCCCCCAGGTCAAAAGGGCCATCTGAAAAAAGTGTAAAATCCAGAAAGGCAGGACAGGTCATGGAGAACTGGGAGCCTTGTTATGCTGATGGGTGGGATGTAAATTGCCAACAGCCACTCGGGAGAAGTGTATGGTGTTTCCTGAAACATCTAAAAAACAAAGCAACAGAGCCTAGGGCACTTCCACTTATGGTCCTATAGCTTAGGGAAATTAAAATCAAAAAGACACAGCCACCCCAAAGTTTGGGATGGCTCTGATTACAAGAACCTCGTTTACGGTACAAGTTCAATATCGCAGAAAGTGAAAAATGGATAAAGAATTTGTGGTACTTACGTACAATGCAATATCACTCAGCAATGAAATCTATTTCATCAGGCCCGTAGCAGCATAATTAGTGGGTGCAGGTATGAGGATTCTAACTGAAATAAGTCACACAGAAAAAGAAACATCATAAGATATCACTAATACACGGAATGTAAACTTGCTACACAGGAACTGAATTACAAAACAGAATAAGGTCTCAAATTTAGAAAACCAACTTATGCTTGCTTAAGCGGAAAGGTGAGTTGGGGTGCTGCACAAAAACACAGATTCAAATGAGCACAGATAAAGTTCTTTAAGCCAAATATGTAATAGACAAGAGCTACTCCTTGCTCAACGAGATGGACTCAACACCCCATATTAAACGCCTAATAATGTACCTGACTAGTAAGTATCTTAAAACCTATGGACTGCTATGTCTCTGAAAGAGAATCAAGCGTGTGTACAGGGGCATAAACGCAGCAGTGATAGGATTGGAGAGGTTCGGTGAGCAAATGAAGACCCCTGAAGTCATATTGCATGGTACCCATTCCACGGGTCTCAACTCTCCAGGTTTAAGGGATTCTTCCTTCAGCTAAAACACGCATGTGGAACCCAGAGTATGATCAACCATGTGATCCTGAGACGTGTTCAAATATGTCTCATTTCTTGTCACCTGGTACTTGGGTGCAACATTCCAGATGCTTCACTAACACTCTCCCGACTTGGAGAGTCAGTGCCTTTAACCTCCTGTTTGGCCCAGTTTGCAATTTCTGCGGAAGATGAACAGGAATAGGGAGAACCAATGAGAGACTAGCTGGAGGTGTCTGGACGGGCAAATTTAACTCTCATTTCCCACCAGGAAGAGGAATTAACCAAAGGCTCAGCGTGCCGTGCCGGAACCAGATTAGGGCCTGAAGCAATCCTGCGGTGTTGCGGCCAGCTCACAAGAAAGCGAGTTGAAGAAAGGAGCTCAGGGGCACTGTAATTCACAAACCTGCAGAGTTATAAATGACAGCTATCATCCAAAAATATACTGAAGTAAGGCTGCAAAGAGGACTTGAAAGTGGGGCAGAATTGCAGGAACCCGATTTCAGGAGGTAGACTGGAATTGCATTTTAAGCATAGGAAAAGAGGCAGAACCTCCACAATGATGCACTTGGCCAAAAAGGGCGTATGCGTTTTTTCCTGAATATATTCATGAGAAAACGCATACGCCCTTTTTGGCCAACCAAGCAAGCTTGCGAAGGAAATCTGCACTACAATGAAGTCTCACTTCCCCCAGTCAAAAGGGCCATCTGAAAAAAGTGTAAAATCCAGAAAGGCAGGACAGGCCATGGAGAACTGGGAGCCTTGTTATGCTGATGGGCGGGATGTAAATTGCCAACAGCCACTCGGGAGAAGTGTATGGTGTTTCCTGAAACATCTAAAAAACAAAGCAACAGAGCCTAGGGCACTTCCACTTATGGTCCTATAGCTTAGGGAAATTAAAATCAAAAAGACACAGCCACCCCAAAATTTGGGACGGCTCTTTTACAGGAACCTCTTCTTCAGCACAAGTTAAATATGCCAGAGAGCAAATAATTGATAAAGAAGTTGCGGTACTTACGTACAACAGAATACCTCTCAGCAATGAAAACTATGTCACCAGGCCCGTACCAGCATAATGAGTGGATTGAGGCACGGTGATTCTAAGTGAAAAAAGTCACACAGAAAGAGAAACATCATAAGGTATCACTAATACATGGAATGTGAACTTGGTTACACATGAACTGAATTACAAAACAGAACAGGGTCTCATGTTTAGAAAACCAACTTATGCTTGCTTAAGGGGGAAGGTGAGTTGTGGTGTTGCATAAAAGCAGAGTTTGAAATTAGCACAGATACCGTTCCATAAGCTAAATATGTAATAGACAAGACCTACCCCTTGCTCAACAAAATGGACTCAACAATGAGGTATCACCTCACACCTGGTAGAATGGGCATCATCAGAAAATCTACAAACAAAAAATGCTGGAAATGTGTGGAGAAAAGGAACCCTCTTCCACTATTGTTGGGAATATAAATTGATACAGTCACTATGGAGAACAATATGGAGTTTCTTAAGAAACTAACAGTAGAATTACCATATGATACAGCAATCCCAGTTCTGGACATATACCCAGACAAAACCATAAATCAAAAAGAGACATTCACCGCAATGTTCATTGTATCACTCTTTACAATATCGAGGTAATGGAAGCAACCTAAATGCCCACAGACAGACGAATGCATAAAGCAGTGGTACATATATAAAATGGAATATTACTAAGCCATGAAAAGGAATGAAATTAGTCATTTGTAGAGACGTCGATGGATCTAGAGACTGTCATACAGAGTGAAGTAAGTCAGAAAGAGAAAAACAAATCTTGTATATTCATGCATATATGTGGAACCTAGAAAAACTGTACAGATTAACCATTTTGCAAGGCATAAATAGAGCAACAGATGTAGACAACAAACGTATGGACAACAAGGGGGGAAAGCTGTTGGGGGGGTTGGTGGTGGGAGGAGTTGAGAGACTGGGATTGGCATGTATACATTTATATGTATAAAATAGATAACCAATAAGAACCTGCTGTATAAAAATATAAAATAAAATTCAAAATTAAAAAGAAATAAAATTAAAAAAATAAAACAGAAAAAACAATTATTCCCTTCACATACATGTATTTATATGAATAAATTATTTCTATGCTTATATCTGTAAATACAAAAAAGAGGAATAAAATCTACCTTGAACCAAAAACGAAAAAGAGAAAAAAAACACAGAACCCACCAGTTCCACAGAGGAAAACCGTATCAGGGCACTTGCTCCAGTTGTAAACAATTCTGAAGTTGGTCAGTGGTGGGGAATCGTCTCCCATTCAGCCAGCAGCCCCCATGCAACAAGCGTCCTCATTGCAAAGCTGGGGCACCGTGCCGAGGCATCTGTGAGTAAACGTGAGCTGAGCCCCAGGCCAGTTGCTGCTGAACTATTCCCACCCGTCCCAGGTAAAACACCTGAATATATACAAGGACTTGAAAGCCTAGAGGAAGGGCCATAGAGCCACACGAGTGACAGCATACCGGCCGACTTGGTGCCTGCAGGCCAGCCAGGATGGTCCTGGCCCTGGGTGCTCTTCTGGAAGATTTCCATTTCCCTGCCTGAGATACCCGTCCTGTCCCTGCCCCCACTGCTTTTTTCCTTCCTCACCTCTGCCCAGGGAGAAATTCCAGCAGCAGGTATGGGTGACACATCCTCTTCTTTAGCAGGTGGCAGCCTGGCAACTGCTGCAGAAAGTCCAGCAGAGCCCCACTCACACTGGGCCACCCACAAAGCCGTGGCCTCTCACTCCCTCCCACCAGCCCAGCCCCGAGACTGCTGACAGGGCAGAGAAAATGGCGTCAGGCACGGCTGCAGGGCCTCTTGCTGCCTGGAGTGGTATTTATATTGATCTCAACCCAGGCACACCTGGGGAGGGCTGGCCGGCACGGTAAGGCTGCCCAGGTCAGCCAATCATCATCCCTCAGGGGCTCACAGTTGCAGAAAATGGAACTTGCTGAACCGGCCAGGTCCAAGGAACAGGTGTGGGCTCTGAGAGTCAGGATAGACAAGGGGCTGCAGCTTTGGCTTGTTTTCTAATCATTTTATCTGGCCCATGAGTGGGAGACAACTTCAAGAAAACCCTCTCCTAATGAGAGGAACCCAGGAGTCAGGGAGAGGAGGGGTGGGTGGTGGTTGGAGACAGAGGCCTGGTGCCCCGGGTGCAGTGGAAGTCTCTGGAAGACCAGGTGGAGGGAGGCCGCACAGAGTGATGCCCAGGGTCACAGACCTGTCGCAGCTGCTGTTTGTTAGTTCAAGTCCTGCTCTGAGGTGCTCTGTGTCAGCTCTGAGCGACAGGTGAGCTGGGGGTGCTCTGCAATGAGGGCTATGTGCACGGTTCCTGTGTGCCCAGCCCTGCCACGGTACCTGCAAGGGTAGCTCTGTATCCTGGGAGGGGCCTGACCACGAGAGCCCCGTGGGCTGGGGTGGGGGTGGGGTACCTGCCCAGGTGAGCTCCATATTCTGGGATTGGTCTGACCACGAGAGCCCCATGGGCTGCTGGGGACCTGGTAAAGGATGTCAGGACAGTCAGTGAAGCCACCGAGGATATACCTCCAGCTGCTCCTAATTCCTACACCCTGCTGGTCATTCTACCAACCACCAGGACATGGTATTCTGTATTAGTCTTCAATGATGCCTTCTTTTGTATTCCATTAGTCCCAGAGTCACAAGAAATTTTGGCTTGTGAGTGGCAGGACTCAACATACAACTAAAACAATACTTCCGGGCCGTCTTGCCCCAAGGGTGCAAAAATTCCCACACCATCTTTGGGGAAAGCTTAGCTAAAGACCTAAAAGTTCTACCTCTGGGAAAGGAAACCCTCCTTCAGTACGCAGACGACATTCTGATCGCCAGCCCTACTAAGGAGGCCTCTGAACTACCAAGCCAATAAAGGATAGAAGTTGTCCAAGAAAAAGCTCAAATATCACAGACTGCAGTGACCTGCCTGGGCTTCGTTCTCACAGAAGGTCGGAGAAGCCCATCCCAGGAAAGGGAAGAAACCATTTTCAGCCTTACCCCTTTCTAAAACTAGAAGACAGCTTAGGGGTTCCTGGGGAGGCCAGGGTTTGCTGCTTCTGCATCCCTAACTACAGTCTACTAGCTGGGCCTCTATATGAAACACTGAAAGGAAAAGATGATGATCCTTTTGAATAGAATCCAGAAGTGGCCTTTCAAGAATGGAAAGAGCAGTCAATTCAGACCCTTGCCCTGGAACTCCCTAATTTAGCTAAACCCTTTGACCTTTACATTCCCGGTGAAAGGTGAATCGCCATTGGAGAATTAGTGCAAAAACTGGGACCACTTGAAATGGAACAATGCAAGAATGCCATCCAGGTAGGATAAACTACGGGCACCAAGGGGCTTGGCCCACTGCCACATCTGGCCAAGATACTGGCGGTATCTAAAAACCTGGAAATCAGCAGCCCAAAAGGCCACCTCCCTCCTAAGGGAAAAGGACCCCACGTGGTGATCCTAACCACCAACCATGCCCTGAAGTTGCAGGGTTCGCTCCGTGGGCACACCAACCTCGAGTGAGGAGGCCCTCCAACTCCAACATCCAGAGAGATAACCGGGGGCAACAGGGCACCATGACGACTCGTGTGAACATCACTTGACCTGGAGTTTCTCTCATAAAACAACAAGAGTGTGTCCCAAAAGAGTAGACTACTGCTTGCAGGACTTACTGCACGCAGAGGGGAGCTAATAATCTTGGCGGGGGAACCGTATATCACACTGTCACCATAGAAAAGCCTACAGACACCGTGATGATGGTGGCCAATAAGACCAGCTGGACTCCTGTTTACTTCAAAAGGCTGTTGGCTCAGTGGCCATCATGGTCCTTGATCACCACTGACCCTGGACTGTCTGGGAGTTGAGCAGGCAGGGCTCTGACACCTGGTGCTGTTTGTACGTTAATTCAGGAGCCTAATTGAAGAAAGCGCAGACTACTGGTCAGAGCATCTAGGCTGGCAGAAACGGTCAGCCTAAGGTGGCCGAACAAATGTGGGGCGGGGTGAAACCGGCCCCCACAGCGTCTCTGCACATCTCTTTCCTGGACCCTTAAAGGTCATTAGAATCTATAACACTTCCAATGCTGGTGCTCAGGTGGACGAGCAGGGAGGCAGGGGGCCTGGGGACAATCAACGTCACCTGGAGGCTGCTGGGGAGAAGCTCTGACCCTCGCCCCCGGGTATGAGGGCTCCCAACTCAGCACTCAGCAGTTACAGAAGAAGGGTCTGCACCCTCAGCACTCCAAGAATGAGGAACGGGACAAAAGGCAGAGGAGGGGTTTGTCCCCAGCAAAGCCCATTAAAAATCCCTGGGAGATAAAAATAGAATCTGGGCAATAAAGTCAAGTCTAACCTTTTTTATCCTTTGTGCTTTGTCTAATTTCATGTGCTCCTAGGGTCCCGCATGCAGAGGTTCCACACCCGGCACTTCAGACCAGATTTCCTAGTGCAGAATTGCTGGGACGACACCTCAGCTCCTGGGGCCCAGTGCAGACTCCGCGATATAGAGCCTGAGCTGCAGCCAACCCGGCCCTCGAGAGCTCCGCCCCCTCCCTCCCACTGACTCTGACAGGATCTCTACACAACAGCCCAGCCCACAGCCCACGGGGTAGTGCATGCTCTCACCTCTCCATTCTCTGATCAAAATATAAAGTTTCCTTTGCTTGTGAACCAAACTCAGTCTCGATCTGTTGGCCCCAATGACACTGGGCAGGGGGACACTTGTTGGGGTCCACTCTGGAGAATCAGTAACAGAAACTGAGACTATTGTAACCTCAATGAACAGATGTGTGAGCCAAACTGTAGTTAACATAGAACAGTGTATAAGGCTCGGGTAAAATAAGATGTTTCTAACACTTCCATTTGATATTTCCATCACTTTATTATAAGCAAGTTCAGTGAAAAGGTTTGTCTTATTTGTCAGGTCAATATTAGAGAAACGAAGTGATTTCTTTCCAAGGATGTACATCTAATAATCTTGGTTAAAGCTTCAATCTTGTTTTAAATGCTTTTCCATTGAAAATGATACCTCTCTTTCAGCTCCCCCATTTCTGAGAAGTATAAAATCTTATAATTTATTATTACCAAAGGGGAAAGGTGGGAGGAGGGATAAATTAACAGTTTGGGATTAACACATACACACTGCTATGTATAAAATAGATCATCAACAAGGAACTACTGTATAGCACAGGGAACTACACTCAACATTTTGCAATAAGCTATAAGGGGAAATAATCTGGAAAAGAATAGATATTTTTATTGTCATTGTCATCTATCAATGACAGTTAAAGTGTAACCTAAGGGAAGCTGGTGGTGAGTGCTTCTGACCCTGAAGACTTCAATCATCTAAAGTTTGGACTCTGCCTACTTCCCCAGGCCCTTAATGAACATATGTGTAGCCGTAGCTTAAAAAATTCCCCAGTTTGGGTTTCGGGCAGACACTGATTTTGAAAAAGCCCTGGTGTTCTCCTTACATGAATGGGACTCTTCCTACTGCTAAAACATGTCTGTCACACCCAGAGGATGGTATACCGTCTGATCGGGAAGAGTTTGGAAAAGGCATCTCATCTCCTCATCTCCTGGTGCTCGGGTTCACCCCTCCAGCGTCTTTACTAACAGTCTCCCCACTTGGAGATGTCAGCACTGTCAACATCCTGTTGCGTACAGTTTGGAATTTGTCCAGAGGATGAAGCGGAAGGATGAGGAACAATGAGAGACAAGTCCTAGGTGTTCAGACAGGCACATGTCACTCTAATTTCCAACCAGGAAGACGAATTGACCAAAGGCTAGGGTTGCCCATGGAAACAGTATAGGGCTTGAGGAAATCCCGCTGCTTTGTGGCCAGTTCCCATAAACACAAGTTGAACAATGGAACTCAGGGGCAGTAAAATTCACGAAACTGCAGAGTTGAAAATATCCATCACTGAAAAATGTCTTGAGGAAAGTCAGAGAAAAGGACTTGTAAGCAAGGGAGAATGGCAGGAAAGGGATCTGAGGAGGTAGAAAGGACTCGCCATTAAGCACGAGAAAAGGAGCTGAACATTGCCAACATTGCAGTTGGCCAAAAAGGGTGTATGCGTTTTTTTCTGTATATATTCAAGAAAAGGGCATACACTTTTTTAGCCAAGCAAACAGGTGGGCACTGGAAGTCAATACTACAAAAGATATCACTTCGCATCAGTCAGAAGAGCCATCCTCATAAAGCGTAAACAACAGAAATGCAGGACAGGGCAAGGAGAAGAGGGAGCCCTGTGAGACTTATAGTGGAAATGTATATTGCCAACGGCCATTCTGGAGAAGTGTATTGTGTTTACTAAAGCATCTAAAAAATGAGCTACAGAGCATAGGGCACTTGCACTCATGGGCGTATATCTTGGGAAAAACAAAAATCGAGAGGACACAGGCACCCCAATGTTTACCCCCTCTCTGTTTAAAAGATCCTCGACTAGGATATAACTTAAATGTCTCTGGAGAGAAAAAATGGATAGAGATGTGGTACTTAGGTAGAGTGGAATATTATTCAGCCTGGAAATCAATGAACTATGGCCAGTTGTAACAACTCCGGAGGAGTTACGTATGATCATTCTAAGTGACATAATTCAAAAAGAAAAAGACACATATCATAAGATATCACTTAAAGGTGGAATCCAAAATGGCTACACATGAAATAAATTACAAAACAAAAACATAGTCAAATATGTAGGAAACACGCATAAGGCTGCTAAACGGGAAAGGTGGGGAGGGGTGAGGCATCATCCAGGAGGTTGAAATTAGCAAAGATACCATTCCAAATACCAAACTGATAATCAACAAAGCCTACACGGTAGCTAAAAGAACTGCACTCAGCACACTCAAGTCACCGGAAAAGAATATATACGACTGGTAAGAATCTGAAAAAGAATTTACTGATGTCTCTCTGTACGTGAATCAAGTGGATGTACAGCAGCAAGAAACAGAGCTTTGAAAATCAGCTGTAACCAATATAGTAACAAATTGAAAAAAATAAACGACAGAGAGACAGAGAAAACCTCTTACAACTTTTCCTCAGGGACGGTGATGCAACATGGATTGAACACATCTAGACCCACAGCAGGATGAGACATAAGGCTGGAAACTGTTTGCACTAAGAGAAATGTGAGGTTGGGTGAGGAAATGCACACCCTTTAAAGTAATACTACCTGGTACCCATTCAATGGGTCCCAAATCTGCAGGTTCAAGGGATCTTCCTACAGCTAAAACATGCATGGAAAACCCAGAGGACTGTACACCATGTGATTGGGAGATGTGTCTAAAATGCAGCTCATTTATCCTCTCCTGGTGCTCCTGTTCACCATTCCAGCCACGTTACTTTGAATCTCCCCACTTGGAGAATCAGCACATTTCAACTTCTGTTTCACACATTTTGCAAATTGTGAGGAGGATGAACGGGAAGAGGGGGAACCAATGAGAGAATAGTTGTAGGGGTTTGGACGGCCACATATCACTCTAATTTCCCATTAAGAATAAGAATTGAAAAAAGGCTCAGCCCGCCTCGCCGGAGCCAAAATAGGGCCTGAAGCAATCCTGCGGGTTTGAGGCCAGCTCACAAAAGAGCAACTTAAAAAATGGAGCTCAGGGTCACTGCAATTCACAAACCTGCAGAGTTATAAATGAAAACTAACGTCCAAAACTATGTTGAGGTAAGGCAAAGAAGAGGATCTGAATGCAAGACAGAATTGCAAGAAACAGATTTCAAGAGATAGATTGGACTCGTCTTTAAAGCACATGAAAAGCGGCAGAATTTCGACAATGATGCAGTTGGCCCAAAAGGGTGTATGCGTTTTTCCTGATTATATCCAGGAAAAAACGCATACGCACTTTATGGGCAACGAAGCAAGCAAGCAATGCAAATGTGCACAACAAAGAAGTCTCATTTCCCACCGGTCAAAAGGGCCATCCTAAAAAATTGTAAAAACCAGAAATGCAGGACAGGCCATGGAGAACAGGGAGCCTTTATACGCTGATGGGCAGTGTGTGAACTGCCGAGAGCCACTCTGGAGAAGTGTATGGTGGTTCCTAAATCATCTAAAAAACAGAGCTACAGAGCATAGGACACTTCCAATCATGGGAATATATCTAGGGAAGTCTAAAAATCAACAAGACACAAGCACACCACAGTTTAGGGCTACTCTGTTTACAAGAACCTCAACTTCAGTACACCTTAAATATCCCAGGAAAGAGAACAATGGATAAAGAAGATGTGGTACTTATGTACAATGGAATATCTCTTCACCATGAAATCAATGTAATAAGGCTAGTAGAAGGATAAAGAGTGGATTTAGGTCCGATAATACTACTTGAAATAAGTCAAACAGAAAAAGAAACATATCATAAGATATCACTTATAGAGGGAGGGTAAATATGGCTGCACAAGAAATGAATTACAGAACAGAACAGTGTCTCACATTTAGAAAACACACTTATGTCAGCTTAAGGGGAAAGGAGAGGTGGGGTGATGCATAAAACCAGAGTTTGAAATTAGCACAGATACCGTTCAATAAACCAAATAGATATTAGACAAGATCTACACCTTGCTCAATGAACTGGCCTCAACACACCTTATAAACCGCAGAGACATATATCTGAGTAATAAGAATCTTAAAATCCATGTATTGGGCTTCCCTGGTGGCACAGTGGTTGAGAGTCCGCCTGCCGATGCAGGGGACGCGGGTTCGTGCCCTGGTCCGGGAGGATCCCATGTGCCGCAGAGTGGCTGGGCCCGTGAGCCATGGCCGCTGAGCCTGCGCGTCCGGAGCCTGTGCTCCGCGGCGGGAGAGGCCACAACAGTGAGAGGCCCACGTATCGCAAAAGAAAAAAAAAAATCCATGTATTGATATATCTCCATAAGGGAATCAAGTGTGTGCAGAGCGGCACAAACACAGCAGTGAAAATGAGCTAAACCCCATTATAGAAATAAATTTTAAAAACAAAACGCAGAAACAATGAAAGAGAGAAAAATTCTTACAAAATTTGCTCAGGGGCTGTGATGCAACCTGGATTGACCACATATAAACCCACAGCTGGATAACACATAAGGCTGGACACTTGGGGCTGAGAGGATTGGTGAGTTTTGGTGAGCAACTGCCAAAAGTTTAATGCAATACTTCATGCTACTCATTCCAAGGGTCCCAACAATCCAGGTTGAAGGGAATCTTCCTACAGCTAAACCATGCTTGGGAAACCCAGCGACTGGTATACCATATGATCGGGAAAGGTTTCTAAAACGCACCTCATTTTTCCTCTCCTGGGGCTCCGGATCGACATTCCAGCCGCTTTACTAACAACATCCTCACATGGAGAGTCAATGCCTTTAAGTTCTGGTATCGCACAGTCTGCAGTTAGTGCGGAGGATGAATGGGAATAGGGGGAACCAGTGAGAAACAAGCTGTAGCGGTTTCAATGGGCACATGTCACTCTAATTTCACATCAGTAAGAAGAATAAACCAAAGGCACAGCAAGGTGCCCCAGAAGAAGAATAGGGCCTGAAGGAATCCTGTGGTTATGAGGCAAGATCACAAAAATATGAGCTGAAAAATGGAGCTAAGGGCCACTGCAATTCAAAAACGTGCAGAGTTATAAAGGCCAACTATTTTCAAAAACTATATTGAGGTAAGGCTATGAAGAGGCATTGAAAGCAAGGCAGAATTGCAGGAAACCGATTTCAGGAGGTAGACAGGAATTGCATTTAAAGCATAGGAAAAGAGGCAAAACGACGACAATGATGCACTTGGCCAAAAAGGGCGTATGCGTTTTTTCCTGAATATATTCAGGAAAAAACGCATACGCCCTTTTTGGCCAACCAAGCAAGCTTGCAAAGGAAATCTGCACTACAATGAACTCTCACTTCCCCCCGGTCAAAAGGGCCATCTGAAAAAAGTGTAAAATCCAGAAAGGCAGGAAAGGCCATGGAGAACTGGGAGCCTTGTTATGCTGATGGGCGGGATGTAAATTGCCAACAGCCACTCGGGAAAAGTGTATGGTGTTTCCTGAAACATCTAAAAAAAAAGCAACAGAGCCTAGGGCACTTCCACTTATGGTCCTATAGCTTAGGGAAATTAAAATCAAAAAGACACAGCCACCCCAAAGTTTGGGACGGCTCTGTTTACAAGAACCTCGTTTACGGGACAAGTTCAATATTGCAGAAAGCGAAAAATGGATAAAGAAGTTGTGGTACTTACGTACAATGCAATATCACTCAGCAATGACATCTATGTCATCAGGCCCGTAGCAGCATAATGAGTGGATTCAGGTATGATGATTCTAACTGAAATAAGTCACACAGAAAAAGAAACATCATAAGATATCACTAATACACGGAATGTAAACTTGCTACACAGGAACAGAGTTACAAAACAGAATAAGGTCTCAAATTTAGAAAACCAACTTATGCTTGCTTAAGGGGAAAGGTGAGTTGGGGTGCTGCATAAAACCAGAGATTGAAATGAGCACAGATAAAGTTCCTTAAGCCAAATATGGAATAGACAAGAGCTACTCCTTGCTCAACGAGATGGACTCAACACCCCATATTAAACGCCTAAGTATGTACCTGACTAGTAAGTATCTTAAAACCTATGGATTGCTATGTCTCCAAAAGAGAATCAAGCGTGTGTACAGGGGCATAAACGCAGCAGTGATAGGATTGGAGAGGTTCGGTGAGCAAATGAAGACCCTTTGAAGTCATATTGCATGGTACCTATTCAACGGGTCTCAACTCTCCAGGTTTAAGGGATTCTTCCTTCAGCTAAAACACGCATGTGGAACCCAGAGTATGATCAACCGTGTGATCGGGAGATGTGTTCAAATATGTCTCAGTTCCCGTCCCCTGGTTCTCGGGTGCAACATTCCAGATGCTTTACTAACACTCTCCCGACTTGGAGAGTCAGTGCCTTTAACCTCCTGTTTGGCCCAGTTTGCAATTTCTGCGGAAGATGAACAGGAATAGTGAAGACCAATGAGAGACTAGTTGGAGGTGTCTGGACAGGCAAATTTAACTCTCATTTCCCATCAGGAAGAGGAATTAACCAAAGGCTCAGCATCCCGTGCCAGAACCAGATTAGGGCCTGAAGCAATCCTGCAGTGTTGCGGGCAGCTCACAAGAAAGCGAGTTGAAAAAAGGAGCTCAGGGGCACTGTAATTCACAAAACTGCAGAGTTATAAATGACAGCTATCGTCCAAAAATATACTGAAGTAAGGCTGCCAAGAGGACTTGAAAGCGGGGCAGAATTGCAGGAAACCGATTTCAGGAGGTCGACTGGAATTGCATTTAAAGCATAGGAAAAAAGGCAGAACGTCCACAATGATGCACTTGAACAAAAAGGGCGTATGCGTTTTTTCCTGAATATATTCAGGAAAAAACGCATAAGCCCTTTTTGGCCAACCAAGCAAGCTTGCAAAAGAAATCTGCACTACAATGAAGTCTCACTTCCCCCTGGTAAAAAGGGCCATCTGAAAAAAGTGTAAAATCCAGAAAGGCAGTACAGGCCATGGAGAACTGGGAGCGTTGTTATGCTGATGGGCGGGATGTACATTGCCAAGAGCCACTCGGGAGAAGTGTATGGTGATTCCTGAAACATCTAAAAAACAAAGCAACAGAGCCTAGGGCACTTCCACTTATGGTCCTATAGCTTAGGGAAATTAAAATCAAAAAGACACAGCCACCCCAAAGTTTGGGACGGCTCTGTTTACAAGAACCTCGTTTATGGTACAAGTTCAATAGCGCAGAAAGCGAAAAATGGATAAAGAAGTTGTGGTACTTACGTACAATGCAATATCACTCAGCAATGACATCTATGTCATCAGGCCCGTAGCAGCATAATGAGTGGATTCAGGTATGATGATTCTAACTGAAATAAGTCACACAGAAAAAGAAACATCATAAGATATCACTAATACACGGAATGTAAACTTGCTACACAGGAACAGAGTTACAAAACAGAATAAGGTCTCAAATTTAGAAAACCAACTTATGCTTGCTTAAGGGGAAAGGTGAGTTGGGGTGCTGCATAAAACCAGAGATTGAAATGAGCACAGATAAAGTTCCTTAAGCCAAATATGGAATAGACAAGAGCTACTCCTTGCTCAACGAGATGGACTCAACACCCCATATTAAACCCCTAAGTATGTACCTGACTAGTAAGTATCTTAAAACCTATGGATTGCTATGTCTCCAAAAGAGAATCAAGCGTGTGTACAGGGGCATAAACGCAGCAGTGATAGGATTGGAGAGGTTCGGTGAGCAAATGAAGACCCTTTGAAGTCATATTGCATGGTACCTATTCAACGGGTCTCAACTCTCCAGGTTTAAGGGATTCTTCCTTCAGCTAAAACACGCATGTGGAACCCAGAGTATGATCAACCGTGTGATCGGGAGATGTGTTCAAATATGTCTCAGTTCCCGTCCCCTGGTTCTCGGGTGCAACATTCCAGATGCTTTACTAACACTCTCCCGACTTGGAGAGTCAGTGCCTTTAACCTCCTGTTTGGCCCAGTTTGCAATTTCTGCGGAAGATGAACAGGAATAGTGAAGACCAATGAGAGACAAGATGGAGGTGTCTGGACGGGCAAATTTAACTCTCATTTCCGACCAGGAAGAGGAATTAACCAAAGGCTCAGCGTGCCGTGCCGGAACCAGATTAGGGCCTGAAGCAATCCTGCGGTGTTGCGGCCAGCTCACAAGAAAGCGAGTTGAAGAAAGGAGCTCAGGGGCACTGTAATTCACAAACCTGCAGACTTATAAATGACAGCTATCGTCCAAAAATATACTGAAATAAGGTTGCCAAGAGGAGTTGAAAGCAGGGCAGAATTGCAGGACACCGATTTCAGGAGGTAGACTGGAATTGCATTTAAAGCATAGGAAAAGAGGCAGAACATCGACAATCATGCACTTGGCCAAAAAGGGCGTATGCGGTTTTTACTGAATATATTCAGGAAAAAACGCATACGCCCTTTTTGGCGAAGCAAGCAAGCTTGTAAAGGAAATCTGCACTACAATGAAGTCTCACTTTGCCCCGGTCAAAAGGGCCATCTGAAAAAAGTGTAAAATCCAGAAAGGCAGGACAGGCCATGGAGAACTGGGAGCCTTGTTATGCTGATGGGTGGGATGTAATTTGCCAACAGCCACTAGGGAGAAGTGTATGGTGTTTCCTGAAACATCTAAAAAACAAAGCAACAGAGCCGACGGCAATTCCACTTATGGTCCTATAGCTTAGGGAAATTAAAATCAAAAAGACACAGCCACCCAAAAGTTTGGGACGGCTATGTTTACAAGAACCTCGTTTATGGTACAAGTTCAATATCGCAGAAAGTGAAAAATGGATAAAGCAGTTGTGGTACATAGGTACAATGCAATATCACTCAGCAATGAAATCTATGTCATCAGGCCCGTAGCAGCATAATGAGTGGATTCAGGTATGATGATTCTAACTGAAATAAGTCACACAGGAAAAGAAATATCAGAAGATATCACTAATACACGGAATGTAAACCTGGCTACACAGGAACTGGATTACAAAACAGAACAGGGTCTCAAATTTAGAAAACCAACTTATGCTTGCTTAAGGGGAAAGGTGAGTTGGGGTGCTGCATAAAACTAGAGATGAAATGAGCACAGATAAAGTTCCTTAAGCCAAATAAGGAATAGACAAGTGCTACTCCTTGTTCAATGAAATGGACTCAACACCCCATATTAAAAGCCTAAGTATATAGCTGACTAGTAAGTATCTTAAAACTTATGGATTGCTATGTCTCCGAAAGAGAATCAAGCATGTGTACAGGGGCATAAACGCAGCAGTAATAGGATTGGAGAGGTTCGATTAGCAAACGAAGACCCTTTGAAATCATATTGCATGGTACCCATTCCACGGGTCTCAACTCTCCAGGTTTAAGGGATTCTTCCTTCAGCTAAAAGATGCATGTGGAACCCAGAGTATGATCAACCATGTGATCGGGAGACGTGTGCCAATATATCTCAGTTCTCGTCCCCTGGTACTCGGGTGTAACATTCCAGACACTTTACTAACACTCTCCGGACTTGGAGAGTCAGTGCCTTTAACGTCCTTTTTGGCCCAGTTTGCAATTTCTGCGGAAGATGAACAGGAATAGGGAGAACCAATGAGAGACTAGCTGGAGGTGTCTGGACGGGCAAATTTAACTCTCATTTGCCACCAGGAAGAGGAATTAACCAAAGGCTCAGCGTGCCGTGCCGGAACCAGATTAGGGCCTGAAGCAATCCTGCGGTGTTGCGGCCAGCTCACAAGAAAGCGAGTTGAAGAAAGGAGCTCAGGGGCACTGTAATTCACAAACCTGCAGAGTTATAAATGACAGCTATCGTCCAAAAATATACTGAAGTAAGGCTGCCAAGAGGACTTGAAAGCGGGGCAGAATTGCAGGAAACCGATTTCAGGAGGTAGACTGGAATTGCATTTAAAGCATAGGAAAAGAGGAAGAACGTCCACAATGATGCACTTGGCCAAAAATGTCTTATGCGTTTTTTCCTGAATATATTCAGGAAAAAAACGCATACGGCATTTTTGGCCAACCAAGCAAGCTTGCAAAGGAAATCTGCACTACAATGAAGTCTCACTTCCCCCCAGTCAAAAGGGTCATCTGAAAAAAGTATAAAATCCAGAAAGGCAGGACAGGCCATGGAGAACTGGGAGCCCTGTTATGCAGATGGGCGGAATGTAAATTGCCAACAGCCACTCGGGAGAAGTGTATGGTGTTTCCTGAAACATCTAAAAAACAAAGCAACAGAGCCTAGGTCAAATCCACTTATGGTCCTATAGCTTACGGAAATTAAAATCAAAAAGACACAGCCACCCCAAAGTTTGGGATGACTCTGTTTACAAGAACCTCGTTTATGGTACAAGTTCAATATCGCAGAAAGCGAAAAATGGATAAAGAAGTTGTGGTACTTACGTACAATGCAATATCACTCAGCAATGAAATCTATGTCAACACGCCTGTAGCAGAAAATGAGTGGGTTCAGGTATTATGATTCTAACTGAAATAAGTCACACAGAAAAAGAAACATCATAAGATATCACTAATACACGGAATGTAGAATTGGCTACACAGGAACTGGATTACAAAACAGAACAGGGTCTCAAATTTAGAAAACCAACTTATGCTTGCTTAAGGGGAAAGTTGAGTTGGGGTGCTGCATAAAACCAGAGATTGAAATGAGCACAGATAAAGTTCCTTAAGACAAATATGTAATAGACAAGAGCTACTACTTGCTCAACGAAATGTACTCAACACCGCATATTAAACGCCTAAGAATGTACCTGACTAGTAAGTATCTTAAAACCTATGGATCACTATGTCTCCGAAAGAGAATCAAGCATGTGTACAGGGGCATAAACGCAGCAGTGATAGGATTTGAGAGGTTCGGTGAGCAAAGAATGACCCTTTGAAGTCATATTACATGCTACCCATTCCACGGGTCTCAACTCTCCAGGTTTAAGGGATTCTTCCTTCAGCTGAAACATGCATGTGGAACCCAGAGTATGATCAACCGTGTGATCGGGAGACGTGTTCCAATATGTCTCAGTTCTCGTCCCCTGGTACTCGGGTGCAACATTCCAGACGCTTTACTAACACTCTCCCGACTTGGAGAGTCAGTGCCTTTAACCTCCTGTTTGGCCCAGTTTGCAATTTCTGCAGAAGATGAACAGGAATAGGGAGAACCAATGAGAGACTAGCTGGAGGTGTCTGGACGGGCAAATTTAACTCTCATTTCCCACCAGGAAGAGGAATTAACCAAAAGCTCAGCGTGCCGTGCCGGAACAAGATTAGGGCCTGAAGCAATCCTGCGGTGTTGCGGCCAGCTAACAAGAAAGCGAGTTGAAGAAAGGAGCTCAGGGGCCCTGTAATTCACAAACCTGCAGAGTTATAAATGACAGCTATCGTCCAAAAATATACTGAAGTAAGGCTGCCAAGAGGACTTGAAAGCGGGGCAGAATTGCAGAAAACCGATTTCAGGAGGTAGACTGGAATTGCATTTAAAGCATAGGAAAAGAGGCAGAACGTCCACAATGATGCACTTGGACAAACAGGGCGTATGCGTTTTTTCCTGAATATATTCACTCGGGAGAAGTGTATGGTGTTTCCTGAAACATCTAAAAAAGAAAGCAACAGAGCCTAGGTCAATTCCACTTATGGTCCTATAGCTTAGGGAAATTAAAATCAAAAAGACACAGCCACCCCAAAGTTTGGGATGGCTCTGTTTACAAGAACCTCATTTATGGTACAAGTTCAATATCGCAGAAAGCCAAAAATGGATAAAGCAGTTGTGGTACTTACGTACAATGCAATATCACTCAGCAATGAAATCTATGTCAACAGGCCTGTAGCAGAAAATGAGTGGGTTCAGGTATGATGATTCTAACTGAAATAAGTCACACAGAAAAAGAAACATCATAAGATATCACTTATACACGGAATGTAAACTTGGCTACACAGGAACTGGATTACAAAACAGAACAGGGTCTCAAATTTAGAAAACCAACTTATGCTTGCTTAAGGGGAAGGTGAGTTTGGGTGCTGCATAAAACCAGAGATTGAAATGAGCACAGATAAAGTTCCTTAAGCCAAATATGGAATAGAAAAGTGCTACTCCTTGTTCAATGAAATGGACTCAACACCCCATATTAAACGCCTAAGAATGTACCTGACTAGTAAGTATCTTAAAACCTATGGATTGCTATGTCTCTGAAAGAGAATCAAGCATGTGTACAGGGGTATAAACGCAGCAGTGATAGGATTGGAGAGGTTCGGTGAGCAAACGAAGACCCTTTGAAATCATATTGCATGGTACCCATTCCACGGGTCTCAACTCTCCAGGTTTAAGGGATTCTTCCTTCAGCTAAAACATGCATGTGGAACCCAGAGTATGATCAACCATGTGATCGGGAGACGTGTGCCAATATATCTCAGTTCTCGTCCCCTGGTACTCGGGTGTAACATTCCAGACACTTTACTAACACTCTCCCGACTTGGAGAGTCAGTGCCTTTAACCTCCTGTTTGGCCCAGTTTGCAATTTCTGCGGAAGATGAACAGGAATAGGGAGAACCAATGAGAGACTAGCTGGAGGGGTCTGGACGGGCAAATTTAACTCTCATTTCCCACCAGGAAGAGGAATTAACCAAAGGCTCAGCGTGCCGTGCCGGAACCAGATTAGGGCCTGAAGCAATCCTGCGGTGTTGCGGCCAGCTCACAAGAAAGCGAGTTGAAGAAAGGAGCTCAGGGGCACTGTAATTCACAAACCTGCAGAGTTATAAATGACAGCTATCGTCCAAAAATATACTGAAGTAAGGCTGCCAAGAGGACTTGAAAGCGGGGCAGAATTGCAGGAAACCGATTTCAGGAGTAGACTGGAATTGCATTTAAAGCATAGGAAAAGAGGCAGAACGTCCACAATGATGCACTTGGCCAAAAAGGGCGTATGCGTTTTTTCCTGAATATATTCAGGAAAAAACGCATACGCCCTTTTTGGCCAACCAAGCAAGCTTGCAAAGGAAATCTGCCCTACAATTAAGTCTCACTTCCCCCCGGTCAAAAGGGCCATCTGAAAAAAGTGTAAAATCCAGAAAGGCAGGACAGGCCATGGAGAACTGGGAGCCTTGTTATGCTGATGGGCAGGTTGTAAATTGCGAACAGCCACTCGAGAGAAGTGTATGGTGTTTCCTGAAACATCCAAAAAACAAAGCAACAGAGCCTAGGTCAATTCCACTTATGGTCCTATAGCTTAGGGAAATTAAAATCAAAAAGACACAGCCACCCCAAAGTTTGGGACGGCTCTGTTTACAAGAACCTCTTTTACGGTACAAGTTCAATATCGCAGAAAGCGCAAAATGGATAACGAAGTTGTGGTACTTACGTACAATGCAATATCACTCAGCAATGAAATCTATGTCAACAGGCCTGTAGCAGAAAATGAGTGGGCTCAGGTATGATGATTCTAACTGAAATAAGTCACACAGAAAAAGAAACAACATAAGATATCACTAATACACGGAATGTAAACTTGGCTACACAGGAACTGGATTACAAAAGAGAACAGGGTCTCAAATTTAGAAAACCAACTTATGCTTGCTTAAGGGGAAATGTGAGTTGGGGTGCTGCATAAAACCAGAGATTGAAATGAGCACAGATAAAGTTCCTTAAGCCAAATATGTAATAGACAAGAGCTACTCCTTGCTCAACGAAATGGACTCAACACCCCATATTAAACGCCTAAGAATGTACCTGACTAGTAAGTATCTTAAAACCTATGGATTGCTCTGTCTCCGAAAGAGAATCAAGCATATGTACAGGGGCATAAACGCAGCAGTGATAGGATTTGAGAGGTTCGGTGAGGAAAGAATGACCCTTTGAAGTCATATTACATGCTACCAATTCCACGGTTCTCAACTCTCCAGGTTTAAGGGATTCTTCCTTCAGCTGAAACATGCATGTGGAACCCAGAGTATGATCAACCGTGTGATCAGGAGACGTTTTCAAATATGTCTCAGTTTTCGTCCACTGGTACTCGGGTGCAACATTCCAGACGCTTTACTAACACTCTCCTGACTTGGAGAGTCAGTGCCTTTAACCTCCTGTTTGGCCCAGATTGCAATTTCTGCAGAAGATGAACAGGAATAGGTAGGAGCAATGAGAGACTAGCTGGAGGTGTCTGGACGGGCAAATTTAACTCTCATTTCCCACCAGGAAGAGGAATTAACCAAAGGCTCAGTGTGCCGTGCCAGAACCACATTAGGGCCTGAAGCAATCCTGTGGTGTTGTGGCCCGCTCACAAGAAAGCGAGTTGAAGAAAGGAGCTCAGGGGCACTGTAATTCACAAACCTGCAGAGTTATAAATGACAGCTATCGTCCAAAAATATACTGAAGTAAGGCTGCCAAGAGGACTTGAAAGCGGGGCAGAATTGCAGGAAACCGATTTCAGGAGGGAGACTGGAATTGCATTTAAAGCATAGGAAAAGAGGCAGAACGTTGACAATGATGCACTTGGCCAAAAAGGGCGTATGCGTTTTTTCCTGAATATATTCAGGAAAAAACGCATACGCCCTTTTTGGCCAACCAAGCAAGCTTGCAAAGGAAATCTGCACTACAATGAAGTCTCACTTCCGCCTGGTCAAAAGGGCCATCTGAAAAAAGTGTAAAATCCAGAAAGGCAGGACAGACCATGGAGAACTGGGAGCCTTGTTATGCTGATGGGCGGGATGTAAATTGCCAACAGCCACTGGGGAGAAGTGTATGGTGTTTCCTGAAACATCTAAAAAACAAAGCAACAGAGCCTAGGGCACTTCCACTTATGGTCCTATAGCTTAGGGAAATTAAAATCAAAAAGACACAGCCACCCCAAAGTTTGGGACGGCTCTGTTTACAAGAACCTTGTTTATGGTACAAGTTCAATATCACAGAAAGTGAAAAATGGATAAAGAAGTTGTGGTACTTACGTACAATGCAATATCACTCAGCAATGAAATCTATGTCATCAGGCCCGTAGGAGCATAGTGAGTGGATTCAGGTATGACGATTCTAACTGAAATAAGTCACACAGAAAAAGAAACATCATAAGATATCACTAATACATGGAATGTAAACTTGGCTACACAGAAACTGAATTACAAAACAGAACAGGGTCTCAAATGAAGAAAACCAACTTATGCTTGCTTAAGGGGAAAGGTGAGTTGGGGTGCTGCATAAAACCAGGGATTGAAATGAGCACAGATAAAGTTCCTTAAGCCAAATATGGAATAGACAAGAGCTACTCCTTGCTCAACGAAATGGACTCAACACCCCATATTAAACGCCTAAGAATGTACCTGACTAGTAAGTATCTTAAAACCTATGGATTGCTATGTCTCCGAAAGAGAATCAAGCATGTGTACAGGGGCATAAACGCAGCAGTGATAGGATTGGAGAAGTTCGGTGAGCAAACGAAGACCCTTTGAAATCATATTGCATGGTACCCATTCCACGGGTCTCAACTCTCCAGGTTTAAGGGATTCTTCCTTCAGCTAAAACATGCATGTGGAACCCAGAGTATGATCAACCGTGTGATCGGGAGACGTGTGCCAATATATCTCAGTTCTCGTCCCCTGGTACTTGGGTGCAACATTCCAGACACTTTACTAACACTCTCCCGACTTGGAGAGTCAGTGCCTTTAACGTCCTTTTGGCCCAGTTTGCAATTTCTGCGGAATATGAACAGGAATAGGGAGAACCAATGAGAGACTAGCTGGAGGTGTCTGGACGGGCAAATTTAACTCTCATTTCCCACCAGGAAGAGGAATTAACCAAAGTCTCAGCGTGCCGTGGGGAACCAGATTAGGGCCTGAAGCAATCCTGCGGTGTTGCGGCCAGCTCACAAGAAAGCGAGTTGAAGAAAGGAGCTCAGGGGCACTGTAATTCACAAACCTGCAGAGTTATAAATGACAGCTATCGTCCAAAAATATACTGAAGTAAGGCTGCCAAGAGGACTTGAACGTGGGGCAGAATTGCAGGAAACCGATATCAGGAGGGAGACTGGAATTGCATTTAAAGCATAGGAAAAGAGGCAGAACGTCCACAATGATGCACTTGGCCAAAAAGGGCGTATGCGTTTTTTCCTGAATATATTCAGGAAAAAACGCATACGCCCTTTTTGGACAACCAAGCAAGCTTGCAAAGGAAATCTGCACTACAATTAAGTCTCACTTCCCCCCGGTCAAAAGGGCCACCTGAAAAAAGTGTAAAATCCAGAAAGGCAGGACAGGCCATGGAGAACTGGGAGCCTTGTTATGCTGATGGGCAGGTTGTAAATTGCCAACAGCCACTCGGGAGAAGTGTATGGTGTTTCCTGAAACATCTAAAAAACAAAGCAACAGAGCCTAGGTCAATTCCACTTATGGTCCTATAGCTTAGGGAAATTAAAATCAAAAAGACACAGCCACCCCAAAGTTTGGGACGGCTCTGTTTACAAGAACCTCTTTTACGGTACAAGTTCAATATCGCAGAAAGCGCAAAATGGATAAAGAAGTTGTGGTACTTACGTACAATGCAATATCACTCAGCAATGAAATCTATGTCAACAGGCCTGTAGCAGAAAATGAGTGGGCTCAGGTATGATGATTCTAACTGAAATAAGTCACACAGAAAAAGAAACAACATAAGATATCACTAATACACGGAATGTAAACTTGGCTACACAGGAACTGGATTACAAAAGAGAACAGGGTCTCAAATTTAGAAAACCAACTTATGCTTGCTTAAGGGGAAATGTGAGTTGGGGTGCTGCATAAAACCAGAGATTGAAATGAGCACAGATAAAGTTCCTTAAGCCAAATATGTAATAGACAAGAGCTACTCCTTGCTCAACGAAATGGACTCAACACCCCATATTAAACGCCTAAGAATGTACCTGATTAGTAAGTATCTTAAAACCTATGGATTGCTATGCCTCCGAAAGAGAATCAAGCGTGTGTACAGGGGCATAAACGCAGCAGTGATAGGATTGGAGAGGTTCGGTGAGCAAATGAAGACCCTTTGAAGTCATATTGCATGGTACCCATTCCACGGTTCTCAACTCTCCAGGTTTAAGGGATTCTTCCTTCAGCTGAAACATGCATGTGGAACCCAGAGTATGATCTACCGTGTGATCAGGAGACGTGTTCAAATATGTCTCAGTTTTCGTCCCCTGGTACTCGGGTGCAACATTCCAGACGCTTTACTAACAATCTCCCGACTTGGAGAGTCAGTGCCTTTAACCTCCTGTTTGGCCCAGTTTGCAAATTCTGCGGAAGATGAACAGGAATAAGGAGGACCAATGAGAGACTAGCTGGAGGTGTCTGGACGGGCAAATTTAACTCTCATTTCCCACCAGGAAGAGGAATTAACCAAAGGCTCAGCGTGCCGTGCCGGAACAAGATTAGGGCCTGAAGCAATCCTGCGGTGTTGCGGCCAGCTCACAAGAAAGCGAGTTGAAGAAAGGAGCTCAGGGCCCCTGTAATTCACAAACCTGCAGAATTATAAATGACAGCTATCGTCCAAAAATATACTGAAGTAAGGCTGCCAAGAGGACTTGAAAGCGGGGCAGAATTGCAGAAAACCGATTTCAGGAGGTAGACTGGAATTGCATTTAAAGCATAGGAAAAGAGGCAGAACGTCCACAATGATGCACTTGGACAAAAAGGGCGTATCCGTTTTTTCCTGAATATATTCACTCGGGAGAAGTGTATGGTGTTTCCTGAAACATCTAAAAAAGAAAGCAACAGAGCCTAGGGCACTTCCACTTATGGTCCTATAGCTTAGGGAAATTAAAATCAAAAAGACACAGCCACCCAAATGTTTGGGACGGCTCTGTTTACAAGAACCTCGTTTATGGTACAAGTTCAATATCGCAGAAAGTGAAAAATGGATAAAGAAGTTGTGGTACTTACGTACAATGCAATACCACTCAGCAATGAAATCTATGTCAACACGCCTGTAGCACAAAATGAGTGGGTTCAGGTATGATGATTCTAACTGAAATAAGTCACACAGAAAAAGAAACATCATAAGATATCACTAATACACAGAATGTAAACTTGGCTACACAGGAACTGAATTACAAAACAGAACAGGGTCTCAAATTTAGAAAACCAACTTATGCTTGCTTAAGGGGAAAGGTGAGTTGGGATGCAGCATAAAACCAGAGATTGAAATGAACACAGATAAAGTTCCTTAAGCCAAATATGTAATAGACAAGAGCTACTCCTTATTCAACGAAATGGACTCAACACCCCATATTAAACGCCTAAGAATGTACCTGACTAGTAAGTATCTTAAAACCTATGGATTGTTATGTCTCCGAAAGAGAATCAAGCATGTGTACAGGGGCATAAACGCAGCAGTGATAGGATTTGAGAGGTTCGGTGAGCAAAGAATGACCCTTTGAAGTCATATTACATGCTACCCATTCCACGGGTCTCAACTCTCCAGGTTTAAGGGATTCTTCCTTCAGCTGAAACATGCATGTGGAACCCAGAGTATGATCAACCGTGTGATCAGGAGACGTTTTCAAATATGTCTCAGTTTTCGTCCACTGGTACTCGGGTGCAACATTCCAGACGCTTTACTAACACTCTCCTGACTTGGAGAGTCAGTGCCTTTAACCTCCTGTTTGGCCCAGATTGCAATTTCTGCAGAAGATGAACAAGAATAGGTAGGAGCAATGAGAGACTAGCTGGAGGTGTCTGGACGGGCAAATTTAACTCTCATTTCCCACCAGGAAGAGGAATTAACCAAAGGCTCAGCGTGCCGTGCCGGAACAAGATTAGGGCCTGAAGCAATCCTGTGGTGTTGTGGCCCGCTCACAAGAAAGCGAGTTGAAGAAAGGAGCTCAGGGGCACTGTAATTCACAAACCTGCAGAGTTATAAATGTCAGCTATCGTCCAAAAATATACTGAAGTAAGGCTGCCAAGAGGACTTGAAAGCGGGGCAGAATTGCAGGAAACCGATTTCAGGAGGTAGACTGGAATTGCATTTAAAGCATAGGAAAAGAGGCAGAACGTTGACAATGATGCACTTGGCCAAAAAGGGCGTATGCGTTTTTTCCTGAATATATTCAGGAAAAAACGCATACGCCCTTTTTGGCCAACCAAGCAAGCTTGCAAAGGAAATCTGCACTACAATGAAGTCTCACTTCCGCCTGGTCAAAAGGGCCATCTGAAAAAAGTGTAAAATCCAGAAAGGCAGGACAGACCATGGAGAACTGGGAGCCTTGTTATGCTGATGGGCGGGATGTAAATTGCCAACAGCCACTGGGGAGAAGTGTATGGTGTTTCCTGAAACATCTAAAAAACAAAGCAACAGAGCCTAGGGCACTTCCACTTATGGTCCTATAGCTTAGGGAAATTAAAATCAAAAAGACACAGCCACCCCAAAGTTTGGGACGGCTCTGTTTACAAGAACCTTGTTTATGGTACAAGTTCAATATCACAGAAAGTGAAAAATGGATAAAGAAGTTGTGGTACTTACGTACAATGCAATATCACTCAGCAATGAAATCTATGTCATCAGGCCCGTAGGAGCATAGTGAGTGGATTCAGGTATGACGATTCTAACTGAAATAAGTCACACAGAAAAAGAAACATCATAAGATATCACTAATACATGGAATGTAAACTTGGCTACACAGAAACTGAATTACAAAACAGAACAGGGTCTCAAATGAAGAAAACCAACTTATGCTTGCTTAAGGGGAAAGGTGAGTTGGGGTGCTGCATAAAACCAGAGATTGAAATGAGCACAGATAAAGTTCCTTAAGCCAAATATGGAATAGACAAGAGCTACTCCTTGCTCAACGAAATGGACTCAACACCCCATATTAAACGCCTAAGAATGTACCTGACTAGTAAGTATCTTAAAACCTATGGATTGCTATGTCTCCGAAAGAGAATCAAGCATGTGTACAGGGGCATAAACGCAGCAGTGATAGGATTGGAGAGGTTCGGTGAGCAAACGAAGACCCTTTGAAATCATATTGCATGGTACCCATTCCACGGGTCTCAACTCTCCAGGTTTAAGGGATTCTTCCTTCAGCTAAAACATGCATGTGGAACCCAGAGTATGATCAACCGTGTGATCGGGAGACGTGTGCCAATATATCTCAGTTCTCGTCCCCTGGTACTTGGGTGCAACATTCCAGACACTTTACTAACACTCTCCCGACTTGGAGAGTCAGTGCCTTTAACGTCCTTTTGGCCCAGTTTGCAATTTCTGCGGAATATGAACAGGAATAGGGAGAACCAATGAGAGACTAGCTGGAGGTGTCTGGACGGGCAAATTTAACTCTCATTTCCCACCAGGAAGAGGAATTAACAAAAGTCTCAGCGTGCCGTGGGGAACCAGATTAGGGCCTGAAGCAATCATGCGGTGTTGCGGCCAGCTCACAAGAAAGCGAGTTGAAGAAAGGAGCTCAGGGGCACTGTAATTCACAAACCTGCAGAGTTATAAATGACAGCTATCGTCCAAAAATATACTGAAGTAAGGCTGCCAAGAGGACTTGAACGTGGGGCAGAATTGCAGGAAACCGATATCAGGAGGGAGACTGGAATTGCATTTAAAGCATAGGAAAAGAGGCAGAACGTCCACAATGATGCACTTGGCCAAAAAGGGCGTATGCGTTTTTTCCTGAATATATTCAGGAAAAAACGCATACGCCCTTTTTGGACAACCAAGCAAGCTTGCAAAGGAAATCTGCACTACAATTAAGTCTCACTTCCCCCCGGTCAAAAGGGCCATCTGAAAAAAGTGTAAAATCCAGAAAGGCAGGACAGGCCATGGAGAACTGGGAGCCTTGTTATGCTGATGGGCAGGTTGTAAATTGCGAACAGCCACTCGGGAGAAGTGTATGGTGTTTCCTGAAACATCTAAAAAACAAAGCAACAGAGCCTAGGTCAATTCCACTTATGGTCCTATAGCTTAGGGAAATTAAAATCAAAAAGACACAGCCACCCCAAAGTTTGGGACGGCTCTGTTTACAAGAACCTCTTTTACGGTACAAGTTCAATATCGCAGAAAGCGCAAAATGGATAAAGAAGTTGTGGTACTTACGTACAATGCAATATCACTCAGCAATGAAATCTATGTCAACAGGCCTGTAGCAGAAAATGAGTGGGCTCAGGTATGATGATTCTAACTGAAATAAGTCACACAGAAAAAGAAACAACATAAGATATCACTAATACACGGAATGTAAACTTGGCTACACAGGAACTGGATTACAAAAGAGAACAGGGTCTCAAATTTAGAAAACCAACTTATGCTTGCTTAAGGGGAAATGTGAGTTGGGGTGCTGCATAAAACCAGAGATTGAAATGAGCACAGATAAAGTTCCTTAAGCCAAATATGTAATAGACAAGTGCTACTCCTTGTTCAATGAAATGGACTCAACACCCCATATTAAACGCCTAAGAATGTACCTGATTAGTAAGTATCTTAAAACCTATGGATTGCTATGCCTCCGAAAGAGAATCAAGCGTGTGTACAGGGGCATAAACGCAGCAGTGATAGGATTGGAGAGGTTCGGTGAGCAAATGAAGACCCTTTGAAGTCATATTGCATGGTACCCATTCCACGGTTCTCAACTCTCCAGGTTTAAGGGATTCTTCCTTCAGCTGAAACATGCATGTGGAACCCAGAGTATGATCAACCGTGTGATCAGGAGACGTGTTCAAATATGTCTCAGTTTTCGTCCCCTGGTACTCGGGTGCAACATTCCAGACGCTTTACTAACAATCTCCTGACTTGGAGAGTCAGTGCCTTTAACCTCCTGTTTGGCCCAGTTTGCAAATTCTGCGGAAGATGAACAGGAATAAGGAGGACCAATGAGAGACTAGCTGGAGGTGTCTGGACGGGCAAATTTAACTCTCATTTCCCACCAGGAAGAGGAATTAACCAAAGGCTCAGCGTGCCGTGCCGGAACAAGATTAGGGCCTGAAGCAATCCTGCGGTGTTGCGGCCAGCTCACAAGAAAGCGAGTTGAAGAAAGGAGCTCAGGGCCCCTGTAATTCACAAACCTGCAGAATTATAAATGACAGCTATCGTCCAAAAATATACTGAAGTAAGGCTGCCAAGAGGACTTGAAAGCGGGGCAGAATTGCAGAAAACCGATTTCAGGAGGTAGACTGGAATTGCATTTAAAGCATAGGAAAAGAGGCAGAACGTCCACAATGATGCACTTGGACAAAAAGGGCGTATCCGTTTTTTCCTGAATATATTCACTCGGGAGAAGTGTATGGTGTTTCCTGAAACATCTAAAAAAGAAAGCAACAGGGCCTAGGGCACTTCCACTTATGGTCCTATAGCTTAGGGAAATTAAAATCAAAAAGACACAGCCACCCAAATGTTTGGGACGGCTCTGTTTACAAGAACCTCGTTTATGGTACAAGTTCAATATCGCAGAAAGTGAAAAATGGATAAAGAAGTTGTGGTACTTACGTACAATGCAATACCACTCAGCAATGAAATCTATGTCAACACGCCTGTAGCACAAAATGAGTGGGTTCAGGTATGATGATTCTAACTGAAATAAGTCACACAGAAAAAGAAACATCATAAGATATCACTAATACACAGAATGTAAACTTGGCTACACAGGAACTGAATTACAAAACAGAACAGGGTCTCAAATTTAGAAAACCAACTTATGCTTGCTTAAGGGGAAAGGTGAGTTGGGATGCAGCATAAAACCAGAGATTGAAATGAACACAGATAAAGTTCCTTAAGCCAAATATGTAATAGACAAGAGCTACTCCTTATTCAACGAAATGGACTCAACACCCCATATTAAACGCCTAAGAATGTACCTGACTAGTAAGTATCTTAAAACCTATGGATTGTTATGTCTCCGAAAGAGAATCAAGCATGTGTACAGGGGCATAAACGCAGCAGTGATAGGATTTGAGAGGTTCGGTGAGCAAAGAATGACCCTTTGAAGTCATATTACATGCTACCCATTCCACGGGTCTCAACTCTCCAGGTTTAAGGGATTCTTCCTTCAGCTGAAACATGCATGTGGAACCCAGAGTATGATCAACCGTGTGATCAGGAGACGTTTTCAAATATGTCTCAGTTTTCGTCCACTGGTACTCGGGTGCAACATTCCAGACGCTTTACTAACACTCTCCTGACTTGGAGAGTCAGTGCCTTTAACCTCCTGTTTGGCCCAGATTGCAATTTCTGCAGAAGATGAACAAGAATAGGTAGGAGCAATGAGAGACTAGCTGGAGGTGTCTGGACGGGCAAATTTAACTCTCATTTCCCACCAGGAAGAGGAATTAACCAAAGGCTCAGCGTGCCGTGCCGGAACAAGATTAGGGCCTGAAGCAATCCTGTGGTGTTGTGGCCCGCTCACAAGAAAGCGAGTTGAAGAAAGGAGCTCAGGGGCACTGTAATTCACAAACCTGCAGAGTTATAAATGTCAGCTATCGTCCAAAAATATACTGAAGTAAGGCTGCCAAGAGGACTTGAAAGCAGGGCAGAATTGCAGGAAACCGATTTCAGGAGGTAGACTGGAATTGCATTTAAAGCATAGGAAAAGAGGCAGAACGTTGACAATGATGCACTTGGCCAAAAAGGGCGTATGCGTTTTTTCCTGAATATATTCAGGAAAAAACGCATACGCCCTTTTTGGCCAACCAAGCAAGCTTGCAAAGGAAATCTGCACTACAATGAAGTCTCACTTCCGCCTGGTCAAAAGGGCCATCTGAAAAAAGTGTAAAATCCAGAAAGGCAGGACAGACCATGGAGAACTGGGAGCCTTGTTATGCTGATGGGCGGGATGTAAATTGCCAACAGCCACTGGGGAGAAGTGTATGGTGTTTCCTGAAACATCTAAAAAACAAAGCAACAGAGCCTAGGGCACTTCCACTTATGGTCCTATAGCTTAGGGAAATTAAAATCAAAAAGACACAGCCACCCCAAAGTTTGGGACGGCTCTGTTTACAAGAACCTTGTTTATGGTACAAGTTCAATATCACAGAAAGTGAAAAATGGATAAAGAAGTTGTGGTACTTACGTACAATGCAATATCACTCAGCAATGAAATCTATGTCATCAGGCCCGTAGGAGCATAGTGAGTGGATTCAGGTATGATGATTCTAACTGAAATAAGTCACACAGAAAAAGAAACATCATAAGATATCACTAATACATGGAATGTAAACTTGGCTACACAGAAACTGAATTACAAAACAGAACAGGGTCTCAAATGAAGAAAACCAACTTATGCTTGCTTAAGGGGAAAGGTGAGTTGGGGTGCTGCATAAAACCAGAGATTGAAATGAGCACAGATAAAGTTCCTTAAGCCAAATATGGAATAGACAAGAGCTACTCCTTGCTCAATGAAATGGACTCAACACCCCATATTAAAAGCCTAAGAATGTACCTGACTAGTAAGTATCTTAAAACCTATGGATTGCTATGTCTCCGAAAGAGAATCAAGCATGTGTACAGGGGCATAAACGCAGCAGTGATAGGATTGGAGAGGTTCGGTGAGCAAACGAAGACCCTTTGAAATCATATTGCATGGTACCCATTCCACGGGTCTCAACTCTCCAGGTTTAAGGGATTCTTCCTTCAGCTAAAACATGCATGTGGAACCCAGAGTATGATCAACCGTGTGATCGGGAGACGTGTGCCAATATATCTCAGTTCTCGTCCCCTGGTACTTGGGTGCAACATTCCAGACACTTTACTAACACTCTCCCGACTTGGAGAGTCAGTGCCTTTAACGTCCTTTTGGCCCAGTTTCCAATTTCTGCGGAATATGAACAGGAATAGGGAGAACCAATGAGAGACTAGCTGGAGATGTCTGGACGGGCAAATTTAACTCTCATTTCCCACCAGGAAGAGGAATTAACCAAAGTCTCAGCGTGCCGTGGGGAACCAGATTAGGGCCTGAAGCAATCCTGCGGTGTTGCGGCCAGCTCACAAGAAAGCGAGTTGAAGAAAGGAGCTCAGGGGCACTGTAATTCACAAACCTGCAGAGTTATAAATGACAGCTATCGTCCAAAAATATACTGAAGTAAGGCTGCCAAGAGGACTTGAACGTGGGGCAGAATTGCAGGAAACCGATATCAGGAGGGAGACTGGAATTGCATTTAAAGCATAGGAAAAGAGGCAGAACGTCCACAATGATGCACTTGGCCAAAAAGGGCGTATGCGTTTTTTCCTGAATATATTCAGGAAAAAACGCATACGCCCTTTTTGGACAACCAAGCAAGCTTGCAAAGGAAATCTGCACTACAATTAAGTCTCACTTCCCCCCGGTCAAAAGGGCCATCTGAAAAAAGTGTAAAATCCAGAAAGGCAGGACAGGCCATGGAGAACTGGGAGCCTTGTTATGCTGATGGGCAGGTTGTAAATTGCCAACAGCCACTCGGGAGAAGTGTATGGTGTTTCCTGAAACATCTAAAAAACAAAGCAACAGAGCCTAGGTCAATTCCACTTATGGTCCTATAGCTTAGGGAAATTAAAATCAAAAAGACACAGCCACCCCAAAGTTTGGGACGGCTCTGTTTACAAGAACCTCTTTTACGGTACAAGTTCAATATCGCAGAAAGCGCAAAATGGATAAAGAAGTTGTGGTACTTACGTACAATGCAATATCACTCAGCAATGAAATCTATGTCAACAGGCCTGTAGCAGAAAATGAGTGGGCTCAGGTATGATGATTCTAACTGAAATAAGTCACACAGAAAAAGAAACAACATAAGATATCACTAATACACGGAATGTAAACTTGGCTACACAGGAACTGGATTACAAAAGAGAACAGGGTCTCAAATTTAGAAAACCAACTTATGCTTGCTTAAGGGGAAATGTGAGTTGGGGTGCTGCATAAAACCAGAGATTGAAATGAGCACAGATAAAGTTCCTTAAGCCAAATATGTAATAGACAAGAGCTACTCCTTGCTCAACGAAATGGACTCAACACCCCATATTAAACGCCTAAGAATGTACCTGATTAGTAAGTATCTTAAAACCTATGGATTGCTATGCCTCCGAAAGAGAATCAAGCGTGTGTACAGGGGCATAAACGCAGCAGTGATAGGATTGGAGAGGTTCGGTGAGCAAATGAAGACCCTTTGAAGTCATATTGCATGGTACCCATTCCACGGTTCTCAACTCTCCAGGTTTAAGGGATTCTTCCTTCAGCTGAAACATGCATGTGGAACCCAGAGTATGATCAACCGTGTGATCAGGAGACGTGTTCAAATATGTCTCAGTTTTCGTCCCCTGGTACTCGGGTGCAACATTCCAGACGCTTTACTAACAATCTCCCGACTTGGAGAGTCAGTGCCTTTAACCTCCTGTTTGGCCCAGTTTGCAAATTCTGCGGAAGATGAACAGGAATAAGGAGGACCAATGAGAGACTAGCTGGAGGTGTCTGGACGGGCAAATTTAACTCTCATTTCCCACCAGGAAGAGGAATTAACCAAAGGCTCAGCGTGCCGTGCCGGAACAAGATTAGGGCCTGAAGCAATCCTGCGGTGTTGCGGCCAGCTCACAAGAAAGCGAGTTGAAGAAAGGAGCTCAGGGCCCCTGTAATTCACAAACCTGCAGAATTATAAATGACAGCTATCGTCCAAAAATATACTGAAGTAAGGCTGCCAAGAGGACTTGAAAGCGGGGCAGAATTGCAGAAAACCGATTTCAGGAGGTAGACTGGAATTGCATTTAAAGCATAGGAAAAGAGGCAGAACGTCCACAATGATGCACTTGGACAAAAAGGGCGTATCCGTTTTTTCCTGAATATATTCACTCGGGAGAAGTGTATGGTGTTTCCTGAAACATCTAAAAAACAAAGCAACAGAGCCTAGGGCACTTCCACTTATGGTCCTATAGCTTAGGGAAATTAAAATCAAAAAGACACAGCCACCCCAAAGTTTGGGACGGCTCTGTTTACAAGAACCTTGTTTATGGTACAAGTTCAATATCACAGAAAGTGAAAAATGGATAAAGAAGTTGTGGTACTTACGTACAATGCAATATCACTCAGCAATGAAATCTATGTCATCAGGCCCGTAGGAGCATAGTGAGTGGATTCAGGTATGACGATTCTAACTGAAATAAGTCACACAGAAAAAGAAACATCATAAGATATCACTAATACATGGAATGTAAACTTGGCTACACAGAAACTGAATTACAAAACAGAACAGGGTCTCAAATGAAGAAAACCAACTTATGCTTGCTTAAGGGGAAAGGTGAGTTGGGGTGCTGCATAAAACCAGAGATTGAAATGAGCACAGATAAAGTTCCTTAAGCCAAATATGGAATAGACAAGAGCTACTCCTTGCTCAACGAAATGGACTCAACACCCCATATTAAACGCCTAAGAATGTACCTGACTAGTAAGTATCTTAAAACCTATGGATTGCTATGTCTCCGAAAGAGAATCAAGCATGTGTACAGGGGCATAAACGCAGCAGTGATAGGATTGGAGAGGTTCGGTGAGCAAACGAAGACCCTTTGAAATCATATTGCATGGTACCCATTCCACGGGTCTCAACTCTCCAGGTTTAAGGGATTCTTCCTTCAGCTAAAACATGCATGTGGAACCCAGAGTATGATCAACCGTGTGATCGGGAGACGTGTGCCAATATATCTCAGTTCTCGTCCCCTGGTACTTGGGTGCAACATTCCAGACACTTTACTAACACTCTCCCGACTTGGAGAGTCAGTGCCTTTAACGTCCTTTTGGCCCAGTTTGCAATTTCTGCGGAATATGAACAGGAATAGGGAGAACCAATGAGAGACTAGCTGGAGGTGTCTGGACGGGCAAATTTAACTCTCATTTCCCACCAGGAAGAGGAATTAACCAAAGTCTCAGCGTGCCGTGGGGAACCAGATTAGGGCCTGAAGCAATCCTGCGGTGTTGCGGCCAGCTCACAAGAAAGCGAGTTGAAGAAAGGAGCTCAGGGGCACTGTAATTCACAAACCTGCAGAGTTATAAATGACAGCTATCGTCCAAAAATATACTGAAGTAAGGCTGCCAAGAGGACTTGAACGTGGGGCAGAATTGCAGGAAACCGATATCAGGAGGGAGACTGGAATTGCATTTAAAGCATAGGAAAAGAGGCAGAACGTCCACAATGATGCACTTGGCCAAAAAGGGCGTATGCGTTTTTTCCTGAATATATTCAGGAAAAAACGCATACGCCCTTTTTGGACAACCAAGCAAGCTTGCAAAGGAAATCTGCACTACAATTAAGTCTCACTTCCCCCCGGTCAAAAGGGCCATCTGAAAAAAGTGTAAAATCCAGAAAGGCAGGACAGGCCATGGAGAACTGGGAGCCTTGTTATGCTGATGGGCAGGTTGTAAATTGCCAACAGCCACTCGGGAGAAGTGTATGGTGTTTCCTGAAACATCTAAAAAACAAAGCAACAGAGCCTAGGTCAATTCCACTTATGGTCCTATAGCTTAGGGAAATTAAAATCAAAAAGACACAGCCACCCCAAAGTTTGGGACGGCTCTGTTTACAAGAACCTCTTTTACGGTACAAGTTCAATATCGCAGAAAGCGCAAAATGGATAAAGAAGTTGTGGTACTTACGTACAATGCAATATCACTCAGCAATGAAATCTATGTCAACAGGCCTGTAGCAGAAAATGAGTGGGCTCAGGTATGATGATTCTAACTGAAATAAGTCACACAGAAAAAGAAACAACATAAGATATCACTAATACACGGAATGTAAACTTGGCTACACAGGAACTGGATTACAAAAGAGAACAGGGTCTCAAATTTAGAAAACCAACTTATGCTTGCTTAAGGGGAAATGTGAGTTGGGGTGCTGCATAAAACCAGAGATTGAAATGAGCACAGATAAATTTCCTTAAGCCAAATATGGAATAGACAAGAGCTACTCCTTGCTCAACGAAATGGACTCAACACCCCATATTAAACGCCTAAGAATGTACCTGATTAGTAAGTATCTTAAAACCTATGGATTGCTATGCCTCCGAAAGAGAATCAAGCGTGTGTACAGGGGCATAAACGCAGCAGTGATAGGATTGGAGAGGTTCGGTGAGCAAATGAAGACCCTTTGAAGTCATATTGCATGGTACCCATTCCACGGTTCTCAACTCTCCAGGTTTAAGGGATTCTTCCTTCAGCTGAAACATGCATGTGGAACCCAGAGTATGATCAACCGTGTGATCAGGAGACGTGTTCAAATATGTCTCAGTTTTCGTCCCCTGGTACTCGGGTGCAACATTCCAGACGCTTTACTAACAATCTCCCGACTTGGAGAGTCAGTGCCTTTAACCTCCTGTTTGGCCCAGTTTGCAAATTCTGCGGAAGATGAACAGGAATAAGGAGGACCAATGAGAGACTAGCTGGAGGTGTCTGGACGGGCAAATTTAACTCTCATTTCCCACCAGGAAGAGGAATTAACCAAAGGCTCAGCGTGCCGTGCCGGAACAAGATTAGGGCCTGAAGCAATCCTGCGGTGTTGCGGCCAGCTCACAAGAAAGCGAGTTGAAGAAAGGAGCTCAGGGCCCCTGTAATTCACAAACCTGCAGAATTATAAATGACAGCTATCGTCCAAAAATATACTGAAGTAAGGCTGCCAAGAGGACTTGAAAGCGGGGCAGAATTGCAGAAAACCGATTTCAGGAGGTAGACTGGAATTGCATTTAAAGCATAGGAAAAGAGGCAGAACGTCCACAATGATGCACTTGGACAAAAAGGGCGTATCCGTTTTTTCCTGAATATATTCACTCGGGAGAAGTGTATGGTGTTTCCTGAAACATCTAAAAAACAAAGCAACAGAGCCTAGGGCACTTCCACTTATGGTCCTATAGCTTAGGGAAATTAAAATCAAAAAGACACAGCCACCCCAAAGTTTGGGACGGCTCTGTTTACAAGAACCTTGTTTATGGTACAAGTTCAATATCACAGAAAGTGAAAAATGGATAAAGAAGTTGTGGTACTTACGTACAATGCAATATCACTCAGCAATGAAATCTATGTCATCAGGCCCGTAGGAGCATAGTGAGTGGATTCAGGTATGACGATTCTAACTGAAATAAGTCACACAGAAAAAGAAACATCATAAGATATCACTAATACATGGAATGTAAACTTGGCTACACAGAAACTGAATTACAAAACAGAACAGGGTCTCAAATGAAGAAAACCAACTTATGCTTGCTTAAGGGGAAAGGTGAGTTGGGGTGCTGCATAAAACCAGAGATTGAAATGAGCACAGATAAAGTTCCTTAAGCCAAATATGGAATAGACAAGAGCTACTCCTTGCTCAACGAAATGGACTCAACACCCCATATTAAACGCCTAAGAATGTACCTGACTAGTAAGTATCTTAAAACCTATGGATTGCTATGTCTCCGAAAGAGAATCAAGCATGTGTACAGGGGCATAAACGCAGCAGTGATAGGATTGGAGAGGTTCGGTGAGCAAACGAAGACCCTTTGAAATCATATTGCATGGTACTCATTCCACGGGTCTCAACTCTCCAGGTTTAAGGGATTCTTCCTTCAGCTAAAACATGCATGTGGAACCCAGAGTATGATCAACCGTGTGATCGGGAGACGTGTGCCAATATATCTCAGTTCTCGTCCCCTGGTACTTGGGTGCAACATTCCAGACACTTTACTAACACTCTCCCGACTTGGAGAGTCAGTGCCTTTAACGTCCTTTTGGCCCAGTTTGCAATTTCTGCGGAATATGAACAGGAATAGGGAGAACCAATGAGAGACTAGCTGGAGGTGTCTGGACGGGCAAATTTAACTCTCATTTCCCACCAGGAAGAGGAATTAACCAAAGTCTCAGCGTGCCGTGGGGAACCAGATTAGGGCCTGAAGCAATCCTGCGGTGTTGCGGCCAGCTCACAAGAAAGCGAGTTGAAGAAAGGAGCTCAGGGGCACTGTAATTCACAAACCTGCAGAGTTATAAATGACAGCTATCGTCCAAAAATATACTGAAGTAAGGCTGCCAAGAGGACTTGAACGTGGGGCAGAATTGCAGGAAACCGATATCAGGAGGGAGACTGGAATTGCATTTAAAGCATAGGAAAAGAGGCAGAACGTCCACAATGATGCACTTGGCCAAAAAGGGCGTATGCGTTTTTTCCTGAATATATTCAGGAAAAAACGCATACGCCCTTTTTGGACAACCAAGCAAGCTTGCAAAGGAAATCTGCACTACAATTAAGTCTCACTTCCCCCCGGTCAAAAGGGCCATCTGAAAAAAGTGTAAAATCCAGAAAGGCAGGACAGGCCATGGAGAACTGGGAGCCTTGTTATGCTGATGGGCAGGTTGTAAATTGCCAACAGCCACTCGGGAGAAGTGTATGGTGTTTCCTGAAACATCTAAAAAACAAAGCAACAGAGCCTAGGTCAATTCCACTTATGGTCCTATAGCTTAGGGAAATTAAAATCAAAAAGACACAGCCACCCCAAAGTTTGGGACGGCTCTGTTTACAAGAACCTCTTTTACGGTACAAGTTCAATATCGCAGAAAGCGCAAAATGGATAAAGAAGTTGTGGTACTTACGTACAATGCAATATCACTCAGCAATGAAATCTATGTCAACAGGCCTGTAGCAGAAAATGAGTGGGCTCAGGTATGATGATTCTAACTGAAATAAGTCACACAGAAAAAGAAACAGCATAAGATATCACTAATACACGGAATGTAAACTTGGCTACACAGGAACTGGATTACAAAAGAGAACAGGGTCTCAAATTTAGAAAACCAACTTATGCTTGCTTAAGGGGAAATGTGAGTTGGGGTGCTGCATAAAACCAGAGATTGAAATGAGCACAGATAAAGTTCCTTAAGCCAAATATGTAATAGACAAGAGCTACTCCTTGCTCAACGAAATGGACTCAACACCCCATATTAAACGCCTAAGAATGTACCTGATTAGTAAGTATCTTAAAACCTATGGATTGCTATGCCTCCGAAAGAGAATCAAGCGTGTGTACAGGGGCATAAACGCAGCAGTGATAGGATTGGAGAGGTTCGGTGAGCAAATGAAGACCCTTTGAAGTCATATTGCATGGTACCCATTCCACGGTTCTCAACTCTCCAGGTTTAAGGGATTCTTCCTTCAGCTGAAACATGCATGTGGAACCCAGAGTATGATCAACCGTGTGATCAGGAGACGTGTTCAAATATGTCTCAGTTTTCGTCCCCTGGTACTCGGGTGCAACATTCCAGACGCTTTACTAACAATCTCCCGACTTGGAGAGTCAGTGCCTTTAACCTCCTGTTTGGCCCAGTTTGCAAATTCTGCGGAAGATGAACAGGAATAAGGAGGACCAATGAGAGACTAGCTGGAGGTGTCTGGACGGGCAAATTTAACTCTCATTTCCCACCAGGAAGAGGAATTAACCAAAGGCTCAGCGTGCCGTGCCGGAACAAGATTAGGGCCTGAAGCAATCCTGCGGTGTTGCGGCCAGCTCACAAGAAAGCGAGTTGAAGAAAGGAGCTCAGGGCCCCTGTAATTCACAAACCTGCAGAATTATAAATGACAGCTATCGTCCAAAAATATACTGAAGTAAGGCTGCCAAGAGGACTTGAAAGCGGGGCAGAATTGCAGAAAACCGATTTCAGGAGGTAGACTGGAATTGCATTTAAAGCATAGGAAAAGAGGCAGAACGTCCACAATGATGCACTTGGACAAAAAGGGCGTATCCGTTTTTTCCTGAATATATTCACTCGGGAGAAGTGTATGGTGTTTCCTGAAACATCTAAAAAAGAAAACAACAGAGCCTAGGGCACTTCCACTTATGGTCCTATAGCTTAGGGAAATTAAAATCAAAAAGACACAGCCACCCAAATGTTTGGGACGGCTCTGTTTACAAGAACCTCGTTTATGGTACAAGTTCAATATCGCAGAAAGTGAAAAATGGATAAAGAAGTTGTGGTACTTACGTACAATGCAATACCACTCAGCAATGAAATCTATGTCAACACGCCTGTAGCACAAAATGAGTGGGTTCAGGTATGATGATTCTAACTGAAATAAGTCACACAGAAAAAGAAACATCATAAGATATCACTAATACACAGAATGTAAACTTGGCTACACAGGAACTGAATTACAAAACAGAACAGGGTCTCAAATTTAGAAAACCAACTTATGCTTGCTTAAGGGGAAAGGTGAGTTGGGATGCAGCATAAAACCAGAGATTGAAATGAACACAGATAAAGTTCCTTAAGCCAAATATGTAATAGACAAGAGCTACTCCTTATTCAACGAAATGGACTCAACACCCCATATTAAACGCCTAAGAATGTACCTGACTAGTAAGTATCTTAAAACCTATGGATTGTTATGTCTCCGAAAGAGAATCAAGCATGTGTACAGGGGCATAAACGCAGCAGTGATAGGATTTGAGAGGTTCGGTGAGCAAAGAATGACCCTTTGAAGTCATATTACATGCTACCCATTCCACGGGTCTCAACTCTCCAGGTTTAAGGGATTCTTCCTTCAGCTGAAACATGCATGTGGAACCCAGAGTATGATCAACCGTGTGATCAGGAGACGTTTTCAAATATGTCTCAGTTTTCGTCCACTGGTACTCGGGTGCAACATTCCAGACGCTTTACTGACACTCTCCTGACTTGGAGAGTCAGTGCCTTTAACCTCCTGTTTGGCCCAGATTGCAATTTCTGCAGAAGATGAACAAGAATAGGTAGGAGCAATGAGAGACTAGCTGGAGGTGTCTGGACGGGCAAATTTAACTCTCATTTCCCACCAGGAAGAGGAATTAACCAAAGGCTCAGCGTGCCGTGCCGGAACAAGATTAGGGCCTGAAGCAATCCTGTGGTGTTGTGGCCCGCTCACAAGAAAGCGAGTTGAAGAAAGGAGCTCAGGGGCACTGTAATTCACAAACCTGCAGAGTTATAAATGTCAGCTATCGTCCAAAAATATACTGAAGTAAGGCTGCCAAGAGGACTTGAAAGCGGGGCAGAATTGCAGGAAACCGATTTCAGGAGGTAGACTGGAATTGCATTTAAAGCATAGGAAAAGAGGCAGAACGTTGACAATGATGCACTTGGCCAAAAAGGGCGTATGCGTTTTTTCCTGAATATATTCAGGAAAAAACGCATACGCCCTTTTTGGCCAACCAAGCAAGCTTGCAAAGGAAATCTGCACTACAATGAAGTCTCACTTCCGCCTGGTCAAAAGGGCCATCTGAAAAAAGTGTAAAATCCAGAAAGGCAGGACAGACCATGGAGAACTGGGAGCCTTGTTATGCTGATGGGCGGGATGTAAATTGCCAACAGCCACTGGGGAGAAGTGTATGGTGTTTCCTGAAACATCTAAAAAACAAAGCAACAGAGCCTAGGGCACTTCCACTTATGGTCCTATAGCTTAGGGAAATTAAAATCAAAAAGACACAGCCACCCCAAAGTTTGGGACGGCTCTGTTTACAAGAACCTTGTTTATGGTACAAGTTCAATATCACAGAAAGTGAAAAATGGATAAAGAAGTTGTGGTACTTACGTACAATGCAATATCACTCAGCAATGAAATCTATGTCATCAGGCCCGTAGGAGCATAGTGAGTGGATTCAGGTATGACGATTCTAACTGAAATAAGTCACACAGAAAAAGAAACATCATAAGATATCACTAATACATGGAATGTAAACTTGGCTACACAGAAACTGAATTACAAAACAGAACAAGGTCTCAAATGAAGAAAACCAACTTATGCTTGCTTAAGGGGAAAGGTGAGTTGGGGTGCTGCATAAAACCAGAGATTGAAATGAGCACAGATAAAGTTCCTTAAGCCAAATATGGAATAGACAAGAGCTACTCCTTGCTCAACGAAATGGACTCAACACCCCATATTAAACGCCTAAGAATGTACCTGACTAGTAAGTATCTTAAAACCTATGGATTGCTATGTCTCCGAAAGAGAATCAAGCATGTGTACAGGGGCATAAACGCAGCAGTGATAGGATTGGAGAGGTTCGGTGAGCAAACGAAGACCCTTTGAAATCATATTGCATGGTACCCATTCCACGGGTCTCAACTCTCCAGGTTTAAGGGATTCTTCCTTCAGCTAAAACATGCATGTGGAACCCAGAGTATGATCAACCGTGTGATCGGGAGACGTGTGCCAATATATCTCAGTTCTCGTCCCCTGGTCCTTGGGTGCAACATTCCAGACACTTTACTAACACTCTCCCGACTTGGAGAGTCAGTGCCTTTAACGTCCTTTTGGCCCAGTTTGCAATTTCTGCGGAATATGAACAGGAATAGGGAGAACCAATGAGAGACTAGCTGGAGGTATCTGGACGGGCAAATTTAACTCTCATTTCCCACCAGGAAGAGGAATTAACCAAAGTCTCAGCGTGCCGTGGGGAACCAGATTAGGGCCTGAAGCAATCCTGCGGTGTTGCGGCCAGCTCACAAGAAAGCGAGTTGAAGAAAGGAGCTCAGGGGCACTGTAATTCACAAACCTGCAGAGTTATAAATGACAGCTATCGTCCAAAAATATACTGAAGTAAGGCTGCCAAGAGGACTTGAACATGGGACAGAATTGCAGGAAACCGATATCAGGAGGGAGACTGGAATTGCATTTAAAGCATAGGAAAAGAGGCAGAACGTCCACAATGATGCACTTGGCCAAAAAGGGCGTATGCGTTTTTTCCTGAATATATTCAGGAAAAAACGCATACGCCCTTTTTGGACAACCAAGCAAGCTTGCAAAGGAAATCTGCACTACAATTAAGTCTCACTTCCCCCCGGTCAAAAGGGCCATCTGAAAAAAGTGTAAAATCCAGAAAGGCAGGACAGGCCATGGAGAACTGGGAGCCTTGTTATGCTGATGGGCAGGTTGTAAATTGCCAACAGCCACTCGGGAGAAGTGTATGGTGTTTCCTGAAACATCTAAAAAACAAAGCAACAGAGCCTAGGTCAATTCCACTTATGGTCCTATAGCTTAGGGAAATTAAAATCAAAAAGACACAGCCACCCCAAAGTTTGGGACGGCTCTGTTTACAAGAACCTCTTTTACGGTACAAGTTCAATATCGCAGAAAGCGCAAAATGGATAAAGAAGTTGTGGTACTTACGTACAATGCAATATCACTCAGCAATGAAATCTATGTCAACAGGCCTGTAGCAGAAAATGAGTGGGCTCAGGTATGATGATTCTAACTGAAATAAGTCACACAGAAAAAGAAACAACATAAGATATCACTAATACACGGAATGTAAACTTGGCTACACAGGAACTGGATTACAAAAGAGAACAGGGTCTCAAATTTAGAAAACCAACTTATGCTTGCTTAAGGGGAAATGTGAGTTGGGGTGCTGCATAAAACCAGAGATTGAAATGAGCACAGATAAAGTTCCTTAAGCCAAATATGTAATAGACAAGAGCTACTCCTTGCTCAACGAAATGGACTCAACACCCCATATTAAACGCCTAAGAATGTACCTGATTAGTAAGTATCTTAAAACCTATGGATTGCTATGCCTCCGAAAGAGAATCAAGCGTGTGTACAGGGGCATAAACGCAGCAGTGATAGGATTGGAGAGGTTCGGTGAGCAAATGAAGACCCTTTGAAGTCATATTGCATGGTACCCATTCCACGGTTCTCAACTCTCCAGGTTTAAGGGATTCTTCCTTCAGCTGAAACATGCATGTGGAACCCAGAGTATGATCAACCGTGTGATCAGGAGACGTGTTCAAATATGTCTCAGTTTTCGTCCCCTGGTACTCGGGTGCAACATTCCAGACGCTTTACTAACAATCTCCCGACTTGGAGAGTCAGTGCCTTTAACCTCCTGTTTGGCCCAGTTTGCAAATTCTGCGGAAGATGAACAGGAATAAGGAGGACCAATGAGAGACTAGCTGGAGGTGTCTGGACGGGCAAATTTAACTCTCATTTCCCACCAGGAAGAGGAATTAACCAAAGGCTCAGCGTGCCGTGCCGGAACAAGATTAGGGCTTGAAGCAATCCTGCGGTGTTGCGGCCAGCTCACAAGAAAGCGAGTTGAAGAAAGGAGCTCAGGGCCCCTGTAATTCACAAACCTGCAGAATTATAAATGACAGCTATCGTCCAAAAATATACTGAAGTAAGGCTGCCAAGAGGACTTGAAAGCGGGGCAGAATTGCAGAAAACCGATTTCAGGAGGTAGACTGGAATTGCATTTAAAGCATAGGAAAAGAGGCAGAACGTCCACAATGATGCACTTGGACAAAAAGGGCGTATCCGTTTTTTCCTGAATATATTCACTCGGGAGAAGTGTATGGTGTTTCCTGAAACATCTAAAAAAGAAAGCAACAGAGCCTAGGGCACTTCCACTTATGGTCCTATAGCTTAGGGAAATTAAAATCAAAAAGACACAGCCACCCAAATGTTTGGGACGGCTCTGTTTACAAGAACCTCGTTTATGGTACAAGTTCAATATCGCAGAAAGTGAAAAATGGATAAAGAAGTTGTGGTACTTACGTACAATGCAATACCACTCAGCAATGAAATCTATGTCAACACGCCTGTAGCACAAAATGAGTGGGTTCAGGTATGATGATTCTAACTGAAATAAGTCACACAGAAAAAGAAACATCATAAGATATCACTAATACACAGAATGTAAACTTGGCTACACAGGAACTGAATTACAAAACAGAACAGGGTCTCAAATTTAGAAAACCAACTTATGCTTGCTTAAGGGGAAAGGTGAGTTGGGATGCAGCATAAAACCAGAGATTGAAATGAACACAGATAAAGTTCCTTAAGCCAAATATGTAATAGACAAGAGCTACTCCTTATTCAACGAAATGGACTCAACACCCCATATTAAACGCCTAAGAATGTACCTGACTAGTAAGTATCTTAAAACCTATGGATTGTTATGTCTCCGAAAGAGAATCAAGCATGTGTACAGGGGCATAAACGCAGCAGTGATAGGATTTGAGAGGTTCGGTGAGCAAAGAATGACCCTTTGAAGTCATATTACATGCTACCCATTCCACGGGTCTCAACTCTCCAGGTTTAAGGGATTCTTCCTTCAGCTGAAACATGCATGTGGAACCCAGAGTATGATCAACCGTGTGATCAGGAGACGTTTTCAAATATGTCTCAGTTTTCGTCCACTGGTACTCGGGTGCAACATTCCAGACGCTTTACTAACACTCTCCTGACTTGGAGAGTCAGTGTCTTTAACCTCCTGTTTGGCCCAGATTGCAATTTCTGCAGAAGATGAACAAGAATAGGTAGGAGCAATGAGAGACTAGCTGGAGGTGTCTGGACGGGCAAATTTAACTCTCATTTCCCACCAGGAAGAGGAATTAACCAAAGGCTCAGCGTGCCGTGCCGGAACAAGATTAGGGCCTGAAGCAATCCTGTGGTGTTGTGGCCCGCTCACAAGAAAGCGAGTTGAAGAAAGGAGCTAAGGGACACTGTAATTCACAAACCTGCAGAGTTATAAATGTCAGCTATCGTCCAAAAATATACTGAAGTAAGGCTGCCAAGAGGACTTGAAAGCGGGGCAGAATTGCAGGAAACCGATTTCAGGAGGTAGACTGGAATTGCATTTAAAGCATAGGAAAAGAGGCAGAACGTTGACAATGATGCACTTGGCCAAAAAGGGCGTATGCGTTTTTTCCTGAATATATTCAGGAAAAAACGCATACGCCCTTTTTGGCCAACCAAGCAAGCTTGCAAAGGAAATCTGCACTACAATGAAGTCTCACTTCCGCCTGGTCAAAAGGGCCATCTGAAAAAAGTGTAAAATCCAGAAAGGCAGGACAGACCATGGAGAACTGGGAGCCTTGTTATGCTGATGGGCGGGATGTAAATTGCCAACAGCCACTGGGGAGAAGTGTATGGTGTTTCCTGAAACATCTAAAAAACAAAGCAACAGAGCCTAGGGCACTTCCACTTATGGTCCTATAGCTTAGGGAAATTAAAATCAAAAAGACACAGCCACCCCAAAGTTTGGGACGGCTCTGTTTACAAGAACCTTGTTTATGGTACAAGTTCAATATCACAGAAAGTGAAAAATGGATAAAGAAGTTGTGGTACTTACGTACAATGCAATATCACTCAGCAATGAAATCTATGTCATCAGGCCCGTAGGAGCATAGTGAGTGGATTCAGGTATGACGATTCTAACTGAAATAAGTCACACAGAAAAAGAAACATCATAAGATATCACTAATACATGGAATGTAAACTTGGCTACACAGAAACTGAATTACAAAACAGAACAGGGTCTCAAATGAAGAAAACCAACTTATGCTTGCTTAAGGGGAAAGGTGAGTTGGGGTGCTGCATAAAACCAGAGATTGAAATGAGCACAGATAAAGTTCCTTAAGCCAAATATGGAATAGACAAGAGCTACTCCTTGCTCAACGAAATGGACTCAACACCCCATATTAAACGCCTAAGAATGTACCTGACTAGTAAGTATCTTAAAACCTATGGATTGCTATGTCTCCGAAAGAGAATCAAGCATGTGTACAGGGGCATAAACGCAGCAGTGATAGGATTGGAGAGGTTCGGTGAGCAAACGAAGACCCTTTGAAATCATATTGCATGGTACCCATTCCACGGGTCTCAACTCTCCAGGTTTAAGGGATTCTTCCTTCAGCTAAAACATGCATGTGGAACCCAGAGTATGATCAACCGTGTGATCGGGAGACGTGTGCCAATATATCTCAGTTCTCGTCCCCTGGTACTTGGGTGCAACATTCCAGACACTTTACTAACACTCTCCCGACTTGGAGAGTCAGTGCCTTTAACGTCCTTTTGGCCCAGTTTGCAATTTCTGCGGAATATGAACAGGAATAGGGAGAACCAATGAGAGACTAGCTGGAGGTGTCTGGACGGGCAAATTTAACTCTCATTTCCCACCAGGAAGAGGAATTAACCAAAGTCTCAGCGTGCCGTGGGGAACCAGATTAGGGCCTGAAGCAATCCTGCGGTGTTGCGGCCAGCTCACAAGAAAGCGAGTTGAAGAAAGGAGCTCAGGGGCACTGTAATTCACAAACCTGCAGAGTTATAAATGACAGCTATCGTCCAAAAATATACTGAAGTAAGGCTGCCAAGAGGACTTGAACGTGGGGCAGAATTGCAGGAAACCGATATCAGGAGGGAGACTGGAATTGCATTTAAAGCATAGGAAAAGAGGCAGAACGTCCACAATGATGCACTTGGCCAAAAAGGGCGTATGCGTTTTTTCCTGAATATATTCAGGAAAAAACGCATACGCCCTTTTTGGACAACCAAGCAAGCTTGCAAAGGAAATCTGCACTACAATTAAGTCTCACTTCCCCCCGGTCAAAAGGGCCATCTGAAAAAAGTGTAAAATCCAGAAAGGCAGGACAGGCCATGGAGAACTGGGAGCCTTGTTATGCTGATGGGCAGGTTGTAAATTGCCAACAGCCACTCGGGAGAAGTGTATGGTGTTTCCTGAAACATCTAAAAAACAAAGCAACAGAGCCTAGGTCAATTCCACTTATGGTCCTATAGCTTAGGGAAATTAAAATCAAAAAGACACAGCCACCCCAAAGTTTGGGACGGCTCTGTTTACAAGAACCTCTTTTACGGTACAAGTTCAATATCGCAGAAAGCGCAAAATGGATAAAGAAGTTGTGGTACTTACGTACAATGCAATATCACTCAGCAATGAAATCTATGTCAACAGGCCTGTAGCAGAAAATGAGTGGGCTCAGGTATGATGATTCTAACTGAAATAAGTCACACAGAAAAAGAAACAGCATAAGATATCACTAATACACGGAATGTAAACTTGGCTACACAGGAACTGGATTACAAAAGAGAACAGGGTCTCAAATTTAGAAAACCAACTTATGCTTGCTTAAGGGGAAATGTGAGTTGGGGTGCTGCATAAAACCAGAGATTGAAATGAGCACAGATAAAGTTCCTTAAGCCAAATATGTAATAGACAAGAGCTACTCCTTGCTCAACGAAATGGACTCAACACCCCATATTAAACGCCTAAGAATGTACCTGATTAATAAGTATCTTAAAACCTATGGATTGCTATGCCTCCGAAAGAGAATCAAGCGTGTGTACAGGGGCATAAACGCAGCAGTGATAGGATTGGAGAGGTTCGGTGAGCAAATGAAGACCCTTTGAAGTCATATTGCATGGTACCCATTCCACGGTTCTCAACTCTCCAGGTTTAAGGGATTCTTCCTTCAGCTGAAACATGCATGTGGAACCCAGAGTATGATCAACCGTGTGATCAGGAGACGTGTTCAAATATGTCTCAGTTTTCGTCCCCTGGTACTCGGGTGCAACATTCCAGACGCTTTACTAACAATCTCCCGACTTGGAGAGTCAGTGCCTTTAACCTCCTGTTTGGCCCAGTTTGCAAATTCTGCGGAAGATGAACAGGAATAAGGAGGACCAATGAGAGACTAGCTGGAGGTGTCTGGACGGGCAAATTTAACTCTCATTTCCCACCAGGAAGAGGAATTAACCAAAGGCTCAGCGTGCCGTGCCGGAACAAGATTAGGGCTTGAAGCAATCCTGCGGTGTTGCGGCCAGCTCACAAGAAAGCGAGTTGAAGAAAGGAGCTCAGGGCCCCTGTAATTCACAAACCTGCAGAATTATAAATGACAGCTATCGTCCAAAAATATACTGAAGTAAGGCTGCCAAGAGGACTTGAAAGCGGGGCAGAATTGCAGAAAACCGATTTCAGGAGGTAGACTGGAATTGCATTTAAAGCATAGGAAAAGAGGCAGAACGTCCACAATGATGCACTTGGACAAAAAGGGCGTATCCGTTTTTTCCTGAATATATTCACTCGGGAGAAGTGTATGGTGTTTCCTGAAACATCTAAAAAAGAAAGCAACAGAGCCTAGGGCACTTCCACTTATGGTCCTATAGCTTAGGGAAATTAAAATCAAAAAGACACAGCCACCCAAATGTTTGGGACGGCTCTGTTTACAAGAACCTCGTTTATGGTACAAGTTCAATATCGCAGAAAGTGAAAAATGGATAAAGAAGTTGTGGTACTTACGTACAATGCAATACCACTCAGCAATGAAATCTATGTCAACACGCCTGTAGCACAAAATGAGTGGGTTCAGGTATGATGATTCTAACTGAAATAAGTCACACAGAAAAAGAAACATCATAAGATATCACTAATACACAGAATGTAAACTTGGCTACACAGGAACTGAATTACAAAACAGAACAGGGTCTCAAATTTAGAAAACCAACTTATGCTTGCTTAAGGGGAAAGGTGAGTTGGGATGCAGCATAAAACCAGAGATTGAAATGAACACAGATAAAGTTCCTTAAGCCAAATATGTAATAGACAAGAGCTACTCCTTATTCAACGAAATGGACTCAACACCCCATATTAAACGCCTAAGAATGTACCTGACTAGTAAGTATCTTAAAACCTATGGATTGTTATGTCTCCGAAAGAGAATCAAGCATGTGTACAGGGGCATAAACGCAGCAGTGATAGGATTTGAGAGGTTCGGTGAGCAAAGAATGACCCTTTGAAGTCATATTACATGCTACCCATTCCACGGGTCTCAACTCTCCAGGTTTAAGGGATTCTTCCTTCAGCTGAAACATGCATGTGGAACCCAGAGTATGATCAACCGTGTGATCAGGAGACGTTTTCAAATATGTCTCAGTTTTCGTCCACTGGTACTCGGGTGCAACATTCCAGACGCTTTACTGACACTCTCCTGACTTGGAGAGTCAGTGCCTTTAACCTCCTGTTTGGCCCAGATTGCAATTTCTGCAGAAGATGAACAAGAATAGGTAGGAGCAATGAGAGACTAGCTGGAGGTGTCTGGACGGGCAAATTTAACTCTCATTTCCCACCAGGAAGAGGAATTAACCAAAGGCTCAGCGTGCCGTGCCGGAACAAGATTAGGGCCTGAAGCAATCCTGTGGTGTTGTGGCCCGCTCACAAGAAAGCGAGTTGAAGAAAGGAGCTCAGGGGCACTGTAATTCACAAACCTGCAGAGTTATAAATGTCAGCTATCGTCCAAAAATATACTGAAGTAAGGCTGCCAAGAGGACTTGAAAGCGGGGCAGAATTGCAGGAAACCGATTTCAGGAGGTAGACTGGAATTGCATTTAAAGCATAGGAAAAGAGGCAGAACGTTGACAATGATGCACTTGGCCAAAAAGGGCGTATGCGTTTTTTCCTGAATATATTCAGGAAAAAACGCATACGCCCTTTTTGGCCAACCAAGCAAGCTTGCAAAGGAAATCTGCACTACAATGAAGTCTCACTTCCGCCTGGTCAAAAGGGCCATCTGAAAAAAGTGTAAAATCCAGAAAGGCAGGACAGACCATGGAGAACTGGGAGCCTTGTTATGCTGATGGGCGGGATGTAAATTGCCAACAGCCACTGGGGAGAAGTGTATGGTGTTTCCTGAAACATCTAAAAAACAAAGCAACAGAGCCTAGGGCACTTCCACTTATGGTCCTATAGCTTAGGGAAATTAAAATCAAAAAGACACAGCCACCCCAAAGTTTGGGACGGCTCTGTTTACAAGAACCTTGTTTATGGTACAAGTTCAATATCACAGAAAGTGAAAAATGGATAAAGAAGTTGTGGTACTTACGTACAATGCAATATCACTCAGCAATGAAATCTATGTCATCAGGCCCGTAGGAGCATAGTGAGTGGATTCAGGTATGACGATTCTAACTGAAATAAGTCACACAGAAAAAGAAACATCATAAGATATCACTAATACATGGAATGTAAACTTGGCTACACAGAAACTGAATTACAAAACAGAACAGGGTCTCAAATGAAGAAAACCAACTTATGCTTGCTTAAGGGGAAAGGTGAGTTGGGGTGCTGCATAAAACCAGAGATTGAAATGAGCACAGATAAAGTTCCTTAAGCCAAATATGGAATAGACAAGAGCTACTCCTTGCTCAACGAAATGGACTCAACACCCCATATTAAACGCCTAAGAATGTACCTGACTAGTAAGTATCTTAAAACCTATGGATTGCTATGTCTCCGAAAGAGAATCAAGCATGTGTACAGGGGCATAAACGCAGCAGTGATAGGATTGGAGAGGTTCGGTGAGCAAACGAAGACCCTTTGAAATCATATTGCATGGTACCCATTCCACGGGTCTCAACTCTCCAGGTTTAAGGGATTCTTCCTTCAGCTAAAACATGCATGTGGAACCCAGAGTATGATCAACCGTGTGATCGGGAGACGTGTGCCAATATATCTCAGTTCTCGTCCCCTGGTACTTGGGTGCAACATTCCAGACACTTTACTAACACTCTCCCGACTTGGAGAGTCAGTGCCTTTAACGTCCTTTTGGCCCAGTTTGAAATTTCTGCGGAATATGAACAGGAATAGGGAGAACCAATGAGAGACTAGCTGGAGGTATCTGGACGGGCAAATTTAACTCTCATTTCCCACCAGGAAGAGGAATTAACCAAAGTCTCAGCGTGCCGTGGGGAACCAGATTAGGGCCTGAAGCAATCCTGCGGTGTTGCGGCCAGCTCACAAGAAAGCGAGTTGAAGAAAGGAGCTCAGGGGCACTGTAATTCACAAACCTGCAGAGTTATAAATGACAGCTATCGTCCAAAAATATACTGAAGTAAGGCTGCCAAGAGGACTTGAACGTGGGGCAGAATTGCAGGAAACCGATATCAGGAGGGAGACTGGAATTGCATTTAAAGCATAGGAAAAGAGGCAGAACGTCCACAATGATGCACTTGGCCAAAAAGGGCGTATGCGTTTTTTCCTGAATATATTCAGGAAAAAACGCATACGCCCTTTTTGGACAACCAAGCAAGCTTGCAAAGGAAATCTGCACTACAATTAAGTCTCACTTCCCCCCGGTCAAAAGGGCCATCTGAAAAAAGTGTAAAATCCAGAAAGGCAGGACAGGCCATGGAGAACTGGGAGCCTTGTTATGCTGATGGGCAGGTTGTAAATTGCCAACAGCCACTCGGGAGAAGTGTATGGTGTTTCCTGAAACATCTAAAAAACAAAGCAACAGAGCCTAGGTCAATTCCACTTATAGTCCTATAGCTTAGGGAAATTAAAATCAAAAAGACACAGCCACCCCAAAGTTTGGGACGGCTCTGTTTACAAGAACCTCTTTTACGGTACAAGTTCAATATCGCAGAAAGCGCAAAATGGATAAAGAAGTTGTGGTACTTACGTACAATGCAATATCACTCAGCAATGAAATCTATGTCAACAGGCCTGTAGCAGAAAATGAGTGGGCTCAGGTATGATGATTCTAACTGAAATAAGTCACACAGAAAAAGAAACAACATAAGATATCACTAATACACGGAATGTAAACTTGGCTACACAGGAACTGGATTACAAAAGAGAACAGGGTCTCAAATTTAGAAAACCAACTTATGCTTGCTTAAGGGGAAATGTGAGTTGGGGTGCTGCATAAAACCAGAGATTGAAATGAGCACAGATAAAGTTCCTTAAGCCAAATATGTAATAGACAAGAGCTACTCCTTGCTCAACGAAATGGACTCAACACCCCATATTAAACGCCTAAGAATGTACCTGATTAGTAAGTATCTTAAAACCTATGGATTGCTATGCCTCCGAAAGAGAATCAAGCGTGTGTACAGGGGCATAAACGCAGCAGTGATAGGATTGGAGAGGTTCGGTGAGCAAATGAAGACCCTTTGAAGTCATATTGCATGGTACCCATTCCACGGTTCTCAACTCTCCAGGTTTAAGGGATTCTTCCTTCAGCTGAAACATGCATGTGGAACCCAGAGTATGATCAACCGTGTGATCAGGAGACGTGTTCAAATATGTCTCAGTTTTCGTCCCCTGGTACTCGGGTGCAACATTCCAGACGCTTTACTAACAATCTCCCGACTTGGAGAGTCAGTGCCTTTAACCTCCTGTTTGGCCCAGTTTGCAAATTCTGCGGAAGATGAACAGGAATAAGGAGGACCAATGAGAGACTAGCTGGAGGTGTCTGGACGGGCAAATTTAACTCTCATTTCCCACCAGGAAGAGGAATTAACCAAAGGCTCAGCGTGCCGTGCCGGAACAAGATTAGGGCTTGAAGCAATCCTGCGGTGTTGCGGCCAGCTCACAAGAAAGCGAGTTGAAGAAAGGAGCTCAGGGCCCCTGTAATTCACAAACCTGCAGAATTATAAATGACAGCTATCGTCCAAAAATATACTGAAGTAAGGCTGCCAAGAGGACTTGAAAGCGGGGCAGAATTGCAGAAAACCGATTTCAGGAGGTAGACTGGAATTGCATTTAAAGCATAGGAAAAGAGGCAGAACGTCCACAATGATGCACTTGGACAAAAAGGGCGTATCCGTTTTTTCCTGAATATATTCACTCGGGAGAAGTGTATGGTGTTTCCTGAAACATCTAAAAAAGAAAGCAACAGAGCCTAGGGCACTTCCACTTATGGTCCTATAGCTTAGGGAAATTAAAATCAAAAAGACACAGCCACCCAAATGTTTGGGACGGCTCTGTTTACAAGAACCTCGTTTATGGTACAAGTTCAATATCGCAGAAAGTGAAAAATGGATAAAGAAGTTGTGGTACTTACGTACAATGCAATACCACTCAGCAATGAAATCTATGTCAACACGCCTGTAGCACAAAATGAGTGGGTTCAGGTATGATGATTCTAACTGAAATAAGTCACACAGAAAAAGAAACATCATAAGATATCACTAATACACAGAATGTAAACTTGGCTACACAGGAACTGAATTACAAAACAGAACAGGGTCTCAAATTTAGAAAACCAACTTATGCTTGCTTAAGGGGAAAGGTGAGTTGGGATGCAGCATAAAACCAGAGATTGAAATGAACACAGATAAAGTTCCTTAAGCCAAATATGTAATAGACAAGAGCTACTCCTTATTCAACGAAATGGACTCAACACCCCATATTAAACGCCTAAGAATGTACCTGACTAGTAAGTATCTTAAAACCTATGGATTGTTATGTCTCCGAAAGAGAATCAAGCATGTGTACAGGGGCATAAACGCAGCAGTGATAGGATTTGAGAGGTTCGGTGAGCAAAGAATGACCCTTTGAAGTCATATTACATGCTACCCATTCCACGGGTCTCAACTCTCCAGGTTGAAGGGATTCTTCCTTCAGCTGAAACATGCATGTGGAACCCAGAGTATGATCAACCGTGTAATCAGGAGACGTTTTCAAATATGTCTCAGTTTTCGTCCACTGGTACTCGGGTGCAACATTCCAGACGCTTTACTAACACTCTCCTGACTTGGAGAGTCAGTGTCTTTAACCTCCTGTTTGGCCCAGATTGCAATTTCTGCAGAAGATGAACAAGAATAGGTAGGAGCAATGAGAGACTAGCTGGAGGTGTCTGGACGGGCAAATTTAACTCTCATTTCCCACCAGGAAGAGGAATTAACCAAAGGCTCAGCGTGCCGTGCCGGAACAAGATTAGGGCCTGAAGCAATCCTGTGGTGTTGTGGCCCGCTCACAAGAAAGCGAGTTGAAGAAAGGAGCTAAGGGACACTGTAATTCACAAACCTGCAGAGTTATAAATGTCAGCTATCGTCCAAAAATATACTGAAGTAAGGCTGCCAAGAGGACTTGAAAGCGGGGCAGAATTGCAGGAAACCGATTTCAGGAGGTAGACTGGAATTGCATTTAAAGCATAGGAAAAGAGGCAGAACGTTGACAATGATGCACTTGGCCAAAAAGGGCGTATGCGTTTTTTCCTGAATATATTCAGGAAAAAACGCATACGCCCTTTTTGGCCAACCAAGCAAGCTTGCAAAGGAAATCTGCACTACAATGAAGTCTCACTTCCGCCTGGTCAAAAGGGCCATCTGAAAAAAGTGTAAAATCCAGAAAGGCAGGACAGACCATGGAGAACTGGGAGCCTTGTTATGCTGATGGGCGGGATGTAAATTGCCAACAGCCACTGGGGAGAAGTGTATGGTGTTTCCTGAAACATCTAAAAAACAAAGCAACAGAGCCTAGGGCACTTCCACTTATGGTCCTATAGCTTAGGGAAATTAAAATCAAAAAGACACAGCCACCCCAAAGTTTGGGACGGCTCTGTTTACAAGAACCTTGTTTATGGTACAAGTTCAATATCACAGAAAGTGAAAAATGGATAAAGAAGTTGTGGTACTTACGTACAATGCAATATCACTCAGCAATGAAATCTATGTCATCAGGCCCGTAGGAGCATAGTGAGTGGATTCAGGTATGACGATTCTAACTGAAATAAGTCACACAGAAAAAGAAACATCATAAGATATCACTAATACATGGAATGTAAACTTGGCTACACAGAAACTGAATTACAAAACAGAACAGGGTCTCAAATGAAGAAAACCAACTTATGCTTGCTTAAGGGGAAAGGTGAGTTGGGGTGCTGCATAAAACCAGAGATTGAAATGAGCACAGATAAAGTTCCTTAAGCCAAATATGGAATAGACAAGAGCTACTCCTTGCTCAACGAAATGGACTCAACACCCCATATTAAACGCCTAAGAATGTACCTGACTAGTAAGTATCTTAAAACCTATGGATTGCTATGTCTCCGAAAGAGAATCAAGCATGTGTACAGGGGCATAAACGCAGCAGTGATAGGATTGGAGAGGTTCGGTGAGCAAACGAAGACCCTTTGAAATCATATTGCATGGTACCCATTCCACGGGTCTCAACTCTCCAGGTTTAAGGGATTCTTCCTTCAGCTAAAACATGCATGTGGAACCCAGAGTATGATCAACCGTGTGATCGGGAGACGTGTGCCAATATATCTCAGTTCTCGTCCCCTGGTACTTGGGTGCAACATTCCAGACACTTTACTAACACTCTCCCGACTTGGAGAGTCAGTGCCTTTAACGTCCTTTTGGCCCAGTTTGCAATTTCTGCGGAATATGAACAGGAATAGGGAGAACCAATGAGAGACTAGCTGGAGGTGTCTGGACGGGCAAATTTAACTCTCATTTCCCACCAGGAAGAGGAATTAACCAAAGTCTCAGCGTGCCGTGGGGAACCAGATTAGGGCCTGAAGCAATCCTGCGGTGTTGCGGCCAGCTCACAAGAAAGCGAGTTGAAGAAAGGAGCTCAGGGGCACTGTAATTCACAAACCTGCAGAGTTATAAATGACAGCTATCGTCCAAAAATATACTGAAGTAAGGCTGCCAAGAGGACTTGAACGTGGGGCAGAATTGCAGGAAACCGATATCAGGAGGGAGACTGGAATTGCATTTAAAGCATAGGAAAAGAGGCAGAACGTCCACAATGATGCACTTGGCCAAAAAGGGCGTATGCGTTTTTTCCTGAATATATTCAGGAAAAAACGCATACGCCCTTTTTGGACAACCAAGCAAGCTTGCAAAGGAAATCTGCACTACAATTAAGTCTCACTTCCCCCCGGTCAAAAGGGCCATCTGAAAAAAGTGTAAAATCCAGAAAGGCAGGACAGGCCATGGAGAACTGGGAGCCTTGTTATGCTGATGGGCAGGTTGTAAATTGCCAACAGCCACTCGGGAGAAGTGTATGGTGTTTCCTGAAACATCTAAAAAACAAAGCAACAGAGCCTAGGTCAATTCCACTTATGGTCCTATAGCTTAGGGAAATTAAAATCAAAAAGACACAGCCACCCCAAAGTTTGGGACGGCTCTGTTTACAAGAACCTCTTTTACGGTACAAGTTCAATATCGCAGAAAGCGCAAAATGGATAAAGAAGTTGTGGTACTTACGTACAATGCAATATCACTCAGCAATGAAATCTATGTCAACAGGCCTGTAGCAGAAAATGAGTGGGCTCAGGTATGATGATTCTAACTGAAATAAGTCACACAGAAAAAGAAACAGCATAAGATATCACTAATACACGGAATGTAAACTTGGCTACACAGGAACTGGATTACAAAAGAGAACAGGGTCTCAAATTTAGAAAACCAACTTATGCTTGCTTAAGGGGAAATGTGAGTTGGGGTGCTGCATAAAACCAGAGATTGAAATGAGCACAGATAAAGTTCCTTAAGCCAAATATGTAATAGACAAGAGCTACTCCTTGCTCAACGAAATGGACTCAACACCCCATATTAAACGCCTAAGAATGTACCTGATTAGTAAGTATCTTAAAACCTATGGATTGCTATGCCTCCGAAAGAGAATCAAGCGTGTGTACAGGGGCATAAACGCAGCAGTGATAGGATTGGAGAGGTTCGGTGAGCAAATGAAGACCCTTTGAAGTCATATTGCATGGTACCCATTCCACGGTTCTCAACTCTCCAGGTTTAAGGGATTCTTCCTTCAGCTGAAACATGCATGTGGAACCCAGAGTATGATCAACCGTGTGATCAGGAGACGTGTTCAAATATGTCTCAGTTTTCGTCCCCTGGTACTCGGGTGCAACATTCCAGACGCTTTACTAACAATCTCCCGACTTGGAGAGTCAGTGCCTTTAACCTCCTGTTTGGCCCAGTTTGCAAATTCTGCGGAAGATGAACAGGAATAAGGAGGACCAATGAGAGACTAGCTGGAGGTGTCTGGACGGGCAAATTTAACTCTCATTTCCCACCAGGAAGAGGAATTAACCAAAGGCTCAGCGTGCCGTGCCGGAACAAGATTAGGGCCTGAAGCAATCCTGCGGTGTTGCGGCCAGCTCACAAGAAAGCGAGTTGAAGAAAGGAGCTCAGGGCCCCTGTAATTCACAAACCTGCAGAATTATAAATGACAGCTATCGTCCAAAAATATACTGAAGTAAGGCTGCCAAGAGGACTTGAAAGCGGGGCAGAATTGCAGAAAACCGATTTCAGGAGGTAGACTGGAATTGCATTTAAAGCATAGGAAAAGAGGCAGAACGTCCACAATGATGCACTTGGACAAAAAGGGCGTATCCGTTTTTTCCTGAATATATTCACTCGGGAGAAGTGTATGGTGTTTCCTGAAACATCTAAAAAAGAAAGCAATAGAGCCTAGGGCACTTCCACTTATGGTCCTATAGCTTAGGGAAATTAAAATCAAAAAGACACAACCACCCAAATGTTTGGGACGGCTCTGTTTACAAGAACCTCGTTTATGGTACAAGTTCAATATCGCAGAAAGTGAAAAATGGATAAAGAAGTTGTGGTACTTACGTACAATGCAATACCACTCAGCAATGAAATCTATGTCAACACGCCTGTAGCACAAAATGAGTGGGTTCAGGTATGATGATTCTAACTGAAATAAGTCACACAGAAAAAGAAACATCATAAGATATCACTAATACACAGAATGTAAACTTGGCTACACAGGAACTGAATTACAAAACAGAACAGGGTCTCAAATTTAGAAAACCAACTTATGCTTGCTTAAGGGGAAAGGTGAGTTGGGATGCAGCATAAAACCAGAGATTGAAATGAACACAGATAAAGTTCCTTAAGCCAAATATGTAATAGACAAGAGCTACTCCTTATTCAACGAAATGGACTCAACACCCCATATTAAACGCCTAAGAATGTACCTGACTAGTAAGTATCTTAAAACCTATGGATTGTTATGTCTCCGAAAGAGAATCAAGCATGTGTACAGGGGCATAAACGCAGCAGTGATAGGATTTGAGAGGTTCGGTGAGCAAAGAATGACCCTTTGAAGTCATATTACATGCTACCCATTCCACGGGTCTCAACTCTCCAGGTTTAAGGGATTCTTCCTTCAGCTGAAACATGCATGTGGAACCCAGAGTATGATCAACCGTGTGATCAGGAGACGTTTTCAAATATGTCTCAGTTTTCGTCCACTGGTACTCGGGTGCAACATTCCAGACGCTTTACTGACACTCTCCTGACTTGGAGAGTCAGTGCCTTTAACCTCCTGTTTGGCCCAGATTGCAATTTCTGCAGAAGATGAACAAGAATAGGTAGGAGCAATGAGAGACTAGCTGGAGGTGTCTGGACGGGCAAATTTAACTCTCATTTCCCACCAGGAAGAGGAATTAACCAAAGGCTCAGCGTGCCGTGCCGGAACAAGATTAGGGCCTGAAGCAATCCTGTGGTGTTGTGGCCCGCTCACCAGAAAGCGAGTTGAAGAAAGGAGCTCAGGGGCACTGTAATTCACAAACCTGCAGAGTTATAAATGTCAGCTATCGTCCAAAAATATACTGAAGTAAGGCTGCCAAGAGGACTTGAAAGCGGGGCAGAATTGCAGGAAACCGATTTCAGGAGGTAGACTGGAATTGCATTTAAAGCATAGGAAAAGAGGCAGAACGTTGACAATGATGCACTTGGCCAAAAAGGGCGTATGCGTTTTTTCCTGAATATATTCAGGAAAAAACGCATACGCCCTTTTTGGCCAACCAAGCAAGCTTGCAAAGGAAATCTGCACTACAATGAAGTCTCACTTCCGCCTGGTCAAAAGGGCCATCTGAAAAAAGTGTAAAATCCAGAAAGGCAGGACAGACCATGGAGAACTGGGAGCCTTGTTATGCTGATGGGCGGGATGTAAATTGCCAACAGCCACTGGGGAGAAGTGTATGGTGTTTCCTGAAACATCTAAAAAACAAAGCAACAGAGCCTAGGGCACTTCCACTTATGGTCCTATAGCTTAGGGAAATTAAAATCAAAAAGACACAGCCACCCCAAAGTTTGGGACGGCTCTGTTTACAAGAACCTTGTTTATGGTACAAGTTCAATATCACAGAAAGTGAAAAATGGATAAAGAAGTTGTGGTACTTACGTACAATGCAATATCACTCAGCAATGAAATCTATGTCATCAGGCCCGTAGGAGCATAGTGAGTGGATTCAGGTATGACGATTCTAACTGAAATAAGTCACACAGAAAAAGAAACATCATAAGATATCACTAATACATGGAATGTAAACTTGGCTACACAGAAACTGAATTACAAAACAGAACAGGGTCTCAAATGAAGAAAACCAACTTATGCTTGCTTAAGGGGAAAGGTGAGTTGGGGTGCTGCATAAAACCAGAGATTGAAATGAGCACAGATAAAGTTCCTTAAGCCAAATATGGAATAGACAAGAGCTACTCCTTGCTCAACGAAATGGACTCAACACCCCATATTAAACGCCTAAGAATGTACCTGACTAGTAAGTATCTTAAAACCTATGGATTGCTATGTCTCCGAAAGAGAATCAAGCATGTGTACAGGGGCATAAACGCAGCAGTGATAGGATTGGAGAGGTTCGGTGAGCAAACGAAGACCCTTTGAAATCATATTGCATGGTACCCATTCCACGGGTCTCAACTCTCCAGGTTTAAGGGATTCTTCCTTCAGCTAAAACATGCATGTGGAACCCAGAGTATGATCAACCGTGTGATCGGGAGACGTGTGCCAATATATCTCAGTTCTCGTCCCCTGGTACTTGGGTGCAACATTCCAGACACTTTACTAACACTCTCCCGACTTGGAGAGTCAGTGCCTTTAACGTCCTTTTGGCCCAGTTTGAAATTTCTGCGGAATATGAACAGGAATAGGGAGAACCAATGAGAGACTAGCTGGAGGTATCTGGACGGGCAAATTTAACTCTCATTTCCCACCAGGAAGAGGAATTAACCAAAGTCTCAGCGTGCCGTGGGGAACCAGATTAGGGCCTGAAGCAATCCTGCGGTGTTGCGGCCAGCTCACAAGAAAGCGAGTTGAAGAAAGGAGCTCAGGGGCACTGTAATTCACAAACCTGCAGAGTTATAAATGACAGCTATCGTCCAAAAATATACTGAAGTAAGGCTGCCAAGAGGACTTGAACGTGGGGCAGAATTGCAGGAAACCGATATCAGGAGGGAGACTGGAATTGCATTTAAAGCATAGGAAAAGAGGCAGAACGTCCACAATGATGCACTTGGCCAAAAAGGGCGTATGCGTTTTTTCCTGAATATATTCAGGAAAAAACGCATACGCCCTTTTTGGACAACCAAGCAAGCTTGCAAAGGAAATCTGCACTACAATTAAGTCTCACTTCCCCCCGGTCAAAAGGGCCATCTGAAAAAAGTGTAAAATCCAGAAAGGCAGGACAGGCCATGGAGAACTGGGAGCCTTGTTATGCTGATGGGCAGGTTGTAAATTGCCAACAGCCACTCGGGAGAAGTGTATGGTGTTTCCTGAAACATCTAAAAAACAAAGCAACAGAGCCTAGGTCAATTCCACTTATGGTCCTATAGCTTAGGGAAATTAAAATCAAAAAGACACAGCCACCCCAAAGTTTGGGACGGCTCTGTTTACAAGAACCTCTTTTACGGTACAAGTTCAATATCGCAGAAAGCGCAAAATGGATAAAGAAGTTGTGGTACTTACGTACAATGCAATATCACTCAGCAATGAAATCTATGTCAACAGGCCTGTAGCAGAAAATGAGTGGGCTCAGGTATGATGATTCTAACTGAAATAAGTCACACAGAAAAAGAAACAACATAAGATATCACTAATACACGGAATGTAAACTTGGCTACACAGGAACTGGATTACAAAAGAGAACAGGGTCTCAAATTTAGAAAACCAACTTATGCTTGCTTAAGGGGAAATGTGAGTTGGGGTGCTGCATAAAACCAGAGATTGAAATGAGCACAGATAAAGTTCCTTAAGCCAAATATGTAATAGACAAGAGCTACTCCTTGCTCAACGAAATGGACTCAACACCCCATATTAAACGCCTAAGAATGTACCTGATTAGTAAGTATCTTAAAACCTATGGATTGCTATGCCTCCGAAAGAGAATCAAGCGTGTGTACAGGGGCATAAACGCAGCAGTGATAGGATTGGAGAGGTTCGGTGAGCAAATGAAGACCCTTTGAAGTCATATTGCATGGTACCCATTCCACGGTTCTCAACTCTCCAGGTTTAAGGGATTCTTCCTTCAGCTGAAACATGCATGTGGAACCCAGAGTATGATCAACCGTGTGATCAGGAGACGTGTTCAAATATGTCTCAGTTTTCGTCCCCTGGTACTCGGGTGCAACATTCCAGACGCTTTACTAACAATCTCCCGACTTGGAGAGTCAGTGCCTTTAACCTCCTGTTTGGCCCAGTTTGCAAATTCTGCGGAAGATGAACAGGAATAAGGAGGACCAATGAGAGACTAGCTGGAGGTGTCTGGACGGGCAAATTTAACTCTCATTTCCCACCAGGAAGAGGAATTAACCAAAGGCTCAGCGTGCCGTGCCGGAACAAGATTAGGGCTTGAAGCAATCCTGCGGTGTTGCGGCCAGCTCACAAGAAAGCGAGTTGAAGAAAGGAGCTCAGGGCCCCTGTAATTCACAAACCTGCAGAATTATAAATGACAGCTATCGTCCAAAAATATACTGAAGTAAGGCTGCCAAGAGGACTTGAAAGCGGGGCAGAATTGCAGAAAACCGATTTCAGGAGGTAGACTGGAATTGCATTTAAAGCATAGGAAAAGAGGCAGAACGTCCACAATGATGCACTTGGACAAAAAGGGCGTATCCGTTTTTTCCTGAATATATTCACTCGGGAGAAGTGTATGGTGTTTCCTGAAACATCTAAAAAAGAAAGCAACAGAGCCTAGGGCACTTCCACTTATGGTCCTATAGCTTAGGGAAATTAAAATCAAAAAGACACAGCCACCCAAATGTTTGGGACGGCTCTGTTTACAAGAACCTCGTTTATGGTACAAGTTCAATATCGCAGAAAGTGAAAAATGGATAAAGAAGTTGTGGTACTTACGTACAATGCAATACCACTCAGCAATGAAATCTATGTCAACACGCCTGTAGCACAAAATGAGTGGGTTCAGGTATGATGATTCTAACTGAAATAAGTCACACAGAAAAAGAAACATCATAAGATATCACTAATACACAGAATGTAAACTTGGCTACACAGGAACTGAATTACAAAACAGAACAGGGTCTCAAATTTAGAAAACCAACTTATGCTTGCTTAAGGGGAAAGGTGAGTTGGGATGCAGCATAAAACCAGAGATTGAAATGAACACAGATAAAGTTCCTTAAGCCAAATATGTAATAGACAAGAGCTACTCCTTATTCAACGAAATGGACTCAACACCCCATATTAAACGCCTAAGAATGTACCTGACTAGTAAGTATCTTAAAACCTATGGATTGTTATGTCTCCGAAAGAGAATCAAGCATGTGTACAGGGGCATAAACGCAGCAGTGATAGGATTTGAGAGGTTCGGTGAGCAAAGAATGACCCTTTGAAGTCATATTACATGCTACCCATTCCACGGGTCTCAACTCTCCAGGTTTAAGGGATTCTTCCTTCAGCTGAAACATGCATGTGGAACCCAGAGTATGATCAACCGTGTGATCAGGAGACGTTTTCAAATATGTCTCAGTTTTCGTCCACTGGTACTCGGGTGCAACATTCCAGACGCTTTACTAACACTCTCCTGACTTGGAGAGTCAGTGTCTTTAACCTCCTGTTTGGCCCAGATTGCAATTTCTGCAGAAGATGAACAAGAATAGGTAGGAGCAATGAGAGACTAGCTGGAGGTGTCTGGACGGGCAAATTTAACTCTCATTTCCCACCAGGAAGAGGAATTAACCAAAGGCTCAGCGTGCCGTGCCGGAACAAGATTAGGGCCTGAAGCAATCCTGTGGTGTTGTGGCCCGCTCACAAGAAAGCGAGTTGAAGAAAGGAGCTAAGGGACACTGTAATTCACAAACCTGCAGAGTTATAAATGTCAGCTATCGTCCAAAAATATACTGAAGTAAGGCTGCCAAGAGGACTTGAAAGCGGGGCAGAATTGCAGGAAACCGATTTCAGGAGGTAGACTGGAATTGCATTTAAAGCATAGGAAAAGAGGCAGAACGTTGACAATGATGCACTTGGCCAAAAAGGGCGTATGCGTTTTTTCCTGAATATATTCAGGAAAAAACGCATACGCCCTTTTTGGCCAACCAAGCAAGCTTGCAAAGGAAATCTGCACTACAATGAAGTCTCACTTCCGCCTGGTCAAAAGGGCCATCTGAAAAAAGTGTAAAATCCAGAAAGGCAGGACAGACCATGGAGAACTGGGAGCCTTGTTATGCTGATGGGCGGGATGTAAATTGCCAACAGCCACTGGGGAGAAGTGTATGGTGTTTCCTGAAACATCTAAAAAACAAAGCAACAGAGCCTAGGGCACTTCCACTTATGGTCCTATAGCTTAGGGAAATTAAAATCAAAAAGACACAGCCACCCCAAAGTTTGGGACGGCTCTGTTTACAAGAACCTTGTTTATGGTACAAGTTCAATATCACAGAAAGTGAAAAATGGATAAAGACGTTGTGGTACTTACGTACAATGCAATATCACTCAGCAATGAAATCTATGTCATCAGGCCCGTAGGAGCATAGTGAGTGGATTCAGGTATGACGATTCTAACTGAAATAAGTCACACAGAAAAAGAAACATCATAAGATATCACTAATACATGGAATGTAAACTTGGCTACACAGAAACTGAATTACAAAACAGAACAGGGTCTCAAATGAAGAAAACCAACTTATGCTTGCTTAAGGGGAAAGGTGAGTTGGGGTGCTGCATAAAACCAGAGATTGAAATGAGCACAGATAAAGTTCCTTAAGCCAAATATGGAATAGACAAGAGCTACTCCTTGCTCAACGAAATGGACTCAACACCCCATATTAAACGCCTAAGAATGTACCTGACTAGTAAGTATCTTAAAACCTATGGATTGCTATGTCTCCGAAAGAGAATCAAGCATGTGTACAGGGGCATAAACGCAGCAGTGATAGGATTGGAGAGGTTCGGTGAGCAAACGAAGACCCTTTGAAATCATATTGCATGGTACCCATTCCACGGGTCTCAACTCTCCAGGTTTAAGGGATTCTTCCTTCAGCTAAAACATGCATGTGGAACCCAGAGTATGATCAACCGTGTGATCGGGAGACGTGTGCCAATATATCTCAGTTCTCGTCCCCTGGTACTTGGGTGCAACATTCCAGACACTTTACTAACACTCTCCCGACTTGGAGAGTCAGTGCCTTTAACGTCCTTTTGGCCCAGTTTGCAATTTCTGCGGAATATGAACAGGAATAGGGAGAACCAATGAGAGACTAGCTGGAGGTGTCTGGACGGGCAAATTTAACTCTCATTTCCCACCAGGAAGAGGAATTAACCAAAGTCTCAGCGTGCCGTGGGGAACCAGATTAGGGCCTGAAGCAATCCTGCGGTGTTGCGGCCAGCTCACAAGAAAGCGAGTTGAAGAAAGGAGCTCAGGGGCACTGTAATTCACAAACCTGCAGAGTTATAAATGACAGCTATCGTCCAAAAATATACTGAAGTAAGGCTGCCAAGAGGACTTGAACGTGGGGCAGAATTGCAGGAAACCGATATCAGGAGGGAGACTGGAATTGCATTTAAAGCATAGGAAAAGAGGCAGAACGTCCACAATGATGCACTTGGCCAAAAAGGGCGTATGCGTTTTTTCCTGAATATATTCAGGAAAAAACGCATACGCCCTTTTTGGACAACCAAGCAAGCTTGCAAAGGAAATCTGCACTACAATTAAGTCTCACTTCCCCCCGGTCAAAAGGGCCATCTGAAAAAAGTGTAAAATCCAGAAAGGCAGGACAGGCCATGGAGAACTGGGAGCCTTGTTATGCTGATGGGCAGGTTGTAAATTGCCAACAGCCACTCGGGAGAAGTGTATGGTGTTTCCTGAAACATCTAAAAAACAAAGCAACAGAGCCTAGGTCAATTCCACTTATGGTCCTATAGCTTAGGGAAATTAAAATCAAAAAGACACAGCCACCCCAAAGTTTGGGACGGCTCTGTTTACAAGAACCTCTTTTATGGTACAAGTTCAATATCGCAGAAAGCGCAAAATGGATAAAGAAGTTGTGGTACTTACGTACAATGCAATATCACTCAGCAATGAAATCTATGTCAACAGGCCTGTAGCAGAAAATGAGTGGGCTCAGGTATGATGATTCTAACTGAAATAAGTCACACAGAAAAAGAAACAACATAAGATATCACTAATACACGGAATGTAAACTTGGCTACACAGGAACTGGATTACAAAAGAGAACAGGGTCTCAAATTTAGAAAACCAACTTATGCTTGCTTAAGGGGAAATGTGAGTTGGGGTGCTGCATAAAACCAGAGATTGAAATGAGCACAGATAAAGTTCCTTAAGCCAAATATGTAATAGACAAGAGCTACTCCTTGCTCAAAGAAATGGACTCAACACCCCATATTAAACGCCTAAGAATGTACCTGATTAGTAAGTATCTTAAAACCTATGGATTGCTATGCCTCCGAAAGAGAATCAAGCGTGTGTACAGGGGCATAAACGCAGCAGTGATAGGATTGGAGAGGTTCGGTGAGCAAATGAAGACCCTTTGAAGTCATATTGCATGGTACCCATTCCACGGTTCTCAACTCTCCAGGTTTAAGGGATTCTTCCTTCAGCTGAAACATGCATGTGGATCCCAGAGTATGATCAACCGTGTGATCAGGAGACGTGTTCAAATATGTCTCAGTTTTCGTCCCCTGGTACTCGGGTGCAACATTCCAGACGCTTTACTAACAATCTCCCGACTTGGAGAGTCAGTGCCTTTAACCTCCTGTTTGGCCCAGTTTGCAAATTCTGCGGAAGATGAACAGGAATAAGGAGGACCAATGAGAGACTAGCTGGAGGTGTCTGGACGGGCAAATTTAACTCTCATTTCCCACCAGGAAGAGGAATTAACCAAAGGCTCAGCGTGCCGTGCCGGAACAAGATTAGGGCTTGAAGCAATCCTGCGGTGTTTCGGCCAGCTCACAAGAAAGCGAGTTGAAGAAAGGAGCTCAGGGCCCCTGTAATTCACAAACCTGCAGAATTATAAATGACAGCTATCGTCCAAAAATATACTGAAGTAAGGCTGCCAAGAGGACTTGAAAGCGGGGCAGAATTGCAGAAAACCGATTTCAGGAGGTAGACTGGAATTGCATTTAAAGCATAGGAAAAGAGGCAGAACGTCCACAATGATGCACTTGGACAAAAAGGGCGTATCCGTTTTTTCCTGAATATATTCACTCGGGAGAAGTGTATGGTGTTTCCTGAAACATCTAAAAAAGAAAGCAACAGAGCCTAGGGCACTTCCACTTATGGTCCTATAGCTTAGGGAAATTAAAATCAAAAAGACACAGCCACCCAAATGTTTGGGACGGCTCTGTTTACAAGAACCTCGTTTATGGTACAAGTTCAATATCGCAGAAAGTGAAAAATGGATAAAGAAGTTGTGGTACTTACGTACAATGCAATACCACTCAGCAATGAAATCTATGTCAACACGCCTGTAGCACAAAATGAGTGGGTTCAGGTATGATGATTCTAACTGAAATAAGTCACACAGAAAAAGAAACATCATAAGATATCACTAATACACAGAATGTAAACTTGGCTACACAGGAACTGAATTACAAAACAGAACAGGGTCTCAAATTTAGAAAACCAACTTATGCTTGCTTAAGGGGAAAGGTGAGTTGGGATGCAGCATAAAACCAGAGATTGAAATGAACACAGATAAAGTTCCTTAAGCCAAATATGTAATAGACAAGAGCTACTCCTTATTCAACGAAATGGACTCAACACCCCATATTAAACGCCTAAGAATGTACCTGACTAGTAAGTATCTTAAAACCTATGGATTGTTATGTCTCCGAAAGAGAATCAAGCATGTGTACAGGGGCATAAACGCAGCAGTGATAGGATTTGAGAGGTTCGGTGAGCAAAGAATGACCCTTTGAAGTCATATTACATGCTACCCATTCCACGGGTCTCAACTCTCCAGGTTTAAGGGATTCTTCCTTCAGCTGAAACATGCATGTGGAACCCAGAGTATGATCAACCGTGTGATCAGGAGACGTTTTCAAATATGTCTCAGTTTTCGTCCACTGGTACTCGGGTGCAACATTCCAGACGCTTTACTAACACTCTCCTGACTTGGAGAGTCAGTGTCTTTAACCTCCTGTTTGGCCCAGATTGCAATTTCTGCAGAAGATGAACAAGAATAGGTAGGAGCAATGAGAGACTAGCTGGAGGTGTCTGGACGGGCAAATTTAACTCTCATTTCCCACCAGGAAGAGGAATTAACCAAAGGCTCAGTGTGCCGTGCCGGAACCACATTAGGGCCTGAAGCAATCCTGCGGTGTTGCGGCCAGCTCACAAGAAAGCGAGTTGAAGAAAGGAGCTCAGGGGCACTGTAATTCACAAACCTACAGAGTTATAAATGACAGCTATCGTCCAAAAATATACTGAAGTAAGGCTGCCAAGAGGACTTGAAAGCGGGGCAGAATTGCAGGAAACCGATTTCAGGAGGTAGAGTGGAATTGCATTTAAAGCATAGGAAAAGAGGAAGAACGTCCAAAATGATGCACTTGGCCAAAAATGTCGTATGCGTTTTTTCCTGAATATATTCAGGAAAAAACGCATACACCATTTTTGGCCAACCAAGCAAGCTTGCAAAGGAAATCTGCACTACAATGAAGTCTCTCTTCCCCCCGGTCAAAAGGGCCATCTGAAAAAAGTGTAAAATCGAGAAAGGCAGGACAGTCCATGGAGAACTGGGAGCCTTGTTATGCTGATGGTCGGGATGTAAATTGCCAACAGCCACTTGGGAGAAGTGTATGGTGTTTCCTGAAACATCTAAAAAACAAAGCAACGGAGCCTAGGGCACTTCCACTTATGGTCCTATAGCTTAGGGAAATTAAAATCAAAAAGACACAGCCACCCCAAAGTTTGGGACGGCTCTGTTTACAAGAACCTCGTTTACGGTACAAGTTCAATATCGCAGAAAGTGAAAAATGGATAAAGAAGTTGTGGTACTTACGTACAATACAATATCACTCAGCAATGAAATCTACGTCATCAGGCCCATAACAGCATAGAGTGGATTCAGGTATGATGATTCTAACTGAAATAAGTCACACAGAAAAAGAAACATCATAAGATATCACTAATACACGGAATGTAAAATTGGCTACACAGGATCTGGATTACAAAACAGAACAAGGTCTCAAATTTAGAAAACCAACTTATGCTTGCTTAAGGGGAAAGGTGAGTTGGGGTGCTGCATAAAACCAGAGATTGAAATGAGCACAGATAAAGTTCCTTAAGCCAAATATGTAATAGACAAGAGCTACTACTTGCTCAACGAAATGGACTCAACACCGCATATTAAACGCCTAAGAATGTACCTGACTAGTAAGTATCTTAAAACCTATGGAGTGCTATGTCTCTGAAAGAGAATCAAGTGTGTGTACAGGGACATAAACGCAGCAGTGATAGGATTGGAGAGTTTCGGTGAGCAAATGAAGACCCTTTGAAGTCATATTGCATGGTACCCATTCCACGGGTCTCAACTCTCCAGCTTTAAGGGAATCTTCCTTCAGCTGAAACATGCATGTGGAACCCAGAGTATGATCAACCGTGTGATCGGGAGACGTGTTCCAATATGTCTCAATTCTCGTCCCCTGGTACTCGGGTGCAACATTCCAGACGCTTTACTAACACTCTCCCGACTTGGAGAGTCAGTGCCTTTAACCTCCTGTTTGGCCCAGTTTGCAATTTCTGCAGAAGATGAACAGGAATAGGGAGAACCAATGAGAGACTAGCTGGAGGTGTCTGGACGGGCAAATTTAACTCTCATTTCCACCAGGAAGAGGAATTAACCAAAGGCTCAGCGTGCCGTGCCGGAACAAGATTAGGGCCTGAAGCAATCCAGCGGTGTTGCGGCCAGCTCACAAGAAAGGGAGTTGAAGAAAGGAGCTCAGGGCCCCTGTAATTCACAAACCTGCAGAATTATAAATGACAGCTATCGTCCAAAAATATACTGAAGTAAGGCTGCCAAGAGGACTTGAAAGCGGGGCAGAATTGCAGAAAACCGATTTCAGGAGGTAGACTGGAATTGCATTTAAAGCATAGGAAAAGAGGCAGAACGTCCACAATGATGCACTTGGACAAAAAAGGCGTATGCGTTTTTTCCTGAATATATTCACTCGGGAGAAGTGTATGGTGTTTCCTGAAACATCTAAAAAACAAAGCAACAGAGCCTAGGGCACCTCCACTTATGGTCCTATAGCTTAGGGAAATTAAAATCAAAAAGACACAGCCACCCAAATGTTTGGGACGGCTCTGTTTACAAGAACCTCGTTTATGGTACAAGTTCAATATCACAGAAAGTGAAAAATGGATAAAGAAGTTGTGGTACTTACGTACAATGCAATACCACTCAGCAATGAAATCTATGTCAACACGCCTGTAGCACAAAATGAGTGGGTTCAGGTATGATGATTCTAACTGAAATAAGTCACACAGAAAAAGAAACATCATAAGATATCACTAATACACGGAATGTAAACTTGGCTACACAGGAACTGGATTACAAAACAGAACAGGGTCTCAAATTTAGAAAACCAACTTATGCTTGCTTAAGGGGAAAGGTGAGTTGGGGTGCTGCATAAAACCAGAGATTGAAATGAACACAGATAAAGTTCCTTAAGCCAAATATGTAATAGACAAGAGCTACTCCTTATTCAACGAAATGGACTCAACACCCCATATTAAACGCCTAAGAATGTACCTGACTAGTAAGTATCTTAAAACCTATGGATTGCTATGTCTCCGAAAGAGAATCAAGCATGTGTACAGGGGCATAAACGCAGCAGTGATAGGATTTGAGACTTTCGGTGAGCAAAGAATGACCCTTTGAAGTCATATTACATGCTACCCATTCCACGGGTCTCAACTCTCCAGGTTTAAGGGATTCTTCCTTCAGCTGAAACATTCATGTGGAACCCAGAGTATGATCAACCGTGTGATCAGGAGACGTTTTCAAATATGTCTCAGTTTTCGTCCACTGGTACTCGGGTGCAACATTCCAGACGCTTTACTAACACTCTACTGACTTGGAGAGTCAGTGCCTTTAACCTCCTGTTTGGCCAAGATTGCAATTTCTGCAGAAGATGAACAGGAATAGGTAGGAGCAATGAGAGACTAGATGGAGGTGTCTGGACGGGCAAATTTAACTCTCATTTCCCACCAGGAAGAGGAATTAACCAAAGGCTCAGCATGCCGTGCTGGAACCAGATTAGGGCCTGAAGCAATCCTGCGGTGTTGTGGCCCGCTCACAAGAAAGCGAGTTGAAGAAAGGAGCTCAGGGGCACTGTAATTCACAAACCTGCAGAGTTATAAATGTCAGCTATCGTCCAAAAATATACTGAAGTAAGGCTGCCAAGAGGACTTGAAAGCGGGGCAGAATTGCAGGAAACCGATTTCAGGAGGTAGACTGGAATTGCATTTAAAGCATAGGAAAAGAGGCAGAACGTCCACAATGATGCACTTGGCCATAAAGGGCGTATGCGTTTTTTCCTGAATATATTCAGGAAAAAACGCATACGCCCTTTTTGGCCAACCAAGCAAGCTTGCAAAGGAAATCTGCACTACAATGAAGTCTCACTTCCCCCTGGTCAAAAGGGCCATCTGAAAAAAGTGTAAAATCCAGAAAGGCAGGACAGGCCATGGAGAACTGGGAGCCTTGTTATGCTGATGGGCGGGATGTAAATTGCCAACAGCCACTTGGGAGAAGTGTATGGTGTTTCCTGAAACATCTAAAAAACAAAGCAACAGAGCCTAGGGCACTTCCACTTATGGTCCTATAGCTTAGGGAAATTAAAATCAAAAAGACACAGCCACCCCAAAGTTTGGGACGGCTCTGTTTACAAGAACCTTGTTTATGGTACAAGTTCAATATCACAGAAAGTGAAAAATGGATAAAGAAGTTGTGGTACAGACGTACAATGCAATATCACTCAGCAATGAAATCTATGTCATCAGGCCCGTAGGAGCATAGTGAGTGGATTCAGGTATGACGATTCTAACTGAAATAAGTCACACAGAAAAAGAAACATCATAAGATATCACTAATACATGGAATGTAAACTTGGCTACACAGAAACTGAATTACAAAACAGAACAGGGTCTCAAATGAAGAAAACCAACTTATGCTTGCTTAAGGGGAAAGGTGAGTTGGGGTGCTGCATAAAACCAGAGATTGAAATGAGCACAGATAAAGTTCCTTAAGCCAAATATGGAATAGACAAGAACTACTCCTTGCTCAACGAAATGGACTCAACACCCCATATTAAACGCCTAAGAATGTACCTGACTATTAAGTATCTTAAACCCTATGGATTGCTATGTCTCTGAAAGAGAATCAAGCATGTGTACAGTTGCATAGACGCAGCAGTGATAGGACTGGAGAGGTTCGGTGAGCAAATGAAGACCCTTTGAAGTCATAATGCATGGTACCCATTCCACGGGTCTCAACTCTCCAGGTTTAAGGGATTCTTCCTTCAGCTGAAACATGCCTGTGGAACCCAGAGTATGATCAACCGTGTCATCGGGAGACGTGTTCAAATATGTCTCAGTTTTCGTCCCCTGGTACTCGGGTGCAACATTCCAGACGCTTTACTAACACTCTCCCGACTTGGAGAGTCAGTGCCTTTAACCTCCTGTTTGGCCCAGTTTGCAATTTCTGCGGAAGATGAACAGGAATAGGGAGAACCAATGAGAGACTAGCTGGACGTTTCTGGACGGGCAAATTTAACTCTCATTTCCCACCAGGAAGAGGAATTAACCAAAGGCTCAGCGTGCCGTGCCGGAACCAGATTAGGGTCTGAAGCAATCCTGCGGTGTTGTGGCCAGCTCACAAGAAAGCGAGTTGAAGAAAGGAGCTCATGGGCACTGTAATTCACAAACGTGCAGAGTTATAAATGACAGCTATCGTTCAAAAATATACTGAAGTAAGGCTGCCAAGAGGACTTGAAAGCGGGGCAGAATTGCAGGAAACCGATTTCAGGAGGTAGACTGGAATTGCACTTAAAGCATAGGAAAAGAGGCAGAACGTGGACAATGATGCACTTGGCCAAAAAGGGCGTATGCGTTTTTTCCTAAATATATTCAGGAAAAAACGCATACGCACTTTTTGGCGAACCAAGCAAGCTTGCACAGGAAATCTGCACTACAATGAAGTTTCACTTCCCCCCTGTCAAAGGGGCCATCTGAAAAAAGTGTAAAATCCAGAAAGGCAGGACAGGCCATGGAGAACTGGGAGCCTTGTTATGCTGATGGGCGGGTTGTAAATTGCCAACAGCCACTAGGGAGAAGTGTATGGTGTTTCCTGAAACATCTAAAAAACAAAGCAACAGAGCCTAGGGCACTTCCACTTATGGTCCTATAGCTTAGGGAAATTAAAATCAAAAAGACACAGCCACCCCAAAGTTTGGGACGGCTCTGTTTACAAGAACCTCGTTTATGGTACAAGTTCAATATCGCAGAAAGTGAAAAATGGATAAAGAATTTGTGCTACTTACGTACAATGCAATATCACTCAGCAATGAAATCTCTGTCAACAGGCCTGTAGCAGAAAATGAGTGGGTTCAGGTATGATGATTCTAACTGAAATAAGTCACACAGAAAAAGAAACATCATAAGATATCACTAATACACGGAATGTAAACTTGGCTACACAGGAACTGAATTACAAAACAGAACAGGGTCTCAAATTTAGAAAACCAACTTATGCTTGCTTAAGGGGAAAGGTGAGTTGGGGTGCTGCATAAAACCAGAGATTGAAATGAGCACAGATAAAGTTCCTTAAGCCAAATATGTAATAGACAAGAGCTACTACTTGCTCAACGAAATGGACTCAGCACCGCATATTAAACGCCTAAGAATGTACCTGACTAGTAAGTATCTTAAAACCTATGGATTGCTATGTCTCTGAAAGAGAATCAAGCGTGCGTACAGGGACATAAACGCAGAAGTGTTAGGATTGGAGAGGTTCGGTGAGCAAATGAAGACCCTTTGAAGTCATATTGCATGGTACCCATTCCACGGGTCTCAACTCTCCAGCTTTAAGGGAATCTTCCTTCAGCTGAAACATGCATGTGGAACCCAGAGTATGATCAACCATGTGATCGGGAGACGTGTTCAAATATGTCTCAGTTTTCGTCCCCTGGTACTCGGGTGCAACATTCCAGACGCTTTACTAACACTCTCCCGACTTGGAGAGTCAGTCCCTTTAACCTCCTGTTTGACCCAGTTTGCAAATTCCGCGGAAGATGTACAGGAATAGGGAGAACCAATGAGAGACTAGCTGGAGGTGTCTGGACGGGCAAATTTAACTCTCATTTCCCACCAGTAAGAGGAATTATCCAAAGGCTCAGCGTGCCATGCCGGAACCAGATTAGGGCCTGAAGCAATCCTGCGGTACTGCGGCCAGCTCACAAGAAAGCGAGTTGAAGAAAGGAGCTCAGGGGCACTGTAATTCACAAACCTGCAGAGTTATAAATGACAGCTATCGTCCAAAAATATACTGAAGTAAGGCTGCCAAGAGGACTTGAAAGCGGGGCAGAATTGCAGGAAACCGATTTCAGGAGGTAGACTGGAATTGCATTTAAAGCATAGGAAAAGAGGCAGAACGTCGACAATGATGCACTTGGCCAAAAAGGGCGTATGCGTTTTTTCCTGAATATATTCAGGAAAAAACGCATACGCCCTTTTTGGCCAACCAAGCAAGCTTGCAAAGGAAATCTGCAGTACAATGAAGTCTCACTTCCCCCCGGTCAAAAGAGCCACCTGAAAAAAGTGTAAAATCCAGAAAGGCAGGACAGGCCATGGAGAACTGGGAGCATTGTTATGCTGATGGGTGGGATGTAAATTGCCAACAGCCACTCGGGAGAAGTGTATGGTGTTTCCTGAAACATCTAAAAAACAAAGCAAGATACCCTAGGGCACTTCCACTTATGGTCCTATAGGTTAGGGAAATTAAAATCAAAAAGACACAGCCACCCAAATGTTTGGGACGGCTCTGTTTACAAGAATCTCGTTTATGGTACAAGTTCTATATCGCAGAAAGTGAAAAATGGATAAAGAAGTTGTGGTACTTAAGTACAATGCAATATCACTAAGCAATGAAATCTATGTCATCAGGCCCGTAGCAGCATAATGAGTGGATTCAGGTATGATGATTCTAACTGAAATAAGTCACACAGAAAAAGAAACATAAGATATCACTAATACACGGAATGTAAACTTGGCTACACAGGAACTGGATTACAAAACAGAAGAGGGTCTCAAATTTAGAAAACCAACTTATGCTTGCTTAAGGGGAAACGTGAGTTGGGGTGATGCATAAAACCAGAGATTGAAATGAGCACAGATAAACTTCCTTAAGCCAAATATGGAATAGACAAGAGCTACTCCTTGCTCAATGAAATGGACTCAACACCCCATATTAAACGCCTAAGAATGTACCTTACTAGTAAGTATCTAAAAACCTATGGATCGCTATGTCTCCAAATGAGAATCAAGCGTGTGTACAGGGGCATAAACGCAGCAGTGATAGGATTGCAGAGGTTCGGTGAGCAAATGAAGACCCTTTGAAGTCATATTGCATGGTACCCATTCCACGGGTCTCAACTCTCCAGGTTTAAGTGATTCTTCCTTCAGCTAAAACATGCATGTGGAACCCAGAGTATGATCAACCGTGTGATCGGGAGACATGTTCCAATATGTCTCAGTTCTCGACCCTGGTACTCGGGTGCAACATTCCAGATGCTTTACTAACTCTCTCCCAACTTGGAGAGTCAGTGCCTTTAACCTCCTGTTTGGCCCAGTTTGCAATTTCCGCGGAAGATGAACAGGAATAGGGAGAACCAATGAGAGACTAGCTGGAGGTGTCTGGACGTGCAAATTTAACTCTCATTTCCCACCAGGAAGAGGAATTAACCAAAGGCTCAGCATGCCGTGCCGGAACCAGATTAGGGCCTGAAGCAATCCTGCGGTGTTGCGGCCAGCTCACAAGAAAGCGAATTGAAGAAAGGAGCTCAGGGGCACTGTAATTCACAAACCTGCAGAGTTATAAATGACAGCTATCGTCCAAAAATATACTGAAGTAAGGCTGCCAAGAGGACTTGAAAGCGGGGCAGAATTGCAGGAAACCGATTTTAGGAGGTAGACTGGAATTGCATTTAAAGCATAGGAAAAGAGGCAGTACATCGACAATGATGCATTTGGCCAAAAAGGGCGTATGCGTTTTTTCCTGAATATATTCAGGAAAAAACGCATACGCCCTTTTTGGCCAACCAAGCAAGCTTGCAAAGGAAATCTGCACTACAATGAAGTCTCACTTCCCCCCAGTCAAAAGGGCCATCTGAAAAAAGTGTAAAATCCAGAAAGGCAGGACAGGCCATGGAGAACTGGGAGCCTTGTTATGCTGATGGGCGGGATGTAAATTGCCAACAGCCACTTGGGAGAAGTGTATGGTGTTTCCTGAAACATCTAAAAAACAAAGCAACAGAGCCTAGGGCACTTCCACTTATGGTCCTACAGCTGAGGGAAATTAAAATCAAAAAGACACAGCCATCCCAAACTTTGGGACGGCTCTGCTTACAAGAACCTCATTTACGGGACAAGTTCAATATCGCAGACAGTAAAAATGGATAAAGAAGTTGTGGTACTTACGTACAATGCAATATCACTCAGCAATGAAATCTACGTCATCAGGCCCATAGCAGCATAATGAGTGGATTCAGGTATGATGATTCTAACTGAAATAAGTCACAAGAAAAAGAAACATCATAAGATATCAGTAATACACGGAATGTAAAGTTGGCTACACAGAAACTGAATTACAAAACACAACAGCGTCTCAAATTTAGAAAACCAACTTATGCTTGCTTAAGGGGAAAGGTGAGTTGGGGTGCTGCATAAAACCAGCGATTGAAATGAGCACAGATAAAGTTCCTTAAGCCAAATAATGGAATAGACAAGAGCTACTCCTTGCTCAACGAAATGGACTCAACACCCCATATTAAACGCCAATGAATATACCTGACTAGTAAGTATCTTAAAACCTATGGATTGCTATGTCTCTGAAAGAGAATCAACCATGTGTACAGGGGCATAAACGCAGCAGTGATAGGATTGGAGATGTTCGGTGAGCAAATGAAGACCCTTTGAAGTCATATTGCATGGTACCCATTCCACGGGTCTCAATTCTCCAGGTTTAAGGAATTCTTCCTTCAGCTGAAACATGCATGTGGAACCCAGAGTATGATCAACCATGTGATCGGGAGACGTGTTCAAATATGTCTCAGTTTTCGTCCCCTGGTACTCGGGTGCAACATTCCAGATGATTTACTAACACTCTCCTGACTTGGAGAGTCAGTGCCTTTAACGTCCTGTTTGGCCCAGTTTGCAATTTCTGCGGAAGATGAACAGGAATAGGGAGAACCAATGAGAGACTAGCTGGAGGTGTCTGGACGGGCAAATTTAACTCTCATTTCCCACCAGGAAGAGGAATTAACCAAAGGCTCAGCGTGCCGTGCCGGAACCAGATTAGGGCCTGAAGCAATCCTGCAGTGTTGCGGCCAGCTCACAAGAAAGTGAGTTGAAGAAAGGAGCTCACGGGCACTGTAATTCACAAACCTGCAGAGTTATAAATGACAGCTATCGTCCAAAAATATACTGAAGTAAGGCTGCCAAGAGGACTTGAAAGCGGGGCAGAATTGCAGGAAACCAATTTCAGGAGGTAGACTGGAATTGCATTTAAAGCATAGGAAAAGAGGCAGAACGTCGACAATGATGCACTTGGCCAAAAATATCGTATGCGTTTTTTCCTGAATATATTCAGGAAAAAACGCATACACCCTTTTTGGCGAACCAAGCAAGCTTGCAAAGGAAATCTGCACTACAATGAAGTCTCACTTCCCCCCAGTGAAAAGGGCCATCTGAAAAAAGTGTAAAATCCAGAAAGGCAGGACAGGCCATGGAGAACTGGGAACCCTGTTATGCTGATGGGCGGGATGTAAATTGCCAACAGCCACTCGGGAGAAGTGTATGGTGTTTCCTGAAACATCTAAAAAACAAAGCAACAGAGCCTAGGTCAAATCCACTTATGGTCCTATAGCTTAGGGAAATTAAAATAAAAAAGACACAGCCACCCCAAAGTTTGGGATGGCTCTGTTTACAAGAACCTCGTTTATGGTACAAGTTCAATATTGCAGAAAGCGAAAAATGGATAAAGAAGTTGTGGTACTTAAGTACAATGCAATATCACTCAGCAATGAAATCTATGTCAACAGGCCTGTAGCAGAAAATGAGTGGGTTCAGGTATGATGATTCTAACTGAAATAAGTCACACAGAAAAAGAAACATCATAAGATATCACTAATACACGGAATGTAAACTTGGCTACACAGGAACTGGATTACAAAACAGAACAGGGTCTCAAATTTAGAAAACCAACTTATGCTTGCTTAAGGGGAAAGGTGAGTTGGGGTGCTGCATAAAACCAGAGATTGAAATGAGCACAGATAAAGTTCCTTAAGCCAAATATGTAATAGACAAGAGCTACTACTTGCTCAACGAAATGGACTCAACACCGCATATTAAACGCCTAAGAATGTACCTGACTAGTAAGTATCTTAAAACCTATGGATTGCTATGTCTCTGAAAGAGAATCAAGCATGTGTACAGGGACATAAACGCAGAAGTGTTAGGATTGGAGAGGTTCGGTGAGCAAATGAAGACCCTTTGAAGTCATATTGCATGGTACCCATTCCACGGGTCTCAACTCTCCAGCTTTAAGGGAATCTTCCTTCAGCTGAAACATGCCTGTGGAACCCAGAGTATGATCAACCATGTGATCGGGAGACGTGTTCAAATATGTCTCAGTTTTCGTCCCCTGGTACTCGGGTGCAACATTCCAGACGCTTTACTAACACTCTCCCGACTTGGAGAGTCAGTGCCTTTAACCACCTGTTTGACCCAGTTTGCAAATTCCGCGGAAGATGTACAGGAATAGGGAGAACCAATGAGAGACTAGCTGGAGGTGTCTGGACGGGCAAATTTAACTCTCATTTCCCACCAGTAAGAGGAATTATCCAAAGGCTCAGCGTGCCATGCCGGAACCAGATTAGGGCCTGAAGCAATCCTGCGGTACTACGGCCAGCTCACAAGAAAGCGAGTTGAAGAAAGGAGCTCAGGGGCACTGTAATTCACAAACCTGCAGAGTTATAAATGACAGCTATCGTCCAAAAATATACTGAAGTAAGGCTGCCAAGAGGACTTGAAAGCGGGGCAGAATTGCAGGAAACCGATTTCAGGAGGTAGACTGGAATTGCATTTAAAGCATAGGAAAAGAGGCAGAACGTCGACAATGATGCACTTGGCCAAAAAGGGCGTATGCGTTTTTTCCTGAATATATTCAGGAGAAAACGCATACGCCCTTTTTGGCCAACCAAGCAAGCTTGCAAAGGAAATCTGCACTACAATAAAGTCTCACTTCCCCCCGGTCAAAAGGGCCATCTGAAAAAAGTGTAAAATCCAGAAAGGCAGGACAGGCCATGGAGAACTGGGAGCATTGTTATGCTGATGGGTGGGATGTAAATTGCCAACAGCCACTCGGGAGAAGTGTATGGTGTTTCCTGAAACATCTAAAAAACAAAGCAAGATACCCTAGGGCACTTCCACTTATGGTCCTATAGGTTAGGGAAATTAAAATCAAAAAGACACAGCCACCCAAATGTTTGGGACGGCTCTGTTTACAAAAATCTCGTTTATGGTACAAGTTCTATAACGCAGAAAGTGAAAAATGGATAAAGAAGTTGTGGTACTTACGTACAATGCAATATCACTCAGCAATGAAATCTACGTCATCAGGCCCGTAGCAGCATAATGAGTGGATTCAGGTATGATGATTCTAACTGAAATAAGTCACAAGAAAAAGAAACATCATAAGATATCACTAATACACGGAATGTAAAGTTGGCTACACAGAAACTGAATTACAAAACACAACAGCGTCTCAAATTTAGAAAACCAACTTATGCTTGCTTAAGGGGAAAGGTGAGTTGGGGTGCTGGATAAAACCAGAGATTGAAATGAGCACAAATAAAGTTCCTTAAGCCAAATATGGAGTAGACAAGAGCTACTCCTTGCTCAACGAAATGGACTCAACACCCCATATTAAACGCCTAAGAATGTAGCTGAGTAGAAAGTATCTTAAAACGTATGGATTGCTATGTCTCCAAAAGAGAATCAAGCGTGTGTACAGGGGCATAAACGCAGCAGTGATAGGATTGGAGAGTTTCGGTGAGCAAATGAAGACCCTTTGAAGTCATATTGCATGGTACCCATTCCACGGGTCTCAACTCTCCACGTTTAAGGGATTCTTCCTTCAGCTAAAGCATGCATGTGGAACCCAGAGCATGATCAACCATGTGATCGGGAGACGTGTTCCAATATGTCTCAGTTCTCGTCCCCTGGTACTCGGGTGCAACATTCCACACACTTTACTAACACTCTCCCGACTTGGAGAGTCAGTGCCTTTAACCTCCTGTTTGGCCCAGTTTGCAATATCTGCGGAAGATGAACAGGAATAGGGAGAACCAATGAGAGACTAGCTGGAGGTGTCTGGACGGGCAAATTTAACTCTCATTTCCCACCAGGAAGAGGAATTAACCATAGGCTCAGCGGGCCGTGCCAGAACAAGATTAGGGCCAGAAGCAATCCTGCGGTGTTGCGGCCAGCTCACAAGAAAGCGAGTTGAAGAAAGGAGCTCAGGGGCACTGTAATTCACAAACCTGCAGAGTTATAAATGACAGCTATCGTCCAAAAATATACTGAAGTAAGGCTGCCAAGAGGACTTGAAAACGGGGCAGAATTGCAGGAAACCGATTTCAGGAGGTAGACTGGAATTGCATTTAAAGCATAGGAAAAGAGGCAGAACGTCCACAATGATGCACTTGGCCAAAAAGGGTGTATGCGTTTTTTCCTGAATATATTCAGGAAAAAACGCATACGCCCTTTTTGGCCAACCAAGCAAGCTTGCAAAGGAAATCTGCACTACAGTGAAGTCTCACTTGCCCCTGGTCAAAAGGGCCATCTGAAAAAAGTGTAAAATCCAGAAAGGCAGGACAGGCCATGGAGAACTGGGAGCCTTGTTATGCTGATGGGCGGGATATAAATTGCCAACAGCCACTCGGGAGAAGTGTATGGTGTTTCCTGAAACATCTAAAAAACAAAGCAACAGAGCCTAGGGCACTTCCACTTATGGTCCTATAGCTTAGGGAAATTAAAATCAAAAAGACACAGCCACCCCAAAGTTTGGGACGGCTCTGTTTACAAGAAACTCGTTTACGGGACAAGTTCAATATCGCAGAAAGTGAAAAATGGATAAAGAAGTTGTGGTACTTACGTACAATGCAATATCACTCAGCAATTATATCTATCTCATCAGGCCCGTAGCAGCATAATGAGTGGATTCAGGTATGATGATTCTAACTGAAATAAGTCACACAGAAAAAGAAACATCATAAGATATCACTAATACACGGAATGTAAACTTGGCTACACAGGAACTGGATTACAAAAGAGAACAGGGTCTCAAATTTAGAAAACCAACTTATGCTTGCTTAAGGGGAAATGTGAGTTGGGGTGCTGCATAAAACCAGAGATTGAAATGAGCACAGATAAAGTTCCTTACGCCAAATATGGAATAGACAAGAGCTACTCCTTGCTCAAAGAAATGGACTCAACACCCCATATTAAACGCCTAAGAATGTACCTGACTAGTAAGTATCTTAAAACCTATGGATCGCTATGTCTCCGAAAGAGAATCAAGCGTGTGTACAGGGGCATAAACACAGCAGTGATAGGACTGCAGAGGTTCGGTGAGCAAATGAAGACCCTTTGAAGTCATATTGCATGGTACCCATTCCATGGGTCTCAACTCTCCAGGTTTAAGGGATTCTTCCTTCAGCTAAATCATGCATGTGGAACCCAGAGTATGATCAACCGTGTGATCGGGAGACGTGTTCCAATATGGCTCAGTTCTCGTCCCCTGGTACTCGGGTGCAACATTCCAGATGCTTTACTAACACTCTCCCGACTTGGAGAGTCAGTGCCTTTAACCTCCTGTTTGGCCCAGTTTGCAATTTCTGCGGAAGATGAACAGGAATAGGGAGAACCAATGAGAGACTAGCTGGAGGTGTCTGGACGGGCAAATTTAACTCTCATTTCCCACCAGGAAGAGGAATTAACCAAAGGCTCAGCGTGCCGTGCCGGAACCAGATTAGGGCCTGAAGCAATCCTGCGGTGTTGCGGCCAGCTCACAAGAAAGCGAGTTGAAGAAAGGAGCTCAGGGGCACTGTAATTCACAAACCTGCAGAGTTATAAATGACAGCTATCGTCCAAAAATATACTGAAGTAAGCCTGCCAAGAGGACTTGAAAGCGGGGCAGAATTGCAGGAAACCGATTTCAGGAGGTAGACTGGAATTGCATTTAAAGCATAGGAAAAGAGGCAGAACGTCGACAATGATGCACTTGGCCTAAAAGTGCGTATGCGTTTTTTCCTGAATATATTCAGGAAAAAACGCATACGCACTTTTTGGCCAACCAAGCAAGCTTGCAAAAGAAATCTGCACTACAATGAAGTCTCACTTCCCCACAGTCAAAAGGGCCATCTGAAAAAAGTGTAAAATCCAGAAAAGCAGGACAGGCCATGGAGAACTGGGAGCCTTGTTATGCTGATGGGCGGGATGTAAATTGCCAACAGCCGCTTGGGAGAAGTGTATGGTGTTTCCTGAAACATCTGAGAAACAAAGCAACAGAGCCTAGGGCACTTCCACTTATGGTCCTATAGCTTAGGGAAATTAAAATCAAAAAGACACAGCTACCCCAAAGTTTGGGACGGCTCTGTTTACAAGAACCTCATTTACGGGACAAGTTCAATATCGCAGAAAGTGAAAAATGGATAAAGAAGTTTTGGTACTTACGTACAATGCAATATCACTCAGCAATGAAATCTATGTCATCATGCCCGTAGCAGCATAAAGTGGATACCGGTATGATGATTCTAACTGAAATAAGTCACACAGAAAAAGAAACATCATAAGATATCACTAATACATTGAATGTAAACTTGGCTACACAGGAACTGGATTACAAAACAGAACAGGGTCTCAAATTTAGAAAACCAACTTATGCTTGCTTAAGGGGAAATGTGAGTTGTGGTGCTGCATAAAACCAGAGATTGAAATGAACACAGATAAAGTTCCTTAAGCCAAATATGTAATAGACAAGAGCTACTCCTTGCTCAACGAAATGGACTCAAACCCCATATTAAACACCTAAGAATGTCCCTGACTAGTAAGTATTTTAAAACCTATCGATCGCTATGTCTCCGAAAGAGAATCCAGCATGTGTAAAGGGGCATAAACGCAGCAGTGATAGGATTGGAGAGGTTCGGTGAGCAAATGAAGACCCTTTGAAGTCATATTGCATGGTACCCATTCCACGGGTCTCAACTCTCCAGCTTTAAGGGAATCTTCCTTCAGCTGAAACATGCATGTGGAACCCAGAGTATGATCAACCGTGTGATCGGGAGACGTGTTCCAATATGTCTCAATTCTCGTCCCCTGGTACTCGGGTGCAACATTCCAGACGCTTTACTAACACTCTCCCGACTTGGAGAGTCAGTGCCTTTAACCTCCTGTTTGGCCCAGTTTGCAATTTCTGCAGAAGATGAACAGGAATAGGGAGAACCAATGAGAGACTAGCTGGAGGTGTCTGGACGGGCAAATTTAACTCTCATTTCCACCAGGAAGAGGAATTAACCAAAGGCTCAGCGTGCCGTGCCGGAACAAGATTAGGGCCTGAAGCAATCCAGCGGTGTTGCGGCCAGCTCACAAGAAAGGGAGTTGAAGAAAGGAGCTCAGGGCCCCTGTAATTCACAAACCTGCAGAATTATAAATGACAGCTATCGTCCAAAAATATACTGAAGTAAGGCTGCCAAGAGGACTTGAAAGCGGGGCAGAATTGCAGAAAACCGATTTCAGGAGGTAGACTGGAATTGCATTTAAAGCATAGGAAAAGAGGCAGAACGTCCACAATGATGCACTTGGACAAAAAAGGCGTATGCGTTTTTTCCTGAATATATTCACTCGGGAGAAGTGTATGGTGTTTCCTGAAACATCTAAAAAACAAAGCAACAGAGCCTAGGGCACCTCCACTTATGGTCCTATAGCTTAGGGAAATTAAAATCAAAAAGACACAGCCACCCAAATGTTTGGGACGGCTCTGTTTACAAGAACCTCGTTTATGGTACAAGTTCAATATCACAGAAAGTGAAAAATGGATAAAGAAGTTGTGGTACTTACGTACAATGCAATACCACTCAGCAATGAAATCTATGTCAACACGCCTGTAGCACAAAATGAGTGGGTTCAGGTATGATGATTCTAACTGAAATAAGTCACACAGAAAAAGAAACATCATAAGATATCACTAATACACGGAATGTAAACTTGGCTACACAGGAACTGGATTACAAAACAGAACAGGGTCTCAAATTTAGAAAACCAACTTATGCTTGCTTAAGGGGAAAGGTGAGTTGGGATGGAGCATAAAACCAGAGATTGAAATGAACACAGATAAAGTTCCTTAAGCCAAATATGTAATAGACAAGAGCTACTCCTTATTCAACGAAATGGACTCAACACCCCATATTAAACGCCTAAGAATGTACCTGACTAGTAAGTATCTTAAAACCTATGGATTGCTATGTCTCCGAAAGAGAATCAAGCATGTGTACAGGGGCATAAACGCAGCAGTGATAGGATTTGAGACTTTCGGTGAGCAAAGAATGACCCTTTGAAGTCATATTACATGCTACCCATTCCACGGGTCTCAACTCTCCAGGTTTAAGGGATTCTTCCTTCAGCTGAAACATTCATGTGGAACCCAGAGTATGATCAACCGTGTGATCAGGAGACGTTTTCAAATATGTCTCAGTTTTCGTCCACTGGTACTCGGGTGCAACATTCCAGACGCTTTACTAACACTCTACTGACTTGGAGAGTCAGTGCCTTTAACCTCCTGTTTGGCCAAGATTGCAATTTCTGCAGAAGATGAACAGGAATAGGTAGGAGCAATGAGAGACTAGATGGAGGTGTCTGGACGGGCAAATTTAACTCTCATTTCCCACCAGGAAGAGGAATTAACCAAAGGCTCAGCATGCCGTGCCGGAACCAGATTAGGGCCTGAAGCAATCCTGCGGTGTTGTGGCCCGCTCACAAGAAAGCGAGTTGAAGAAAGGAGCTCAGGGGCACTGTAATTCACAAACCTGCAGAGTTATAAATGTCAGCTATCGTCCAAAAATATACTGAAGTAAGGCTGCCAAGAGGACTTGAAAGCGGGGCAGAATTGCAGGAAACCGATTTCAGGAGGTAGACTGGAATTGCATTTAAAGCATAGGAAAAGAGGCAGAACGTCCACAATGATGCACTTGGCCATAAAGGGCGTATGCGTTTTTTCCTGAATATATTCAGGAAAAAACGCATACGCCCTTTTTGGCCAACCAAGCAAGCTTGCAAAGGAAATCTGCACTACAATGAAGTCTCACTTCCCCCTGGTCAAAAGGGCCATCTGAAAAAAGTGTAAAATCCAGAAAGGCAGGACAGGCCATGGAGAACTGGGAGCCTTGTTATGCTGATGGGCGGGATGTAAATTGCCAACAGCCACTTGGGAGAAGTGTATGGTGTTTCCTGAAACATCTAAAAAACAAAGCAACAGAGCCTAGGGCACTTCCACTTATGGTCCTATAGCTTAGGGAAATTAAAATCAAAAAGACACAGCCACCCCAAAGTTTGGGATGGCTCTGTTTACAAGAACCTTGTTTATGGTACAAGTTCAATATCACAGAAAGTGAAAAATGGATAAAGAAGTTGTGGTACAGACGTACAATGCAATATCACTCAGCAATGAAATCTATGTCATCAGGCCCGTAGGAGCATAGTGAGTGGATTCAGGTATGACGATTCTAACTGAAATAAGTCACACAGAAAAAGAAACATCATAAGATATCACTAATACATGGAATGTAAACTTGGCTACACAGAAACTGAATTACAAAACAGAACAGGGTCTCAAATGAAGAAAACCAACTTATGCTTGCTTAAGGGGAAAGGTGAGTTGGGGTGCTGCATAAAACCAGAGATTGAAATGAGCACAGATAAAGTTCCTTAAGCCAAATATGGAATAGACAAGAGCTACTCCTTGCTCAACGAAATGGACTCAACACCCCATATTAAACGCCTAAGAATGTACCTGACTATTAAGTATCTTAAACCCTATGGATTGCTATGTCTCTGAAAGAGAATCAAGCATGTGTACAGTTGCATAGACGCAGCAGTGATAGGACTGGAGAGGTTCGGTGAGCAAATGAAGACCCTTTGAAGTCATAATGCATGGTACCCATTCCACGGGTCTCAACTCTCCAGGTTTAAGGGATTCTTCCTTCAGCTGAAACATGCCTGTGGAACCCAGAGTATGATCAACCGTGTCATCGGGAGACGTGTTCAAATATGTCTCAGTTTTCGTCCCCTGGTACTCGGGTGCAACATTCCAGACGCTTTACTAACACTCTCCCGACTTGGAGAGTCAGTGCCTTTAACCTCCTGTTTGGCCCAGTTTGCAATTTCTGCGGAAGATGAACAGGAATAGGGAGAACCAATGAGAGACTAGCTGGACGTTTCTGGACGGGCAAATTTAACTCTCATTTCCCACCAGGAAGAGGAATTAACCAAAGGCTCAGCGTGCCGTGCCGGAACCAGATTAGGGTCTGAAGCAATCCTGCGGTGTTGTGGCCAGCTCACAAGAAAGCGAGTTGAAGAAAGGAGCTCAGGGACACTGTAATTCACAAACGTGCAGAGTTATAAATGACAGCTATCGTTCAAAAATATACTGAAGTAAGGCTGCCAAGAGGACTTGAAAGCGGGGCAGAATTGCAGGAAACCGATTTCAGGAGGTAGACTGGAATTGCACTTAAAGCATAGGAAAAGAGGCAGAACGTGGACAATGATGCACTTGGCCAAAAAGGGCGTATGCGTTTTTTCCTAAATATATTCAGGAAAAAACGCATACGCCCTTTTTGGCGAACCAAGCAAGCTTGCACAGGAAATCTGCACTACAATGAAGTTTCACTTCCCCCCTGTCAAAGGGGCCATCTGAAAAAAGTGTAAAATCCAGAAAGGCAGGACAGGCCATGGAGAACTGGGAGCCTTGTTATGCTGATGGGCGGGTTGTAAATTGCCAACAGCCACTAGGGAGAAGTGTATGGTGTTTCCTGAAACATCTAAAAAACAAAGCAACAGAGCCTAGGGCACTTCCACTTATGGTCCTATAGCTTAGGGAAATTAAAATCAAAAAGACACAGCCACCCCAAAGTTTGGGACGGCTCTGTTTACAAGAACCTCGTTTATGGTACAAGTTCAATATCGCAGAAAGTGAAAAATGGATAAAGAATTTGTGCTACTTACGTACAATGCAATATCACTCAGCAATGAAATCTCTGTCAACAGGCCTGTAGCAGAAAATGAGTGGGTTCAGGTATGATGATTCTAACTGAAATAAGTCACACAGAAAAAGAAACATCATAAGATATCACTAATACACGGAATGTAAACTTGGCTACACAGGAACTGAATTACAAAACAGAACAGGGTCTCAAATTTAGAAAACCAACTTATGCTTGCTTAAGGGGAAAGGTGAGTTGGGGTGCTGCATAAAACCAGAGATTGAAATGAGCACAGATAAAGTTCCTTAAGCCAAATATGTAATAGACAAGAGCTACTACTTGCTCAACGAAATGGACTCAGCACCGCATATTAAACGCCTAAGAATGTACCTGACTAGTAAGTATCTTAAAACCTATGGATTGCTATGTCTCTGAAAGAGAATCAAGCGTGCGTACAGGGACATAAACGCAGAAGTGTTAGGATTGGAGAGGTTCGGTGAGCAAATGAAGACCCTTTGAAGTCATATTGCATGGTACCCATTCCACGGGTCTCAACTCTCCAGCTTTAAGGGAATCTTCCTTCAGCTGAAACATGCATGTGGAACCCAGAGTATGATCAACCATGTGATCGGGAGACGTGTTCAAATATGTCTCAGTTTTCGTCCCCTGGTACTCGGGTGCAACATTCCAGACGCTTTACTAACACTCTCCCGACTTGGAGAGTCAGTGCCTTTAACCTCCTGTTTGACCCAGTTTGCAAATTCCGCGGAAGATGTACAGGAATAGGGAGAACCAATGAGAGACTAGCTGGAGGTGTCTGGACGGGCAAATTTAACTCTCATTTCCCACCAGTAAGAGGAATTATCCAAAGGCTCAGCGTGCCATGCCGGAACCAGATTAGGGCCTGAAGCAATCCTGCGGTACTGCGGCCAGCTCACAAGAAAGCGAGTTGAAGAAAGGAGCTCAGGGGCACTGTAATTCACAAACCTGCAGAGTTATAAATGACAGCTATCGTCCAAAAATATACTGAAGTAAGGCTGCCAAGAGGACTTGAAAGCGGGGCAGAATTGCAGGAAACCGATTTCAGGAGGTAGACTGGAATTGCATTTAAAGCATAGGAAAAGAGGCAGAACGTCGACAATGATGCACTTGGCCAAAAAGTGCGTATGCGTTTTTTCCTGAATATATTCAGGAAAAAACGCATACGCCCTTTTTGGCCAACCAAGCAAGCTTGCAAAGGAAATCTGCAGTACAATGAAGTCTCACTTCCCCCCGGTCAAAAGGGCCACCTGAAAAAAGTGTAAAATCCAGAAAGGCAGGACAGGCCATGGAGAACTGGGAGCATTGTTATGCTGATGGGTGGGATGTAAATTGCCAACAGCCACTCGGGAGAAGTGTATGGTGTTTCCTGAAACATCTAAAAAACAAAGCAAGATACCCTAGGGCACTTCCACTTATGGTCCTATAGGTTAGGGAAATTAAAATCAAAAAGACACAGCCACCCAAATGTTTGGGACGGCTCTGTTTACAAGAATCTCGTTTATGGTACAAGTTCTATATCGCAGAAAGTGAAAAATGGATAAAGAAGTTGTGGTACTTAAGTACAATGCAATATCACTCAGCAATGAAATCTATGTCATCAGGCCCGTAGCAGCATAATGAGTGGATTCAGGTATGATGATTCTAACTGAAATAAGTCACACAGAAAAAGAAACATAAGATATCACTAATACACGGAATGTAAACTTGGCTACACAGGAACTGGATTACAAAACAGAAGAGGGTCTCAAATTTAGAAAACCAACTTATGCTTGCTTAAGGGGAAACGTGAGTTGGGGTGATGCATAAAACCAGAGATTGAAATGAGCACAGATAAACTTCCTTAAGCCAAATATGGAATAGACAAGAGCTACTCCTTGCTCAATGAAATGGACTCAACACCCCATATTAAACGCCTAAGAATGTACCTTACTAGTAAGTATCTAAAAACCTATGGATCGCTATGTCTCCAAATGAGAATCAAGCGTGTGTACAGGGGCATAAACGCAGCAGTGATAGGATTGCAGAGGTTCGGTGAGCAAATGAAGACCCTTTGAAGTCATATTGCATGGTACCCATTCCACGGGTCTCAACTCTCCAGGTTTAAGTGATTCTTCCTTCAGCTAAAACATGCATGTGGAACCCAGAGTATGATCAACCGTGTGATCGGGAGACATGTTCCAATATGTCTCAGTTCTCGACCCTGGTACTCGGGTGCAACATTCCAGATGCTTTACTAACTCTCTCCCAACTTGGAGAGTCAGTGCCTTTAACCTCCTGTTTGGCCCAGTTTGCAATTTCCGCGGAAGATGAACAGGAATAGGGAGAACCAATGAGAGACTAGCTGGAGGTGTCTGGACGTGCAAATTTAACTCTCATTTCCCACCAGGAAGAGGAATTAACCAAAGGCTCAGCATGCCGTGCCGGAACCAGATTAGGGCCTGAAGCAATCCTGCGGTGTTGCGGCCAGCTCACAAGAAAGCGAATTGAAGAAAGGAGCTCAGGGGCACTGTAATTCACAAACCTGCAGAGTTATAAATGACAGCTATCGTCCAAAAATATACTGAAGTAAGGCTGCCAAGAGGACTTGAAAGCGGGGCAGAATTGCAGGAAACCGATTTTAGGAGGTAGACTGGAATTGCATTTAAAGCATAGGAAAAGAGGCAGTACATCGACAATGATGCATTTGGCCAAAAAGGGCGTATGCGTTTTTTCCTGAATATATTCAGGAAAAAACGCATACGCCCTTTTTGGCCAACCAAGCAAGCTTGCAAAGGAAATCTGCACTACAATGAAGTCTCACTTCCCCCCAGTCAAAAGGGCCATCTGAAAAAAGTGTAAAATCCAGAAAGGCAGGACAGGCCATGGAGAACTGGGAGCCTTGTTATGCTGATGGGCGGGATGTAAATTGCCAACAGCCACTTGGGAGAAGTGTATGGTGTTTCCTGAAACATCTAAAAAACAAAGCAACAGAGCCTAGGGCACTTCCACTTATGGTCCTACAGCTGAGGGAAATTAAAATCAAAAAGACACAGCCATCCCAAACTTTGGGACGGCTCTGCTTACAAGAACCTCGTTTACGGGACAAGTTCAATATCGCAGACAGTAAAAATGGATAAAGAAGTTGTGGTACTTACGTACAATGCAATATCACTCAGCAATGAAATCTACGTCATCAGGCCCGTAGCAGCATAATGAGTGGATTCAGGTATGATGATTCTAACTGAAATAAGTCACAAGAAAAAGAAACATCATAAGATATCAGTAATACACGGAATGTAAAGTTGGCTACACAGAAACTGAATTACAAAACACAACAGCGTCTCAAATTTAGAAAACCAACTTATGCTTGCTTAAGGGGAAAGGTGAGTTGGGGTGCTGCATAAAACCAGCGATTGAAATGAGCACAGATAAAGTTCCTTAAGCCAAATAATGGAATAGACAAGAGCTACTCCTTGCTCAACGAAATGGACTCAACACCCCATATTAAACGCCAATGAATATACCTGACTAGTAAGTATCTTAAAACCTATGGATTGCTATGTCTCTGAAAGAGAATCAACCATGTGTACAGGGGCATAAACGCAGCAGTGATAGGATTGGAGATGTTCGGTGAGCAAATGAAGACCCTTTGAAGTCATATTGCATGGTACCCATTCCACGGGTCTCAATTCTCCAGGTTTAAGGAATTCTTCCTTCAGCTGAAACATGCATGTGGAACCCAGAGTATGATCAACCATGTGATCGGGAGACGTGTTCAAATATGTCTCAGTTTTCGTCCCCTGGTACTCGGGTGCAACATTCCAGATGATTTACTAACACTCTCCTGACTTGGAGAGTCAGTGCCTTTAACGTCCTGTTTGGCCCAGTTTGCAATTTCTGCGGAAGATGAACAGGAATAGGGAGAACCAATGAGAGACTAGCTGGAGGTGTCTGGACGGGCAAATTTAACTCTCATTTCCCACCAGGAAGAGGAATTAACCAAAGGCTCAGCGTGCCGTGCCGGAACCAGATTAGGGCCTGAAGCAATCCTGCAGTGTTGCGGCCAGCTCACAAGAAAGTGAGTTGAAGAAAGGAGCTCACGGGCACTGTAATTCACAAACCTGCAGAGTTATAAATGACAGCTATCGTCCAAAAATATACTGAAGTAAGGCTCCCAAGAGGACTTGAAAGCGGGGCAGAATTGCAGGAAACCAATTTCAGGAGGTAGACTGGAATTGCATTTAAAGCATAGGAAAAGAGGCAGAACGTCGACAATGATGCACTTGGCCAAAAATATCGTATGCGTTTTTTCCTGAATATATTCAGGAAAAAACGCATACACCCTTTTTGGCGAACCAAGCAAGCTTGCAAAGGAAATCTGCACTACAATGAAGTCTCACTTCCCCCCAGTGAAAAGGGCCATCTGAAAAAAGTGTAAAATCCAGAAAGGCAGGACAGGCCATGGAGAACTGGGAACCCTGTTATGCTGATGGGCGGGATGTAAATTGCCAACAGCCACTCGGGAGAAGTGTATGGTGTTTCCTGAAACATCTAAAAAACAAAGCAACAGAGCCTAGGTCAAATCCACTTATGGTCCTATAGCTTAGGGAAATTAAAATAAAAAAGACACAGCCACCCCAAAGTTTGGGATGGCTCTGTTTACAAGAACCTCGTTTATGGTACAAGTTCAATATTGCAGAAAGCGAAAAATGGATAAAGAAGTTGTGGTACTTAAGTACAATGCAATATCACTCAGCAATGAAATCTATGTCAACAGGCCTGTAGCAGAAAATGAGTGGGTTCAGGTATGATGATTCTAACTGAAATAAGTCACACAGAAAAAGAAACATCATAAGATATCACTAATACACGGAATGTAAACTTGGCTACACAGGAACTGGATTACAAAACAGAACAGGGTCTCAAATTTAGAAAACCAACTTATGCTTCCTTAAGGGGAAAGGTGAGTTGGGGTGCTGCATAAAACCAGAGATTGAAATGAGCACAGATAAAGTTCCTTAAGCCAAATATGTAATAGACAAGAGCTACTACTTGCTCAACGAAATGGACTCAACACCGCATATTAAACGCCTAAGAATGTACCTGACTAGTAAGTATCTTAAAACCTATGGATTGCTATGTCTCTGAAAGAGAATCAAGCATGTGTACAGGGACATAAACGCAGAAGTGTTAGGATTGGAGAGGTTCGGTGAGCAAATGAAGACCCTTTGAAGTCATATTGCATGGTACCCATTCCACGGGTCTCAACTCTCCAGCTTTAAGGGAATCTTCCTTCAGCTGAAACATGCCTGTGGAACCCAGAGTATGATCAACCATGTGATCGGGAGACGTGTTCAAATATGTCTCAGTTTTCGTCCCCTGGTACTCGGGTGCAACATTCCAGACGCTTTACTAACACTCTCCCGACTTGGAGAGTCAGTGCCTTTAACCACCTGTTTGACCCAGTTTGCAAATTCCGCGGAAGATGTACAGGAATAGGGAGAACCAATGAGAGACTAGCTGGAGGTGTCTGGACGGGCAAATTTAACTCTCATTTCCACCAGTAAGAGGAATTATCCAAAGGCTCAGCGTGCCATGCCGGAACCAGATTAGGGCCTGAAGCAATCCTGCGGTACTACGGCCAGCTCACAAGAAAGCGAGTTGAAGAAAGGAGCTCAGGGGCACTGTAATTCACAAACCTGCAGAGTTATAAATGACAGCTATCGTCCAAAAATATACTGAAGTAAGGCTGCCAAGAGGACTTGAAAGCGGGGCAGAATTGCAGGAAACCGATTTCAGGAGGTAGACTGGAATTGCATTTAAAGCATAGGAAAAGAGGCAGAACGTCGACAATGATGCACTTGGCCAAAAAGGGCGTATGCGTTTTTTCCTGAATATATTCAGGAAAAAACGCATACGCCCTTTTTGGCCAACCAAGCAAGCTTGCAAAGGAAATCTGCACTACAATAAAGTCTCACTTCCCCCCGGTCAAAAGGGCCATCTGAAAAAAGTGTAAAATCCAGAAAGGCAGGACAGGCCATGGAGAACTGGGAGCATTGTTATGCTGATGGGTGGGATGTAAATTGCCAACAGCCACTCGGGAGAAGTGTATGGTGTTTCCTGAAACATCTAAAAAACAAAGCAAGATACCCTAGGGCACTTCCACTTATGGTCCTATAGGTTAGGGAAATTAAAATCAAAAAGACACAGCCACCCAAATGTTTGGGACGGCTCTGTTTACAAAAATCTCGTTTATGGTACAAGTTCTATAACGCAGAAAGTGAAAAATGGATAAAGAAGTTGTGGTACTTACGTACAATGCAATATCACTCAGCAATGAAATCTACGTCATCAGGCCCGTAGCAGCATAATGAGTGGATTCAGGTATGATGATTCTAACTGAAATAAGTCACAAGAAAAAGAAACATCATAAGATATCACTAATACACGGAATGTAAAGTTGGCTACACAGAAACTGAATTACAAAACACAACAGCGTCTCAAATTTAGAAAACCAACTTATGCTTGCTTAAGGGGAAAGGTGAGTTGGGGTGCTGGATAAAACCAGAGATTGAAATGAGCACAGATAAAGTTCCTTAAGCCAAATATGGAGTAGACAAGAGCTACTCCTTGCTCAACGAAATGGACTCAACACCCCATATTAAACGCCTAAGAATGTAGCTGAGTAGAAAGTATCTTAAAACGTATGGATTGCTATGTCTCCAAAAGAGAATCAAGCGTGTGTACAGGGGCATAAACGCAGCAGTGATAGGATTGGAGAGTTTCGGTGAGCAAATGAAGACCCTTTGAAGTCATATTGCATGGTACCCATTCCACGGGTCTCAACTCTCCACGTTTAAGGGATTCTTCCTTCAGCTAAAGCATGCATGTGGAACCCAGAGCATGATCAACCATGTGCTCGGGAGACGTGTTCCAATATGTCTCAGTTCTCGTCCCCTGGTACTCGGGTGCAACATTCCACACACTTTACTAACACTCTCCCGACTTGGAGAGTCAGTGCCTTTAACCTCCTGTTTGGCCCAGTTTGCAATATCTGCGGAAGATGAACAGGAATAGGGAGAACCAATGAGAGACTAGCTGGAGGTGTCTGGACGGGCAAATTTAACTCTCATTTCCCACCAGGAAGAGGAATTAACCATAGGCTCAGCGGGCCGTGCCAGAACAAGATTAGGGCCAGAAGCAATCCTGCGGTGTTGCGGCCAGCTCACAAGAAAGCGAGTTGAAGAAAGGAGCTCAGGGGCACTGTAATTCACAAACCTGCAGAGTTATAAATGACAGCTATCGTCCAAAAATATACTGAAGTAAGGCTGCCAAGAGGACTTGAAAACGGGGCAGAATTGCAGGAAACCGATTTCAGGAGGTAGACTGGAATTGCATTTAAAGCATAGGAAAAGAGGCAGAACGTCCACAATGATGCACTTGGCCAAAAAGGGTGTATGCGTTTTTTCCTGAATATATTCAGGAAAAAACGCATACGCCCTTTTTGGCCAACCAAGCAAGCTTGCAAAGGAAATCTGCACTACAGTGAAGTCTCACTTGCCCCTGGTCAAAAGGGCCATCTGAAAAAAGTGTAAAATCCAGAAAGGCAGGACAGGCCATGGAGAACTGGGAGCCTTGTTATGCTGATGGGCGGGATATAAATTGCCAACAGCCACTCGGGAGAAGTGTATGGTGTTTCCTGAAACATCTAAAAAACAAAGCAACAGAGCCTAGGGCACTTCCACTTATGGTCCTATAGCTTAGGGAAATTAAAATCAAAAAGACACAGCCACCCCAAAGTTTGGGACGGCTCTGTTTACAAGAAACTCGTTTACGGGACAAGTTCAATATCGCAGAAAGTGAAAAATGGATAAAGAAGTTGTGGTACTTACGTACAATGCAATATCACTCAGCAATTATATCTATCTCATCAGGCCCGTAGCAGCATAATGAGTGGATTCAGGTATGATGATTCTAACTGAAATAAGTCACACAGAAAAAGAAACATCATAAGATATCACTAATACACGGAATGTAAACTTGGCTACACAGGAACTGGATTACAAAAGAGAACAGGGTCTCAAATTTAGAAAACCAACTTATGCTTGCTTAAGGGGAAATGTGAGTTGGGGTGCTGCATAAAACCAGAGATTGAAATGAGCACAGATAAAGTTCCTTACGCCAAATATGGAATAGACAAGAGCTACTCCTTGCTCAAAGAAATGGACTCAACACCCCATATTAAACGCCTAAGAATGTACCTGACTAGTAAGTATCTTAAAACCTATGGATCGCTATGTCTCCGAAAGAGAATCAAGCGTGTGTACAGGGGCATAAACACAGCAGTGATAGGACTGCAGAGGTTCGGTGAGCAAATGAAGACCCTTTGAAGTCATATTGCATGGTACCCATTCCATGCGTCTCAACTCTCCAGGTTTAAGGGATTCTTCCTTCAGCTAAATCTTGCATGTGGAACCCAGAGTATGATCAACCGTGTGATCGGGAGACGTGTTCCAATATGGCTCAGTTCTCGTCCCCTGGTACTCGGGTGCAACATTCCAGATGCTTTACTAACACTCTCCCGACTTGGAGAGTCAGTGCCTTTAACCTCCTGTTTGGCCCAGTTTGCAATTTCTGCGGAAGATGAACAGGAATAGGGAGAACCAATGAGAGACTAGCTGGAGGTGTCTGGACGGGCAAATTTAACTCTCATTTCCCACCAGGAAGAGGAATTAACCAAAGGCTCAGCGTGCCGTGCCGGAACCAGATTAGGGCCTGAAGCAATCCTGCGGTGTTGCGGCCAGCTCACAAGAAAGCGAGTTGAAGAAAGGAGCTCAGGGGCACTGTAATTCACAAACCTGCAGAGTTATAAATGACAGCTATCGTCCAAAAATATACTGAAGGAAGCCTGCCAAGAGGACTTGAAAGCGGGGCAGAATTGCAGGAAACCGATTTCAGGAGGTAGACTGGAATTGCATTTAAAGCATAGGAAAAGAGGCAGAACGTCGACAATGATGCACTTGGCCTAAAAGTGCGTATGCGTTTTTTCCTGAATATATTCAGGAAAAAACGCATACGCACTTTTTGGCCAACCAAGCAAGCTTGCAAAAGAAATCTGCACTACAATGAAGTCTCACTTCCCCACAGTCAAAAGGGCCATCTGAAATAGTGTAAAATCCAGAAAAGCAGGACAGGCCATGGAGAACTGGGAGCCTTGTTATGCTGATGGGCGGGATGTAAATTGCCAACAGCCGCTTGGGAGAAGTGTATGGTGTTTCCTGAAACATCTGAGAAACAAAGCAACAGAGCCTAGGGCACTTCCACTTATGGTCCTATAGCTTAGGGAAATTAAAATCAAAAAGACACAGCTACCCCAAAGTTTGGGACGGCTCTGTTTACAAGAACCTCATTTACGGGACAAGTTCAATATCGCAGAAAGTGAAAAATGGATAAAGAAGTTTTGGTACTTACGTACAATGCAATATCACTCAGCAATGAAATCTATGTCATCATGCCCGTAGCAGCATAAAGTGGATACCGGTATGATGATTCTAACTGAAATAAGTCACACAGAAAAAGAAACATCATAAGATATCACTAATACATTGAATGTAAACTTGGCTACACAGGAACTGGATTACAAAACAGAACAGGGTCTCAAATTTAGAAAACCAACTTATGCTTGCTTAAGGGGAAATGTGAGTTGTGGTGCTGCATAAAACCAGAGATTGAAATGAACACAGATAAAGTTCCTTAAGCCAAATGTGTAATAGACAAGAGCTACTCCTTGCTCAACGAAATGGACTCAAACCCCATATTAAACACCTAAGAATGTCCCTGACTAGTAAGTATTTTAAAACCTATCGATCGCTATGTCTCCGAAAGAGAATCCAGCATGTGTAAAGGGGCATAAACGCAGCAGTGATAGGATTGGAGAGGTTCGGTGAGCAAATGAAGACCCTTTGAAGTCATATTGCATGGTACCCATTCCACGGGTCTCAACTCTCCAGTTTTAAGGGATTCTTCCTTCAGCTAAAGCATGCATGTGGAACACAGAGTATGATCAACCGTGTTATCGGGAGACGTGTTCCAATATGTATCAGTTCTCGTCCCCTGGTACTCGGGTGCAACATTCCAGATGCTTTACTAACACTCTCCCGACTTATAGAGTCAGTGCCTTTAAATTCCTGTTTGGCCCACTTTGCAATATCTGCGGAAGATGAACAGGAATAGGGAGAACCAATGAGAGACTAGCTGGAGGTGTCTGGACGGGCAAATTTAACTCTCATTTCCCACCTGGAAGAGGAATTAACCAAAGGATCAGCATGCCGTGCGGGAACCATATTAGGGCCTGAAACAATCCTGCGGTGTTGCGGCCAGCTCACAAGAAAGCGAGTTGAAGAAAGGAGCTCAGGGGCACTGTAATTCACAAACCTGCAGAGTTATAAATGACAGCTATCGTCCAAAAATATACTGAAGTAAGGCTGCCAAGAGGACTTGAAAGCGGGGCAGAATTGCAGGAAACCGATTTCAGGAGGTAGACTGGAATTGCATTTAAAGCATAGGAAAAGAAGCAGAACGTCGACAATGATGCACTTGACCAAAAAGTGCGTATGCGTTTTTTCCTGAATATATTCAGGAAAAAACGCATACGCCCTTTTTGGCCAACCAAGCAAGCTTGCAAAGGAAATCTGCACTACAATGAAGTCTCACTTCCTCCCGGTCAAAAGGGACATCTGAAAAGAGTGTAAAATCCAGAAAGGCAGGACAGGCCATGGAGAGCTGGGAGCCTTGTTATGCTGATGGGCAGGATGTATATTGCCAACAGCCACTTGGGAGAAGTGTATGGTGTTTCCTGAAACATCTAAAAAACAAAGCAACAGAGCCTAGGGCACTTCCACTTATGGTCCTATAGCTTAGGGAAATTAAAATCAAAAAGACACAGCCACCCCTAAGTTTGGGACGGCTCTGTTTACAAGAATCTCGTTTATGGGACAAGTTCAATATCACAGAAAGTGAAAAATGGATAAAGAAGTTGTGGTACTTACGTACAATGCAGTATCACTCAGCAATGATATCTATGTCATCAGGCCCGTAGCAGCATAATGAGTGGATTCAGGTATGATGATTCTAACTGAAATAAGTCACACAGAAAAAGAAACATCATAAGATATCACTAATACACGGAATGTAAACTTGGTTACACAGGAACTGGATTACAAAAGAGAACAGGGTCTCAAATTTAGAAAAGCAACTTATGCTTGCTTAAGGGGAAAGGTGAGTTGGGGTGCTGCATAAAACCAGAGATTGAAATGACCACAGATAAAGTTCCTTAAGCCAAATATGGAATAGACAAGAGCTACTCCTTGCTCAACGAAATGGACTCAACACCCCATATTAAATGCCTAAGAATGTACCTGACTAGTAAGTATCTTAAAACCTATGGATCGCTATGTCACCGAAAAAGAATCAAGCATGTGTACAGGGGCATAAACGCAGCAGTGATAGGATTGGAGAGGTTCGGTGAGAAAATGAAGACCCTTTGAAGTCATATTGCATGGTACCCATTCCACGGGTCTCAACTCTCCAGGTTTAAGGGATTCTTCCTTCAGCTAAAACATGCATGTGGAACCCAGAGTATGATCAACCGTGTGATCGGGAGACGTGTTCCAATATGTCTCAGTTCTCGTACCCTGGTACTCGGGTGCAACATTCCAGACGCTTTACTATCACTCTCCCGACTTGGAGAGTCAGTGCCTTTAACCTCCTGTTTGGCCCAGTTTGCAATTTCTGCGGAAGATGAACAGGAATAGGGAGAACCAATTGGAGACTAGCTGGAGGTGTATGGACGGGCAAATTTAACTCTCATTTCCCACCTGGAAGAGGAATTAACCAAAGGCTCAGCGGGCCGTGGCTCAACCAGATTAGGGCCTGAAGCAATCCTGCGGTGTTGCGGCCAGCTCACAAGAAAGCGAGTTGAAGAAAGGAGCTCAGGGGCACTGTAATTCACAAACCTGCAGAGTTATAAATGACAGCTATCGTCCAAAAATATACTGAAGTAAGGCTGCCAAGAGGACTTGAAAGTGGGGCAGAATTGCAGGAAACCGATTTCAGGAGGTAGACTGGAATTGCATTTAAAGCATAGGAAAAGAGGCAGAACGTCGACAATGATGCACTTGGCCAAAAAGGTCGTATGCGTTTTTTCCAGAATATATTCAGGAAAAAACGCATACGCACTTTTTGGCCAACCAAGCAAGCTTGCAAAGGAAATCTGCACTACAATGAAGTCTCACTTCCCCCCGGTCAAAAGGACCATCTGAAAAAAGTGTAAAATCCAGAAAAGCAGGACAGGCCATGGAGAACTGGGAGCCTTGTTATGCTGATGGGCGGGATGTAAATTGCCAACAGCCACTCGGGAGAAGTGTATGGTGTTTCCTGAAACATCTGAGAAACAAAGCAACAGAGCCTAGGGCACTTCCACTTATGGTCCTATAGCTTAGGGAAATTAAAATCAAAAAGACAGCCACCCCTAAGTTTGGGACGGCTCTGTTTACAAGAAACTCGTTTACGGGACAAGTTCAATATCGCAGAAAGTGAAAAATGGATAAAGAAGTTTTGGTACTTACGTACAATGCAATATCACTCAGCAATGAAATCTATCTCATCAGGCCCGTAGCAGCATAATGAGTGGATTCAGGTATGATGATTCTATCTGAAATAAGTCACACAGAAAAAGAAACATCATAAGATATCACTAATACACGGAATGTAAACTTGGCTACACAGGAACTGGATTACAAAAGAGAACAGGGTCTCAAATTTAGAAAACCAACTTATGCTTGCTTAAGGGGAAAGGTGAGTTGGGGTGCTGCATAAAACCAGAGATTGAAATGAGCACAGATAAAGTTCCTTAAGCCAAATATGTAATAGACAATAGCTACTCCTTGCTCAAAGAAATGGACTCAACACCCCATATTAAACGCCTAAGAATGTAGCTGACTAGTAAGTATCTTAAAACCTATGGATTGCTATGTCTCCAAAAGAGAATCAAGCGTGTGTACAGGGGCATAAACGCAGCAGTGATAGGATTGGAGAGGTTTGGTGAGCAAATGAAGACCGTTTGAAATCATATTGCATGGTACCCATTCCACGGGTTTCAACTCTCCTGGTTTAAGGGATTCTTCCTTCAGCTAAAGCATGCATGTGGAACACAGAGTATGATCAACTGTGTGATCGCAAGACGTGTTCCAATATGTCTCAGTTCTCATCCCCTGGTACTCGGGTGCAACATTCCAGACGCTTTACTAACACTCTCCCGACTTGGAGAGTCAGTGCCTTTAACCTCCTGTTTGGCCCAGTTTGCAATTTCTGCGGAAGATGAACAGGAATAGGGAGAACCAATGAGAGACTAGCTGGAGGTGTCTGGAGGGGCAAATTTAACTCTCATTTCCCACCAGGAAGAGGAATTAACCAAAGGATCAGCATGCCGTGCCGGAACCAGATTAGGGCCTGAAGCAATCCTGCGGTGTTGCGGCCAGCTCACAAGAAAGCGAGTTGAAGAAAGGAGCTCAGGGGCACTGTAATTCACAAACCTGCAGAGTTATAAATGACAGCTATCGTCCAAAAATATACTGAAGTAAGGCTGCCAAGAGGACTTGAAAGCGGGGCAGAATTGCAGGAAACCGATTTCAGGAGGTAGAATGGAAATTCATTTAAAGCATAGGAAAAGAGGCAGAACATCGACAATGATGCACTTGGCCAAAAAGGGCGTATGCGTTTTTTCCTGAATATATTCAGGAAAAAACGCATACGCCCTTTTTGGCCAACCAAGCAAGCTTGCAAAGGAAATCTGCACTACAGTGAAGTCTCACTTCCCCCCGGTCAAAAGGGCCATCTGAAAAAAGTGTAAAATCCAGAAAGGCAGGACAGGCCATGGAGAACTGGGAGACTTGTTATGCTGATGGGCAGGATGTATATTGCCAACAGCCACTCGGGAGAAGTGTATGGTGTTTCCTGAAACATCTAAAGAACAAAGCAACAGAACCTAGGGCACTTCCACTTATGGTCCTATAGCTTAGGGAAATTAAAATCAAAAAGACACAGCCACCCCAAAGTTTGGGACGGCTCTGTTTAGAAGAAACTCGTTTATGGGACAAGTTCAATATCGCAGAAAGTGAAAAATGGATAAAGAAGTTGTGGTACTTACGTACAATGCAATATCACTCAGCAATGAAATCTATGTCATCAGGCCCATAGCAGCATAATGAGTGGATTCAGGTATGATGATTCTAACTGAAATAAGTCACACAGAAAAAGAAACATCATAAGATATCACTAATACACGGAATGTAAACTTGGCTACAGAGGAACTGGATTACAAAAGAGAACAGGGTCTCAAATTTAGAAAACCAACTTATGCTTGCTTAAGGGGAAAGGTGAGTTGGGGTGCTGGATAAAACCAGAGATTGAAATGAGCACAGATAAAGTTCCTTAAGCCAAATATGGAGTAGACAAGAGCTACTCCTTGCTCAACGAAATGGACTCAACACCCCATATTAAACGCCTAAGAATGTAGCTGAGTAGAAAGTATCTTAAAACGTATGGATCGCTATGTCTCCAAAAGAGAATCAAGCGTTTGTACAGGGGCATAAACGCAGCAGTGATAGGATTGGAGAGGTTCGGTGAGCAAATGAAGACCCTTTGAAGTCATATTGCATGGTACCCATTCCACGGGTCTCAACTCTCCACGTTTAAGGGATTCTTCCTTCAGCTAAAGCATGCATGTGGAACCCAGAGCATGATCAACCATGTGATCGGGAGACGTGTTCCAATATGTCTCAGTTCTCGTCCCCTGGTACTCGGGTGCAACATTCCAGACACTTTACTAACACTCTCCCGACTTGGAGAGTCAGTGCCTTTAACCTCCTGTTTGGCCAAGTTTGCAATTTCTGCGGAAGATGAACAGGAATAGGGAGAACCAATGAGAGACTAGCTGGAGGTGTCTGGACGGGCAAATTGAACTCTCATTTCCCACCAGGAAGAGGAATTAACCATAGGCTCAGCGGGCCGTGCCAGAACAAGATTAGGGCCAGAAGCAATCCTGCGGTGTTGCGGCCAGCTCACAAGAAAGCGAGTTGAAGAAAGGAGCTCAGGGGCACTGTAATTCACAAACCTGCAGAGTTATAAATGACAGCTATCGTCCAAAAATATACTGAAGTAAGGCTGCCAAGAGGACTTGAAAACGGGGCAGAATTGCAGGAAACCGATTTCAGGAGGTAGACTGGAATTGCATTTAAAGCATAGGAAAAGAGGCAGAACGTCCACAATGATGCACTTGGCCAAAAAGGGCGTATGCGTTTTTTCCTGAATATATTCATGAAAAAACGCATACGCCCTTTTTGGCCAACCAAGCAAGCTTGCAAAGGAAATCTGCACTACAGTGAAGTCTCACTTCCCCCTGGTCAAAAGGGCCATCTGAAAAAAGTGTAAAATTCAGAAAGGCAGGACAGGCCATGGAGAACTGGGAGCCTTGTTATGCTGATGGGCGGGATATAAATTGCCAACAGCCACTCGGGAGAAGTGTATGGTGTTTCCTGAAATATCTAAAAAACAAAGCAACAGAGCCTAGGGCACTTCCACTTATGGTCCTATAGCTTAGGGAAATTAAAATCAAAAAGACACAGCCACCCCAAAGTTTGGGACGGCTCTGTTTACAAGAAACTCGTTTACGGGACAAGTTCAATATCGCAGAAAGTGAAAAATGGATAAAGAAGTTGTGGTACTTACGTACAATGCAATATCACTCAGCAATTAAATCTATCTCATCAGGCCCGTAGCAGCATAATGAGTGGATTCAGGTATGATGATTCTAACTGAAATAAGTCACACAGAAAAAGAAACATCATAAGATATCACTAATACACGGAATGTAAACTTGGCTACACAGGAACTGGATTACAAAAGAGAACAGGGTCTCAAATTTAGAAAACCAACTTATGCTTGCTTAAGGGGAAAGGTGAGTTGGGGTGCTGCATAAAACCAGAGATTGAAATGAGCACAGATAAAGTTCCTTACGCCAAATATGGAATAGACAAGAGCTACTCCTTGCTCAACGAAATGGACTCAACACCCCATATAAAACGCCTAAGAATGTACCTGACTAGTAAGTATCTTAAAACCTATGGATCGCTATGTCTCCGAAAGAGAATCAAGCGTGTGTACAGGGGCATAAACACAGCAGTGATAGGATTGGAGAGGTTCGGTGAGCAAATGAAGACCCTTTGAAGTCATATTGCATGGTACCCATTCCACGGGTCTCAACTCTCCAGGTTTAAGGGATTCTTCCTTCAGCTAAAGCATGCATGTGGAACCCAGAGTATGATCAACCGTGTGATCGGGAGACGTGTTCCAATATGGCTCAGTTCTCGTCCCCTGGTACTCGGGTGCAACATTCCAGACGCTTTACTAACACTCTCCCGACTTGGAGAGTCAGTGCCTTTAACCTCCTGTTTGGCCCAGTTTGCAATTTCTGCGGAAGATGAACAGGAATAGGGAGAACCAATGAGAGACTAGCTGGAGGTGTCTGGACGGGCAAATTGAACTCTCATTTCCCACCAGGAAGAGGAATTAACCAAAGGCTCAGCGTGCCGTGCCGGAACCAGATTAGGGCCTGAAGCAATCCTGCGGTGTTACGGCCAGCTCACAAGAAAGCGAGTTGAAGAAAGGAGCTCAGGGGCACTGTAATTCACAAACCTGCAGAGTTATAAATGACAGCTATCGTCCAAAAATATACTGAAGTAAGGCTGCCAAGAGGACTTGAACGTGGGGCAGAATTGCAGGAAACCGATTTCAGGAGGTAGACTGGAATTGCATTTAAAGCATAGGAAAAGAGGCAGAACGTCGACAATGATGCACTTGGCCAAAAAGGGCGTATGCGTTTTTTCCTGAATATATTCAGGAAAAAACGCATACGCACTTTTTGGCCAACCAAGGAAGCTTGCAAAAGAAATCTGCACTACAATGAAGTCTCACTTCCCCACTGTCAAAAGGGCCATCTGAAAAAAGTGTAAAATCCAGAAAAGCAGGACAGGCCATGGAGAACTGGGAGCCTTGTTATGCTGATGGGCGGGATGTAATTTGCCAACAGCCACTTGGGAGAAGTGTATGGTGTTTCCTGAAACATCTGAGAAACAAAGCAACAGAGCCTAGGGCACTTCCACTTATGGTCCTATAGCTTAGGGAAATTAAAATCAAAAAGACACAGCCACCCCAAAGTTTGGGACGGCTCTGTTTACAAGAACCTCGTTTACGGGAAAAGTTCAATATCGCAGAAAGTGAAAAATGGATAAAGAAGTTGTGGTACTTACGTACAATGCAATATCACTCAGCAATGAAATCTATGTCATCAGGCCCGTGGCAGCATAATGAGTGGATTCAGGTATGATGATTCTAACTGAAATAAGTCACAAGAAAAAGAAACATCATAAGATATCACTAATACACGGAATGTAAACTTGGCTACACAGGAACTGGATTACAAAACAGAACAGGGTCTCAAATTTAGAAAACCAACTTATGCTTGCTTAAGGGGAAAGGTGAGTTGGGGTGCTGCATAAAAACAGAGATTGAAATGAGCACAGATAAAGTTTCTTAAGCCAAATATGGAATAGACAAGAGCTACTCCTTGCTCAACGAAATGGACTCAACACCCCATATTAAACGCCTAAGAATGTACCTGACTAGTAAGTATCTTAAAACCTATGGATTGCTATGTCTCGGAAAGAGAATCAAGCGTGTGTACAGGGGCATAAACGCAGCAGTGATAGGATTGGAGAGGTTCGGTGAGCAAATGAAGACCCTTTGAAGTCATATTGCATGGTACCCATTCCACGGGTCTCAACTCTCCAGGTTTAAGGGATTCTTCCTTCAGTTAAAGCATGCATGTGGAACCCAGAGTACGATCAATGGTGTGATCGGGAGACGTGTGCCAATACGCCTCAGTTCTCGTCCCCTGGTACTCGGGTGCAACATTCCAGACGCTTTACTAACACTCTCCCGAGTTGGACAGTCAGTGCCTTTAACCTCCTGTTTGACCCAGTTTGCAAATTAGGCGGAAGATGTACAGGAATAGGGAGAACCAATGAGAGACTAGCTGGAGGTGTCTGGACGGGCAAATTGAACTCTCATTTCCCACCAGCAAGAGGAATTAACCAAAGGCTCAGCATGCCGTGCCGGAACCAGATTAGGGCCTGAAGCAATCCTGCGGTATTGCGGCCAGCTGACAAGAAAGCGAGTTGAAGAAAGGAGCTCAGGGGCATTGTAATTCACAAACCTGCAGAGTTATAAATGACAGCTATCGTCCAAAAATATACTGAAGTAAGGCTGCCAAGAAGACTTGAAAGCGGGGCAGAATTGCAGGAACCCGATTTCAGGAGGTAGACTGGAATTGCATTTAAAGCATAGGAAAAGAGGCAGAACGTTGACAATGATGCACTTGGCCAAAAAGGGCGTATGCGTTTTTTCCTGAATATATTCAGGAAAAAACGCATAAGCCCTTTTTGGCCAACCAAGCAAGCTTGCAAAGGAAATCTGCACTACAATGAAGTCTCACTTCCCCCTGGTCAACAGGGCCATCTGAAAAAACTGTAAAATCCAGAAAGGCAGGACAGACCATGGAGAACTGGGAGCCTTGTTATGCTGATGGGCGGGATGTAAATTGCCAACAGCCACTCGGGAGAAGTTTATGGTGTTTCCTGAAACATCTAAAAAACAAAGCAACAGAGCCTAGGTCAATTCCACTTACGGTCCTATAGCTTAGGGAAATTAAAATCAAAAAGACACAGCCACCCCAAAGTTTGGGACGGCTCTGTTTACAAGAACCTCGTTTATGGTACAAGTTCAATATCGCAGAAAGTGAAAAATGGATAAAGAAGTTGTGGTACTTACGTACAATGCAATATCACTCAGCAATGAAATCTATGTCATCAGGCCCGTAGTAGCATAATGAGTGGATTCAGGTATGATGATTCTAACTGAAATAAGTCACACAGAAAAAGAAACATCATAAGATATCACTAATACACAGAATGTAAACTTGGCTACACAGGAACTGGATTACCAAACAGAACAGGGTCTCAAATTTAGAAAACCAACTTATGCTTGCTTAAGGGGAAAGATGAGTTGGGGTGCTGCACAAAAACACAGATTGAAATGAGCACAGATAAAGTTCCTTCAGGCAAATATGTAATAGACAAGAGCTACTCCTTGCTCAACGAAATGGACTCAAAACCCCATATTAAACGCCTAAGAATGTACCTGACTAGTAAGTATCTTAAAACCTATGGATTGCTATGTCTCTGAAAGAGAATCAAGCATGTGTACAGGGGCAGAAACGCAGCAGTGATAGGATTGGAGAGGTTCAGTGAGCAAACGAAGACCCTTTGAAGTCATATTGCATGGTACCCATTCCACGGGTCTCAACTCTCCAGGTTTAAGGGATTCTTCCTTCAGCTAAAACATGCATGTGGAACCCAGAGTATGATCAACCATGTGATCGGGAGACGTGTTCCAATATGTCTCAGTTCTCGTCCCCTGGTACTCGGGTGCAACATTCCAGACACTTTACTAACACTCTCCCGACTTGGAGAGTCAGTGCCTTTAACCTCCTGTTTGGCCCAGTTTGCAATTTCTGCGGAAGATGAACAGGAATAGGGAGAACCAATGAGAGACTAGCTGGAGGTGTCTGGACGGGCAAATTGAACTCTCATTTCCCACCAGGAAGAGGAATTAACCAAAGGCTCAGCGTGCCGTGCCGGAACCAGATTAGGGCCTGAAGCAATCCTGCGGTGTTGCGGCCAGCTCACAAGAAAGCGAGTTGAAGAAAGGAGCTCAGGGGCACTGTAATTCACAAACCTGCAGAGTTATAAATGACAGCTATCGTCCAAAAATATACTGAAGTAAGGCTGCCAAGAGGACTTGAATGTGGGGCAGAATTGCAGGAAACCGATTTCAGGAGGTAGACTGGAATTGCATTTAAAGCATAGGAAAAGAGGCAGAACGTCCACAATGATGCACTTGGCCAAAAAGGGCGTATGCGTTTTTTCCTGAATATATTCAGGAAAAAACGCATACGCCATTTTTGGCCAACCAAGAAAGCTTGCAAATGAAATCTGCACTACAATGAAGTCTCACTTCCCCCCAGTGAAAACGGCCATGTGAATAAAGTGTAAAATCCAGAAAGGCAGGACAGGCCATGGAGAACTGGGAGCCTTGATATGCTGATGGGCGGGATGTAAATTGCCAACAGCCACTCAGGAGAAGTGTATGGTGTTTCCTGAAACATCTAAAAAACAAAGCAACAGAGCCTAGGGCACTTCCACTTATGGTCCTATAGCTTAGGGAAATTAAAATCAAAAAGACACAGCCACCCCAAAATTTGGGACGTCTCTGTTTACAATAACCTCTTTTACGGTACAAGTTCAATATTGCTGAAAGTGAAAAATGGATAAAGAATTTTTGGTACTTACGTACAATGCAATATCACTCAGCAATGAAATCTATGTCAACAGGCCTGTAGCAAAAAATGAGTGGGTTCAGGTATGATGATTCTAACTGAAATAAGTCACACAGAAAAAGAAACATCATAAGATATCACTAATACACGGAATGTAAACTTGGCTACACAGGAACTGAATTACAAAACAGAACAGGGTCTCAAATTTAGAAAAACCAACTTATACTTGCTTAAGGGGAAAGGTGAGTTGGGGTGCTGCATAAAACCAGAGATTGAAATGAGCACAGATAAAGTTCCTTAAGCCAAATATGGAATAGACAAGAGCTACTCCTTGCTCAACGAAATGGACTCAACACCCCATATTAAACGCCTAAGAATGTACCTGACTAGTAAGTATCTTAAAACCTATGGATTGCTATGTCTCGGAAAGAGAATCAAGCGTGTGTACAGGGGCCTAAACGCAGCAGTGATAGGATTGGAGAGGTTCGGTGAGCAAATGAAGACCCTTTGAAGTCATATTGCATGGTACCCATTCCACGGGTCTCAACTCTCCAGGTTTAAGGGATTCTTCCTTCAGCTAAATCATGCATGTGGAACCCAGAATATGATCAACCGTGTGATCGGGAGACGTGTTCCAATATGTCTCAGTTCTCGTCCCCTGGTACTCGGGTGCAACATTCCAGACGCTTTACTAACACTCTCCCGACTTGGAGAGTCAGTGCCTTTAACCTCCTGTTTGGCCCAGTTTGCAATTTCTGCGGAAGATGAACAGGAATAGGGAGAACCAATGAGAGACTAGCTGGAGGTGTCTGGACGGGCAAATTGAACTCTCATTTCCCACCAGGAAGAGGAATTAACCAAAGGCTCACCGTGCCATTCCGTAACCAGATTAGGGCCTGAAGCAATCCAGCCGTGTTGCGGCCAGCTCACAAGAAAGCGGGTTGAAAAAAGGAGCTCAGGGACACTGTAATTCACAAACCTGCAGAGTTATAAATGACAGCTATCGTCCAAAAATATACTGAAGTAAGGCTGCCAAGAAGACTTAAAAGCGGGGCAGAATTGCAGGAACCCGATTTCAGGAGGTAGACTGGAATTGCATTTAAAGCATAGGAAAAGAGGCAGAACGTCCACAATGATGCACTTGGCCAATAAGGGCGTATGCGTTTTTTCCTGAATATATTCAGGACAAAACGCATATGCCCTTTTTGGCCAACCAAGCAAGCTTGCAAAGGAAATCTGCACTACAATGAAGTCTCACTTCCGCCCGGTCAAAAGGGCCATCTGAAAAAAGTGTAAAATCCAGAAAGGCAGGACAGGCCATGGAGAACTGGTAGCCTTGTTATGCTGATGGGCGGGATGTAAATTGCCAACAGCCACTAGGGAGAAGTGTATGGTGTTTCCTGAAACATCTAAGAAACAAAGCAACAGAGCCTAGGGCACTTCCACTTACGGTCCTATAGCTTAGGGAAATTAAAATCAAAAAGACACAGCCACCCCAAAGTTTGGGACGGCTCTGTTTACAACAACCTCGTTTACGGGAAAAGTTCAATATCGCAGAAAGTGAAAAATGGATAAAGAAGTTGTGGTACTTACGTACAATGCAATATCACTCAGCAATGAAATCTATGTCATCAGGCCCGTGGCAGCATAATGAGTGGATTCAGGTATGATGATTCTAACTGAAATAAGTCACAAGAAAAAGAAACATCATAAGATATCACTAATACACGGAATGTAAACTTGGCTACACAGGAACTGGATTACAAAACAGAACAGGGTCTCAAATTTAGAAAACCAACTTATGCTTGCTTAAGGGGAAAGATGAGTTGGGGTGCTGCATAAAAACAGAGATTGAAATGAGCACAGATAAAGTTCCTTAAGCCAAATATGGAATAGACAAGAGCTACTCCTTGCCCAACGAAATGGACTCAACACCCCATATTAAACGCCTAAGAATGTACCTGACTAGTAAGTATCTTAAAACCTATGGATTGCTATGTCTCGGAAAGAGAATCAAGCGTGTGTACAGGGGCATAAACGCAGCAGTGATAGGATTGGAGAGGTTCGGTGAGCAAATGAAGACCCTTTGAAGTCATATTGCATGGTACCCATTCCAGGGGTCTCAACTCTCCAGGTTTAAGGGATTCTTCCTTCAGCTAAAGCATGCATGTGGAACCCAGAGTACGATCAATGGTGTGATCGGGAGACGTGTTCCAATATGCCTCAGTTCTCGTCCCCTGGTACTCGGGTGCAACATTCCAGATGCTTTACTAACACTATCCCGAGTTGGACAGTCAGTGCCTTTAACCTCCTGTTTGACCCAGTTTGCAAATTAGGCGGAAGATGTACAGGAATAGGGAGAACCAATGAGAGACTAGCTGGAGGTGTCTGGACGGGCAAATTGAACTCTCATTTCCCACCAGCAAGAGGAATTAACCAAAGGCTCAGCATGCCGTGCCGGAACCAGATTAGGGCCTGAAGCAATCCTGCGGTATTGCGGCCAGCTGACAAGAAAGCGAGTTGAAGAAAGGAGCTCAAGGGCATTGTAATTCACAAACCTGCAGAGTTATAAATGACAGATATCGTCCAAAAATATACTGAAGTAAGGCTGCCAAGAGGACTTGAAAGCGGGGCAGAATTGCAGGAACCCGATTTCAGGAGGTAGACTGGAATTGCATTTAAAGCATAGGAAAAGAGGCAGAACGTCGACAATGATGCACTTGGCCAAAAAGGGCGTATGCGTTTTTTCCTGAATATATTCAGGAAAAAACGCATACGCCCTTTTTGGCCAACCAAGCAAGCTTGCAAAGGAAATCTGCACTACAATGAAGTCTCACTTCCGCCCGGTCAAAAGGGCCATCTGAAAAAAGTGTAAAATCCAGAAAGGCAGGACAGGCCATGGAGAACTGGTAGCCTTGTTATGCTGATGGGCGGGATGTAAATTGCCAACAGCCACTGGGGAGAAGTGTATGGTGTTTCCTGAAATATCTAAGAAACAAAGCAACAGAGCCTAGGGCAATTCCACTTATGGTCCTGTAGCTTAGGGAAATTAAAATCAAAAAGGCACAGCCACCCCAATCTTTGGGACGGCTCTGTTTACAAGAACCTCGTTTACGGCACAAGTTCAATATCGCAAAAAGTGAAAAATGGATAAAGAAGTTGTGGTACTTACGTACAATGCAATATCACTCAGCAATGAAATCTATGTCATCAGGCCCGTAGCAGCATAATGAGTGGATTCAGGTATGATGATTCTAACTGAAATAAGTCACACAGAAAAAGAAGCATCATAAGATATCACTAATACATGGAATGTAAACTTGGCTACACAGGAACTGAATTACAAAACAGAACAGGGTCTCAAATTTAGAAAACCAACTTATGCTTGCTTAAGGGGAAAGGTGAGTTGGGGTGCTGCATAAAACCAGAGATTGAAATGAGCACAGATAAAGTTCCTTAAGCCTAATATGTAATAGATAAGAGCTACTCCTTGCTCAACGAAATGGACTCAACACCCCATATTAAACGCCTAAGAATGTACCTCACTAGTAAGTATCTTAAAACCTATGGATTGCTATGTCTCCGAAAGAGAATCAAGCATGAGTACAGGGGCATAAACATAGCAGTGATAGGATTGGAGAGGTTCAGTGAGCAAATGAAGACCCTTTGAAGTCATATTGCATGGTACCCATTCCACGGTCTCAACTCTCCAGGTTTAAGGGATTCTTCCTTCAGCTAAAACATGCATGTGGAACCCAGGGTATGATCAACCGTGTGATCGGGAGACGTGTTCCAATATGTCTCAGTTCTCATCCCCTGGTACTCGGGTGCAACATTCCAGACACTTTCCTAACACTCTCCTGACTTGGAGAGTCAGTGCCTTTAACCTCCTGTTAGGCCCAGTTTGCATTTTCTGCGGAAGATGAACAGGAATAGGGAGAACCAATGAGAGACTAGCTGGAGGTGTCTGGACGGGCAAATTTAACTCTCATTTCCCACCAGGAAGAGGAATTAACCAAAGGCTCAGCCTGCCGTGCCGGTCCCAGATTAGGGCCTGAAGCAGTCCTGCGGTGTTGCGGCCAACTCACAAGAAAGCGAGTTGAAGAAAGGAGCTCAGGTGCACTGTAATTCACAAACCTGCAGAGTTATAAATGACAGCTATCGTCCAAAAATATACTGAAGTAAGGCTGCCAAGAGGACTTGAAAGCGGGGCAGAACTGCAGGAAACCGATTTCAGGAGGTAGACTGGAATTGCATTTAAAGCATAGGAAAAGAGGCAGAACGTGCACAATGATGCACTTGGCCAAAAAGGGCGTATGCGTTTTTTCCTGAATATATTCAGGAAAAAACGCATACGCCCTTTTTGGCCAACCAAGCAAGCTTGCAGAGGAAATCTGCACTACAATGAAGTCTCACTTCTCCCCGGTCAAAAGGGCCATCTGAAAAAAGTGTAAAATCCAGAAAGGCAGGAGAGGCCATGGAGAACAGGGAGCCTTGTTATGCTGATGGGCGGGATGTAAATTGCCAACAGCCACTGGGGAGAAGTGTATGGTGTTTCCTGAAACATCTAAAAAACAAAGCAACAGAGCCTAGGGCACTTCCACTTATGGTCCTATAGCTTAGGGAAATTAAAATCAAAAAGACACAGCCACCCAAAAATTTGGTACGGCTCTGTTTACAGGAACCTCTTCTGCAGCACAAGTTTAATATGCCAGAGAGCAAATAATGGATAAAGAAGTTGCAGTTCTTACGTACAACAGAATACCTCTCAGCAATGAAAACTATGTCACCAGGCCCGTACCAGCATAATGAGTGGATTGAGGCACGGTGATTCTAAGTGAAAAAAGTCACACAGAAAAAGAAACATCATAAGGTACCACTAATACATGGAATGCGAGCTTGGCTACACATGAACTGAATAACAAAACAGAACAGGGTCTCATGTTTAGAAAACCAACTTATGCTTGCTTAATGGGGAAGGTTAGTTGGGGTGCTGCATAAAACCTGTGTTTGAAATTAGCACAGATACCGTTCCATAACCTAAATATGTAATAGACAAGACCTACCCCTTGCTCAAGGAAATGGACTCAACAATGAGATATCACCTCACACCTGGTAGAATGGGCATCATCAGAAAATCTAGAAACAAAAGATGCTGGAAAGGGTGTGGAGAAATGGAACCCTCTTCCACTATTGTTGGGAATATAAATTGATACAGTCACTATGGAGAACAATATGGAGTTTCTTAAGAAACTAACAGTAGAATTACCATATGATACAGCAATCCCAGTTCTGGACATATACCCAGACAAAACCATAAATCAAAAAGAGACATTCACCGCAATGTTCATTGCCTCACTCTTTACAATATCGAGGTAATGGAAGCAACCTAAATGCCCACAGACAGACGAATGCATAAAGCAGTGGTACATATATAAAATGGAATATTACTAAGCCATGAAAAGGAATGAAATTGGGTCATTTGTAGAGACGTCGATGGATCTAGAGAGTGTCATACAGAGTGAAGTAAGTCAGAAAGAGAAAAACAAATCTTGTATATTCATGCATATATGTGGAACCTAGAAAAACTGTACAGGTTAACCATTTTGCAAGGCATAAATAGAGCAACAGATGTAGACAACAAACGTATGGACAACAAGCGGGGAAAGCTGTTGGAGGTTGGTGGTGGGAGGAGTTGAGAGACTGGGATTGGCATGTATACATTTATATGTATAAAATAGATAACCAATAAGAACCTGCTGTATAAAAATATAAAATAAAATTCAAAATTAAAAAGAAATAAAATTTAAAAAAAAAAACAGAAAAAACAATTATTCCCTTCACATACATGTATTTATATGAATAAATTATTTCCATGCTTATATCTGTAAATACAAAAAAGAGGAATAAAATCTACCTTGAACCAAAAACGAAAAAGAGAAAAAAAACACAGAACCCACCAGTTCCACAGAGGAAAACCGTATCAGGGCACTTGCTCCAGTTGTAAACAATTCTGAAGTTGGTCAGTGGTGGGGAATCGTCTCCCATTCAGCCAGCAGCCCCCACGCAACAAGCGTCCTCATTGCAAAGCTGGGGCACCGTGCTGAGGCATCTGTGAGTAAACGTGAGCTGAGCCCCAGGCCAGTTGCTGCTGAACTATTCCTACCCGTCCCAGGTAAAACACCTGAATTTATACAAGGACTTGAAAGCCTAGAGGAAGGGCCATAGAGCCACACGAGTGACAGCATGCCGGCCGACTTGGTGCCTGCAGGCCAGCCAGGATGGTCCTGGCCCTGGGTGCTCTTCTGGAAGATTTCCATTTCCCTGCCTGAGATACCCGTCCTGTCCCTGCCCCCACTGCTTTTTTCCTTCCTCACCTCTGCCCAGGGAGAAATTCCAGCAGCAGGTATAGGTGACACATCCTCTTCTTTAGCAGGTGGCAGCCTGGCTACTGCTGCAGAAAGTCCAGCAGAGCCCCACTCACACTGGGCCACCCACAAAGCCGTGGCCTCTCACTCCCTCCCACCAGCCCAGCCCCGAGACTGCTGACAGGGCAGAGAAAATGGCATCAGGAACGGCTGCAGGGGCTCTTGCTGCCTGGAGTGGTATTTATATTGATCTCAAACCAGGTACACCTGGGGAGGGCTGGCCGGCACGGTAAGGCTGCCCAGGTCAGCCAATCATCACCCCTCAGGGGCTCACAGTTGCAGAAAATGGAACTTGCTGAACCGGCCAGGTCCAAGGAACAGGTGTGGGCTCTGAGAGTCAGGATAGACAAGGGGCTGCAGCTTTGGCTTGTTTTCTAATGATTTTATCTGGCCCATGAGTGGGAGACAACTTCAAGAAAACCCTCTCCTAATGAGAGGAACCCTGGAGTCAGGGAGAGGAGGGGTGGGTGGTGGTTGGAGACAGAGGCCTGGTGTCCCGGGTGCAGTGGAAGTCTCTGGAAGACCAGGTGGAGGGAGGCCGCACAGAGTGATGCCCAGGGTCACAGACCTGTCGCAGCTGCTGTTTGTTAGTTCAAGTCCTGCTCTGAGGTGCTCTGTGTCAGCTCTGAGTGACAGGTGAGCTGGGGGTGCTCTGCAATGAGGGCTATGTGCACGGTTCCTGTGTGCCCAGCCCTGCCACGGTACCTGCAAGGGTAGCTCTGTATCCTGGGAGGGGCCTGACCACGAGAGCCCCGTGGGCTGGGGTGGGGGTGGGGTACCTGCCCAGGTGAGCTCCATATTCTGGGATTGGTCTGACCACGAGAGCCCCATGGGCTGCTGGGGACCTGGTAAAGGATGTCAGGACAGTCAGTGAAGCCACCGAGGATATACCTCCAGCTGCTCCTAATTCCTACACCCTGCTGGTCATTCTACCAACCACCAGGACATGGTATTCTGTATTAGTCTTCAATGATGCCTTCTTTTGTATTCCATTAGTCCCAGAGTCACAAGAAATTTTGGCTTGTGAGTGGCAGGACTCAACATACAACTAAAACAATACTTCCGGGCCGTCTTGCCCCAAGGGTGCAAAAATTCCCACACCATCTTTGGGGAAAGCTTAGCTAAAGACCTAAAAGTTCTACCTCTGGGAAAGGAAACCCTCCTTCAGTACGCAGACGACATTCTGATCGCCAGCCCTACTAAGGAGGCCTCTGAACTACCAAGCCAATAAAGGATAGAAGTTGTCCAAGAAAAAGCTCAAATATCACAGACTGCAGTGACCTGCCTGGGCTTCGTTCTCACAGAAGGTCGGAGAAGCCCATCCCAGGAAAGGGAAGAAACCATTTTCAGCCTTACCCCTTTCTAAAACTAGAAGACAGCTTAGGGGTTCCTGGGGAGGCCAGGGTTTGCTGCTTCTGGATCCCTAACTACAGTCTACTAGCTGGGCCTCTATATGAAACACTGAAAGGAAAAGATGATGATCCTTTTGAATAGAATCCAGAAGTGGCCTTTCAAGAATGGAAAGAGCAGTCAATTCAGACCCTTGCCCTGGAACTCCCTAATTTAGCTAAACCCTTTGACCTTTACATTCCCGGTGAAAGGTGAATCGCCATTGGAGAATTAGTGCAAAAACTGGGACCACTTGAAATGGAACAATGCAAGAATGCCATCCAGGTAGGATAAACTACGGACACCAAGGGGCTTGGCCCACTGCCACATCTGGCCAAGATACTGGCGGTATCTAAAAACCTGGAAATCAGCAGCCCCAAAGGCCACCTCCCTCCTAAGGGAAAAGGACCCCACGTGGTGATCCTAACCACCAACCATGCCCTGAAGTTGCAGGGTTCGCTCCATGGGCACACCAACCTCGAGTGAGGAGGCCCTCCAACTCCAACATCCAGAGAGATAACCGGGGGCAACAGGGCACCATGACGACTCGTGTGAACATCACTTGACCTGGAGTTTCTCTCATAAAACAACAAGAGTGTGTCCCAAAAGAGTAGACTACTGCTTGCAGGACATACTGCACCCAGAGGGGAGCTAATAATCTTGGCGGGGGAACCGTATATCACACTGTCACCATAGAAAAGCCTACAGACACCGTGATGATGGTGGCCAATGAGACTGGCTGGACTCCTGTTTACTTCAAAAGGCTGTTGACTCAGTGGCCATCATGGTCCTTGATCACCACTGACCCTGGACTGTCTGGGATTTGAGCGGGCAGGGCTCTGACACCTGGTGCTGTTTGTACATTAATTCAGGGACCTAATTGAAGAAAGCGCAGACTACTGGTCAGAGCATCTAGGCTGGCAGAAACGGTCAGCCTAAGGTGGCCGAACAAATGTGGGGCGGGGTGAAACAGGTTCCCACAGCGTCTCTGCACATCTCTTTCCTGGACCCTTAAAGGTCATTAGAATCTATAACACTTCCAATGCTGGTGCTCAGGTGGACGAGCAGGGAGGCAGGGGGCCTGGGGACAATCAACGTCACCTGGAGGCTGCTGGGGAGAAGCTCTGACCCTCGCCCCCGGGTATGAGGGCTCCCAACTCAGCACTCAGCAGTTACAGAAGAAGGGTCTGCACCCTCAGCACTCCAAGAATGAGGAACGGGACAAAAGGCAGAGGAGGGGTTTGTCCCCAGCAAAGCCCATTAAAAATCCCTGGGAGATAAAAATAGAATCTGGGCAATAAAGTCAAGTCTAACCTTTTTTATCCTTTGTGCTTTGTCTAATTTCATGTGCTCCTAGGGTCCCGCATGCAGAGGTTCCACACCCGGCACTTCAGACCAGATTTCCTAGTGCAGAATGGCTGGGACGACACCTCAGCTCCTGGGGCCCAGTGCAGACTCCGCGATATAGAGCCTGAGCTGCAGCCAACCCGGCCCTCGAGAGCTCCGCCCCCTCCCTCCCACTGACTCTGACAGGATCTCTACACAACAGCCCAGCCCACAGCCCACGGGGTAGTGCATGCTCTCACCTCTCCATTCTCTGATCAAAATATAAAGTTTCCTTTGCTTGTGAACCAAACTCAGTCTCGATCTGTTGGCCCCAATGACACTGGGCAGGGGGACACTTGTTGGGGTCCACTCTGGAGGATCAGTAACAGAAATTGAGACTATTGTAACCTCAATGAACAGATGTGTGAGCCAAACTGTAGTTAACATAGAACAGTGTATAAGGCTCGGGTAAAATAAGATGTTTCTAACACTTCCATTTGATATTTCCATCACTTTATTATAAGCAAGTTCAGTGAAAAGGTCTGTCTTATTTGTCAGGTCAATATTAGAGAAACGAAGTGATTTCTTTCCAAGGATGTACATCTAATAATCTTGGTTAAAGCTTCAATCTTGTTTTAAATGCTTTTCCATTGAAAATGATACCTCTCTTTCAGCTCCCCCATTTCTGAGAAGTATAAAATCTTATAATTTATTATTACCAAAGGGGAAAGGTGGGAGGAGGGATAAATTAACAGTTTGGGATTAACACATACACACTGCTATGTATAAAATAGATCATCAACAAGGAACTACTGTATAGCACAGGGAACTACACTCAACATTTTGCAATAACCTATAAGGGGAAATAATCTGGAAAAGAATAGATATTTTTATTGACATCATCTATCAATGACAGTTAAAGTGTAACCTAAGGGAAGCTGGTGGTGAGTGCTTCTGACCCTGAAGACTTCAATCGTCTAAAGTTTGGACTCTGCCTACTTCCCAAGGCCCTTAATGAACATATGTGTAGCCATAGCTTAAAAAATTCCCCAGTTTGGGTTTTGGGCAGACACTGATTTTGAAAAAGCCCTGGTGTTCTCCTTACATGAATGGGACTCTTCCTACTGCTAAAACATGTCTGTCACACACAGAGGATGGTATACCGTCTGATCGGGAAGAGTTTGGAAAAGGCATCTCATCTCCTCATCTCCTGGTGCTCGGGTTCACCCCTCCAGCGTCTTTACTAACAGTCTCCCCACTTGGAGATGTCAGCACTGTCAACATCCTGTTGCGTACAGTTTGGAATTTGTCCAGAGGATGAAGCGGAAGGATGAGGAACAATGAGAGACAAGTCCTAGGTGTTCAGACAGGCACATGTCACTCTAATTTCCAATCAGGAAGACGAATTGACCAAAGGCTAGGGTTGCCCATGGAAGCAGTATAGGGCTTGAGGAAATCCCGCTGCTTTGTGGCCAGTTCCCATAAACGCAAGTTGAACAATGGAACTCAGGGGCAGTAAAATTCATGAAACTGCAGAGTTGAAAATATCCATCACTGAAAAATGTCTTGAGGAAAGTCAGAGAAAAGGACTTGTAAGCAAGGGAGAATGGCAGGAAAGGGATCTGAGGAGGTAGAAAGGACTCGCCATTAAGCACAAGAAAAGGAGCTGAACATTGCCAACATTGCAGTTGGCCAAAAAGGGTGTATGCGTTTTTTTCTGTATATATTCAAGAAAAGGGCATACACTTTTTTAGCCAAGCAAACAGGTGGGCACTGGAAGTCAATACTACAAAAGATATCACTTCGCATCAGTCAGAAGAGCCATCCTCATAAAGCGTAAACAACAGAAATGCAGGACAGGGCAAGGAGAAGAGGGAGCCCTGTGAGACTTATAGTGGAAATGTATATTGCCAACGGCCATTCTGGAGAAGTGTATTGTGTTTACTAAAGCATCTAAAAAATGAGCTACAGAGCATAGGGCAATTGCACTCATGGGCGTATATCTTGGGAAAAACAAAAATTGAGAGGACACAGGCACCCCAAAGTTTACTCCCTCTCTGTTTAAAAGAGCCTCGACTAGGATATAACTTAAATGTCTCTGGAGGGAAAAAATGGATAGAGATGTGGTACTTAGGTAGAGTGGAATATTATTCAGCCTGGAAATCAATGAACTATGGCCAGTTGTAACAACTCCGGAGGAGTTACGTATGATCTTTCTAAGTGACATAATTCAAAAAGAAAAGACACATATCATAAGATATCACTTAAAGGTGGAATCCAAAATGGCTACACATGAAATAAATTACAAAACAAAAACATAGTCAAATATGTAGAAAACACGCATAAGGCTGCTAAACGGGAAAGGTGGGGAGGGGTGAGGCATCATCCAGGAGGTTGAAATTAGCAAAGATACCATTCCAAATACCAAACTGATAATCAACAAGGCCCACACGGTAGCTAAAAGAACTGCACTCAGCACACTCAAGTCACCGGAAAAGAATATATACGACTGGTAAGAATCTGAAAAAGAATTTACTGATGTCTCTTGTACGTGAATCAAGTGGATGTACAGCAGCAAGAAACAGAGCTTTGAAAATCAGCTGTAACCAATATAGTAATAAATTGAAAAAAATAAATGACAGAGAGACAGAGAAAACCTCTTACAACTTTTCCTCAGGGACGGTGATGCAACATGGATTGAACACATCTAGACCCACAGCAGGATGAGACATAAGGCTGGAAACTGTTTGCACTAAGAGAAATGTGAGGTTGGGTGAGGAAATGCACACCCTTTAAAGTAATACTACCTGGTACCCATTCAATGGGTCCCAAATCTGCAGGTTCAAGGGATCTTCCTACAGCTAAAACATGCATGGAAAACCCAGAGGACTGTACACCATGTGATCGGGAGATGTGTCTAAAATGCAGCTCATTTATCCTCTCCTGGTGCTCCTGTTCACCATTCTGGCCACGTTACTTAGAATCTCTCCACTTGGAGAATCAGCACATTTAAACTTCTGTTTCACACATTTTGCAAATTGTGAGGAGGATGAACGGGAAGAGGGGGAACCAATGAGAGAATAGTTGTAGGGGTTTGGATGGGCACATATCACTCTAATTTCCCATTAAGAATAAGAATTGAAAAAAGGCTCAGCCCACCTCGCCGGAGCCAAAATAGGTCCTGAAGCAATTCTGTGGGTTTGAGCCCAGCTCACAAAAGAGCAACTTAAGAAATGGAGCTCAGGGTCACTGCAATTCACAAACCTGCAGAGTTATAAATGAAAACTAACGTCCAAAAATATGTTGAGGTAAGGCAAAGAAGAGGATCTGAATGCAAGACAGAATTGCAAGAAACAGATTTCAAGAGATAGATTGGACTCGTCTTTAAAGCACATGAAAAGCGGCAGAATTTCGACAATGATGCAGTTGGCCCAAAAGGGCGTATGCGTTTTTTCCTGATTATAACCAGGAAAAAACACATACGCACTTTATGGGCAACGAAGCAAGCAAGCAATGCAAATGTGCACAACAAAGAAGTCTCATTTCCCACTGGTCAAAAGGGCCATCCTAAAAATTTGTAAAAACCAGAAATGCAGGACAGGCCATGGAGAACAGGGAGCCTTTATACGCTGATGGGCAGTGTGTGAACTGCCGAGAGCCACTCTGGAGAAGTGTATGGTGGTTCCTAAATCATCTAGAAAACAGAGCTACAGAGCATAGGACACTTCCAATCATGGGAGTATATCTAGGGAAGTCTAAAAATCAACAAGACACAAGCACACCACAGTTTAGGGCTACTCTGTTTACAAGAACCTCAACTTCAGTACACCTTAAATATCCCAGGAAAGAGAACAATGGATAAAGAAGATGTGGTACTTATGTACAATGGAATATCTCTTCACCATGAAATCAATGTAATAAGGCTAGTAGAAGGATAAAGAGTGGATTTAGGTCCGATAATACTACTTGAAATAAGTCAAACAGAAAAAGAAATATATCATAAGATATCACTTATAGAGGGAGGGTAAATATGGCTGCACAAGAAATGAATTACAGAACAGAACAGTGTCTCACATTTAGAAAACACACTTATGTCAGCTTAAGGGGAAAGAGAGGTGGGGTGATGCATAAAACCAGAGTTTGAAATTAGCACAGATACCGTTCAATAAACCAAATAGATATTAGACAAGATCTACACCTTGCTCAATGAACTGGCCTCAACACACCTTATACACCGCAGAGAAATGTATCTGAGTAATAAGAATCTTAAAACCCATGTATTGATATATCTCCATAAGGGAATCAAGTGTGTGCAGAGCGGCACAAACACAGCAGTGAAAATGAGCTAAACCCCATTATAGAAATAAATTTTAAAAACAAAACGCAGAAACAATGAAAGAGAGAAAAATTCTTACAAAATTTGCTCAGGGGCTGTGATGCAACCTGGATTGACCACATATAAACCCACAGCTGGATAAGACATAAGGCTGGACACTTGGGGCTGAGAGGATTGGTGAGCTTTGGTGAGCAACTGCCAAAAGTTTAATGCAATACTTCATGCTACTCATTCCAAGGGTCCCAACAATCCAGGTTGAAGGGAATCTTCCTACAGCTAAACCATGCTTGGGAAACCCAGCGACTGGTATACCATATGATCGGGAAAGGTTTCTAAAACGCACCTCATTTTTCCTCTCCTGGGGCTCCGGATCGACATTCCGGCCGCTTTACTAACAATATCCCCACATGGAGAGTCAACGCCTTTAAGTTCTGGTATCGCACAGTCTGCAGTTAGTGCGGAGGATGAATGGAAATAGGGGGAACTAGTGAGAAACTAGCTATAGCAGTTTCAATGGGCACATGTCACTCTAATTTCACATCAGTAAGAAGAATAAACCAAAGGCACAGCAAGGTGCCCCAGAAGAAGAATAGGGCCTGAAGGAATCCTGTGGTTATGAGGCAAGATCACAAAAATAAGAGCTGAAAAATGGAGCTAAGGGCAACTGCAATTCAAAAACCTGCAGAGTTATAAAGGCCAACTATTTTCAAAAAATATATTGAGATAAGGCTATGAAGAGGCATTGAAAGCAAGGCACAATTGCAGGAAACCGATTTCAGGAGGTAGACTGGAATTGCATTTAAAGCATAGGAAAAGAGGCAGAACGTCCACAATGATGCACTTGGCCAAAAAGGGCGTATGCGTTTTTTCCTGAATATATTCAGGAAAAAACGCATACGCCCTTTTTGGCCAACCAAGCAAGCTTGCAAAGGAAATCTGCACTACAATGAAGTCTCACTTCCCCCCCGTCAAAAGGGCCATCTGAAAAAAGTGTAAAATCCAGAAAGGCAGGACAGGCCATGGAGAACTGGGAGCCTTGTTATGCTGATGGGCGGGATGTAAATTGCCAACAGCCTCTCTGGAGAAGTGTATGGTGTTTCCTGAAACATCTAAAAAACAAAGCAACAGAGCCTAGGGCACTTCCACTTATGGTCCTATAGATTAGGGAAATTAAAATCGAAAAGACACAGCCACCCCAAAGTTTGGGACAGCTGTGTTTACAAGAACCTCCTTTACAGTACAAGTTCAATATCGCAGAAAGCGAAAAATGGATAAAGAAGTTGTGGTACTTACGTACAATGCAATATCACTCAGCAATGAAATCTATGTCATCAGGCCCATAGCAGCATAATGAGTGGATTCAGGTATGATGATTCTAACTGAAATAAGTCACACAGAAAAAGAAACATCATAAGATATCACTAATACACGGAATGTAAACTTGGCTACACAGGAACTGGATTACAAAACAGAAGAGGGTCTCAAATTTAGAAAACCAACTTATGCTTGCTTAAGGGGAAAGGTGAGTTGGGGTGCTGCATAAAACCAGAGATTGAAATGAGCACAGATAAAGTTCCTTAAGCCCAATATGGAATAGACAAGAGCTACTCCTTGCTCAACGAAAGGGACTCAACACCCCATATTAAACGCCTAAGAATGTACCTGACTAATAAGTATCTTAAAACCTATGGATCGCTCTGTCTCCGAAAGAGAAGCAAGCGTGTGTACAGGGGCATAAACGCAGCAGTGATAGGATTGGAGAGGTTCGGTGAGCCAATGAAGACCCTTTGAAGTCATATTGCATGGTACCCATTCCACAGGTCTCAACTCTCCAGGTTTAAGGGATTCTTCCTTCAGCTAAAACATGCATGTGGAACCCAGAGTATGATCAACCATGTGATTGGGAGACGTGTTCCAATATGTCTCACTTCTCGTCCCCTGGTACTCGGGTGCAACATTCCAGACGCTTTACTAACACTCTCCTGACTTGGAGAGTCAGTGCATTTAACCTCCTGTTTGGCCCAGTTTGCAATTTCTGCGGAAGATGAACAGGAATAGGGAGAACCAATGACAGACTAGCTGGAGGTGTCTGGACGGGCAAATTTAACTCTCATTTCCCACCAGGAAGAGGAATTAACCAAAGGCTCACCGTGCCGTGCCAGAACCAGATTAGGGCCTGAAGCAATCCAGCGGTCTTGCCGCCAGCTCACAAGAAAGCGGGTTGAAGAAAGGAGCTGAGGGGCACTGTAATTCACAAACCTGCAGAGTTATAAATGACAGCTATCGTCCAAAAATATACTGAAGTAAGGCTGCCAAGAGGACTTGAAAGCGGGGCAGAATTGCAGGAAACCAATTTCAGGAGGTAGACTGGAATTGCATTTAAAGCATAAGAAAAGAGGCAGAACGTCGTCAATGATGCACTTGGCCAAAAAGGGGGTATGCGTTTTTTCCTGAATATATTCAGGAAAAAACGCATACGCACTTTTTGGCCAACCAAGCAAGCTTGCAAAGGAAATCTCCACTACAATGAAGTCTCACTTTCCCCCGGTAAAAAGGGCCATCTGAAAAAAGTGTAAAATCCAGAAAGGCAGGACAGGCCATGGATAACTGGGAGCCTTGTTATGCTGATGGGCGGGATGTAAATTGCCAACAGCCACTCGGGAGAAGTGTATGGTGTTTCCTGAAACATCTAAAAAACAAAGCAACAGAGCCTAGGGCACTTCCACTTATGGTCCTACAGCTTAGGGAAATTAAAAACAAAAACACACAGCCACCCCAAAGTTTGGGACGGCTCTGTTTACAAGAACCTCGTTTACGGTACAAGTTCAATATCGCAGAAAGCGAAAAATGGATAAAGAAGTTTTGGTACTTACGTACAATGCAATATCACTCAGAAATGAAATCTATGTCATCAGGCCCGTAGCAGCATAATGACTGGATTCAGGTAGATGATTCTAACTGAAATAAGTCACACAGAAAAAGAAACATCATAAGATATCACTAATACACGGAATGTAAACTTGGCTACACAGGAACTGGATTACAAAACAGAACAGGGTCTCAAATTTAGAAAACCAACTTATGCTTGCTTAAGGGGAAAGGTGAGTTGGGGTGCTGCATAAAACCAGACTGAAATGAGCACAGATAAAGTTCCTTAAGCCAAATATGGAATAGTCAAGAGCTACTCCTTGCTCAACGAAATGGACTCAACACCCCATATTAAACGCCTACGAATGTACCTGACTAGTAATATCTTAAAAGCTATGGATTGCTATGTCTCCGAAAGAGAATCAAGCGTGTGTACAGGGGCATAAACGCAGCAGTGATAGGATTGGAGAGGTTCGGTGAGCAAATGAAGACCCTTTGAAGTCATATTGCATGGTACCCATTCCACAGGTCTCAACTCTCCAAGTTTAAGGGATTCTTCCTTCAGCTAAATCATGCATGTGGAACCCAGAGTATGATCAACCATGTGATCGGGAGACGTGTTCCAATATGTCTCAGTTCTCGTCCCCTGGTACTCGGGTTCAACATTCCAGACGCTTTACTAACACTCTCCCGACTTGGAGAGTCAGTGCCTTTAACCTCCTGTTTGGCCCAGTTTGCAATTTCCGCGGAAGATGAACAGGAATAGGGAGAACCAATGAGAGACTAGCTGGAGGTGTCTGGACGGGCAAATTGAACTCTCATTTCCCACCAGGAAGAGGAATTAACCAAAGGCTCAGCATGCCGTGCCGGAACCAGATTAGGGCCTGAAGCAATCCTGCGGTGTTGCGGCCAGCTCACAAGAAAGCGAGTTGAAGAAAGGAGCTCAGGGGCACTGTAATTCACAAACCTGCAGAGTTATAAATGACAGCTATCGTCCAAAAATATACTGAAGTAAGGCTGCCAAGAGGACTTGAAAGCGGGTCAGAATTGCAGGAAACCAATTTCAGGAGGTACAATGGAATTGCATTTAAAGCAGAGGAAAAGAGGCAAAACGTAGACAATGATGCACTTGGCCAAAAATGGCGTATACGTTTTTTCCTGAATATATTCAGGAAAAAACGCATACGCCCTTTTTGGCCACCCAAGCAAGCCTGCAAAGGAAATCTGCACTACAATGAAGTCTCACTTGCCCCCGGTCAAAAGGGCCATCTGAAAAAAGTGTAAAATCCAGACAGGCAGGACAGGCCATGGAGAACTGGGAGCCTTGTTATGCTGATGGGCGGGATGTATATTGCCAACAGCCACTTGGGAGAAGTGTATGGTGTTTCGTGAAACATCTAAAAAACAAAGCAACAGAGCCTAGGGCACTTCCACTTATGGCCCTATAGATTAGGGAAATTAAAATCAAAAAGACACAGCCACCCCTAAGTTTGGGACGGCTCTGTTTACAAGAAACTCGTTTATGGGACTAGTTCAATATCGCAGAAAGTGAAAAATGGATAAAGAAGTTGTGGTACTTACGTACAATGCAATATCACTCAGCAATGAAATCTATGTCATCAGGCCCGTAGCAGCATAATGAGTGGATTCAGGTATGATGATTCTAACTGAAATAAGTCACACAGGAAAAGAAACATCATAAGATATCACTAATACACGGAATGTAAACTTGGCTACACAGGAACTGGATTACAAAACAGAACAGGGTCTCAAATTTAGAAAACCAACTTATGCTTGCTTAAGGGGAAAGGTGAGTTGGGGTGCTGCATAAAACCAGAGATTGAAATGAGCACAGATAAAGTTCCTTAAGCCAAATATGAAATAGACAAGAGCTACTCCTTGCTCAATGAAATGGACTCAACACCCCATATTAAACGACTAAGAATGTAACTGACTAGTAAGTATCTTAAAACCTATGGATCGCTATGTCTCCAAAAGAGAATCAAGCGTGTGTACAGGGGCATAAACGCAGCAGTGATAGGATTGGGGAGGTTCGGTGAGCAAATGAAGACCCTTTGAAGTCATATTGCATGGTACCCATTCCACGGGTCTCAACTCTCCAGGTTTAAGGGATTCTTCCTTCAGCTAAACCATGCATGTGGAACCCAGAATATGATCAACCGTGTGATCGGGAGACGTGTTCCAATATGTCTCAGTTCTCGTCCCCTGGTACTCGGGTGCAACATTCCAGACGCTTTACTAACACTCTCCCGACTTGGAGAGTCAGTGCCTTTAACCTCCTGTTTGGCCCAGTTTGCAATTTCTGCGGAAGATGAACAGGAATAGGGAGAACCAATGAGAGACTAGCTGGAGGTGTCTGGACGGGCAAATTTAAATCTCATTTCCCACCAGGAAGAGGAATTAACCAAAGGCTCACCGTGCCATGCCGGAACCAGATTAGGGCCTGAAGCAATCATGCGGTGTTGCGGCCATCTCACAAGAAAGCGGGTTGAAAAAAGGAGCTCAGGGACACTGTAATTCACAAACCTGCAGAGTTATAAATGACAGCTATCGTCCAAAAATATACTGAAGTAAGGCTGCCAAGAGGACTTGAAAGCGGGGCAGAGTTGCAGGAAACCAATTTCAGGAGGTAGACTGGAATTGCATTTAAAGCATAGGAAAAGAGGCAGAACGTCGACAATGATGCACTTGGCCAAAAAGGGCGTATGCGTTTTTTCCTGAATATATTCAGGAAAAAACGCATACGCCCTTTTTGGCCAACCAAGCAAGCTTGCAAAGGAAATCTGCACTACAGTGAAGTCTCACTTTCCCCCGGTAAAAAGGGCCATCTGAAAAAAGTGTAAAATCCAGAAAGGCAGGACAGGCCATGGAGAACTGGGAGCCTTGTTATGCTGATGGGCGGGATGTAAACTGCCAACAGCCACTTGGGAGAAGTGTATGGTGTTTCCTGAAACATCTAAGAAACAAAGCAACAGAGCCTAGGGCACTTCCACTTATGGTCCTATAGCTTAGGGAAATTAAAATCAAAAAGACACAGCCACCCCAAAGTTTGGGACGGCTCTGTTTACAACAACCTCGTTTACGGGAAAAGTTCAATATCGCAGAAAGTGAAAAATGGATAAAGAAGTTGTGGTACTTACGTACAATGCAATATCACTCAGCAATGAAATCTATGTCATCAGGCCCGTGGCAGCATAATGAGTGGATTCAGGTATGATGATTCTAACTGAAATAAGTCACAAGAAAAAGAAACATCATAAGATATCACTAATACACGGAATGTAAACTTGGCTACACAGGAACTGGATTACAAAACAGAACAGGGTCTCAAATTTAGAAAACCAACTTATGCTTGCTTAAGGGGAAAGATGAGTTGGGGTGCTGCACAAAAACACAGATTGAAATGAGCACAGATAAAGTTCCTTAAGGCAAATATGTAATAGACAAGAGCTACTCCTTGCTCAACGAAATGGACTCAAAACCACATATTAAACGCCTAAGAATGTACCTGACTAGTAAGTATCTTAAAACCTATGGATTGCTATGTCTCGGAAAGAGAATCAAGCATGTGTACAGGGGCATAAACGCAGCAGTGATAGGATTGGAGAGGTTCAGTGAGCAAACGAAGACCCTTTGAAGTCATATTGCATGGTACCCATTCCACGGGTCTCAACTCTCCAGGTTTAAGGGATTCTTCCTTCAGCTAAAACATGCATGTGGAACCCAGAGTATGATCAACCATGTGATCGGGAGACGTGTTCCAATATGTCTCAGTTCTCGTCCCCTGGTACTCGGGTGCAACATTCCAGACACTTTACTAACACTCTCCCGACATGGAGAGTTAGTGCCTTTAACCTCCTGTTTGGCCCAGTTTGCAATTTCTGCGGAAGATGAACAGGAATAGGGAGAACCAATGAGAGACTAGCTGGAGGTGTCTGGACGGGCAAATTGAACTCTCATTTCCCACCAGGAAGAGGAATTAACCAAAGGCTCAGCGTGCCGTGCCGGAACCAGATTAGGGCCTGAAGCAATCCTGCGGTGTTGCGGCCAGCTCACAAGAAAGCGAGTTGAAGAAAGGAGCTCAGGGGCACTGTAATTCACAAACCTGCAGAGTTATAAATGACAGCTATCGTCCAAAAATATACTGAAGTAAGGCTGCCAAGAGGACTTGAATGTGGGGCAGAATTGCAGGAAACCGATTTCAGGAGGTAGACTGGAATTGCATTTAAAGCATAGGAAAAGAGGCAGAACGTCCACAATGATGCACTTGGCCAAAAAGGGCGTATGCGTTTTTTCCTGAATATATTCAGGAAAAAACGCATACGCCATTTTTGGCCAACCAAGAAAGCTTGCAAATGAAATCTGCACTACAATGAAGTCTCACTTCCCCCCAGTGAAAACGGCCATGTGAATAAAGTGTAAAATCCAGAAAGGCAGGACAGGCCATGGAGAACTGGGAGCCTTGTTATGCTGATGGGCGGGATGTAAATTGCCAACAGTCACTCAGGAGAAGTGTATGGTGTTTCCTGAAACATCTAAAAAACAAAGCAACAGAGCTTAGGGCACTTCCACTTATGGTCCTATAGCTTAGGGAAATTAAAATCAAAAAGACACAGCCACCCCAAAATTTGGGACGTCTCTGTTTACAATAACCTCTTTTACGGTACAAGTTCAATATTGCTGAAAGTGAAAAATGGATAAAGAATTTTTGGTACTTACGTACAATGCAATATCACTCAGCAATGAAATCTATGTCAACAGGCCTGTAGCAAAAAATGAGTGGGTTCAGGTATGATGATTCTAACTGAAATAAGTCACACAGAAAATGAAACATCATAAGAAATCACTAATACACGGAATGTAAACTTGGCTACACAGGAACTGAATTACAAAACAGAACAGGGTCTCAAATTTAGAAAAACCAACTTATACTTGCTTAAGGGGAAAGGTGAGTTGGGGTGCTGCATAAAACCAGAGATTGAAATGAGCACAGATAAAGTTCCTTAAGCCAAATATGGAATAGACAAGAGCTACTCCTTGCTCAACGAAATGGACTCAACACCCCATATTAAACGCCTAAGAATGTACCTGACTAGTAAGTATCTTAAAACCTATGGATTGCTATGTCTCGGAAAGAGAATCAAGCGTGTGTACAGGGGCCTAAACGCAGCAGTGATAGGATTGGAGAGGTTCGGTGAGCAAATGAAGACCCTTTGAAGTCATATTGCATGGTACCCATTCCACGGGTCTCAACTCTCCAGGTTTAAGGGATTCTTCCTTCAGCTAAATCATGCATGTGGAACCCAGAATATGATCAACCGTGTGATCGGGAGACGTGTTCCAATATGTCTCAGTTCTCGTCCCCTGGTACTCGGGTGCAACATTCCAGACGCTTTACTAACACTCTCCCGACTTGGAGAGTCAGTGCCTTTAACCTCCTGTTTGGCCCAGTTTGCAATTTCTGCGGAAGATGAACAGGAATAGGGAGAACCAATGAGAGACTAGCTGGAGGTGTCTGGACGGGCAAATTGAACTCTCATTTCCCACCAGGAAGAGGAATTAACCAAAGGCTCACCGTGCCATTCCGTAACCAGATTAGGGCCTGAAGCAATCCAGCCGTGTTGCGGCCAGCTCACAAGAAAGCGGGTTGAAAAAAGGAGCTCAGGGACACTGTAATTCACAAACCTGCAGAGTTATAAATGACAGCTATCGTCCAAAAATATACTGAAGTAAGGCTGCCAAGAAGACTTAAAAGCGGGGCAGAATTGCAGGAACCCGATTTCAGGAGGTAGACTGGAATTGCATTTAAAGCATAGGAAAAGAGGCAGAACGTCCACAATGATGCACTTGGCCAATAAGGGCGTATGCGTTTTTTCCTGAATATATTCAGGACAAAACGCATATGCCCTTTTTGGCCAACCAAGCAAGCTTGCAAAGGAAATCTGCACTACAATGAAGTCTCACTTCCGCCCGGTCAAAAGGGCCATCTGAAAAAAGTGTAAAATCCAGAAAGGCAGGACAGGCCATGGAGAACTGGTAGCCTTGTTATGCTGATGGGCGGGATGTAAATTGCCAACAGCCACTAGGGAGAAGTGTATGGTGTTTCCTGAAACATCTAAGAAACAAAGCAACAGAGCCTAGGGCACTTCCACTTACGGTCCTATAGCTTAGGGAAATTAAAATCAAAAAGACACAGCCACCCCAAAGTTTGGGACGGCTCTGTTTACAACAACCTCGTTTACGGGAAAAGTTCAATATCGCAGAAAGTGAAAAATGGATAAAGAAGTTGTGGTACTTACGTACAATGCAATATCACTCAGCAATGAAATCTATGTCATCAGGCCCGTGGCAGCATAATGAGTGGATTCAGGTATGATGATTCTAACTGAAATAAGTCACAAGAAAAAGAAACATCATAAGATATCACTAATACACGGAATGTAAACTTGGCTACACAGGAACTGGATTACAAAACAGAACAGGGTCTCAAATTTAGAAAACCAACTTATGCTTGCTTAAGGGGAAAGATGAGTTGGGGTGCTGCATAAAAACAGAGATTGAAATGAGCACAGATAAAGTTCCTTAAGCCAAATATGGAATAGACAAGAGCTACTCCTTGCCCAACGAAATGGACTCAACACCCCATATTAAACGCCTAAGAATGTACCTGACTAGTAAGTATCTTAAAACCTATGGATTGCTATGTCTCGGAAAGAGAATCAAGCGTGTGTACAGGGGCATAAACGCAGCAGTGATAGGATTGGAGAGGTTCGGTGAGCAAATGAAGACCCTTTGAAGTCATATTGCATGGTACCCATTCCAGGGGTCTCAACTCTCCAGGTTTAAGGGATTCTTCCTTCAGCTAAAGCATGCATGTGGAACCCAGAGTACGATCAATGGTGTGATCGGGAGACGTGTTCCAATATGCCTCAGTTCTCGTCCCCTGGTACTCGGGTGCAACATTCCAGATGCTTTACTAACACTATCCCGAGTTGGACAGTCAGTGCCTTTAACCTCCTGTTTGACCCAGTTTGCAAATTAGGCGGAAGATGTACAGGAATAGGGAGAACCAATGAGAGACTAGCTGGAGGTGTCTGGACGGGCAAATTGAACTCTCATTTCCCACCAGCAAGAGGAATTAACCAAAGGCTCAGCATGCCGTGCCGGAACCAGATTAGGGCCTGAAGCAATCCTGCGGTATTGCGGCCAGCTGACAAGAAAGCGAGTTGAAGAAAGGAGCTCAAGGGCATTGTAATTCACAAACCTGCAGAGTTATAAATGACAGATATCGTCCAAAAATATACTGAAGTAAGGCTGCCAAGAGGACTTGAAAGCGGGGCAGAATTGCAGGAACCCGATTTCAGGAGGTAGACTGGAATTGCATTTAAAGCATAGGAAAAGAGGCAGAACGTCGACAATGATGCACTTGGCCAAAAAGGGCGTATGCGTTTTTTCCTGAATATATTCAGGAAAAAACGCATACGCCCTTTTTGGCCAACCAAGCAAGCTTGCAAAGGAAATCTGCACTACAATGAAGTCTCACTTCCGCCCGGTCAAAAGGGCCATCTGAAAAAAGTGTAAAATCCAGAAAGGCAGGACAGGCCATGGAGAACTGGTAGCCTTGTTATGCTGATGGGCGGGATGTAAATTGCCAACAGCCACTGGGGAGAAGTGTATGGTGTTTCCTGAAATATCTAAGAAACAAAGCAACAGAGCCTAGGGCAATTCCACTTATGGTCCTGTAGCTTAGGGAAATTAAAATCAAAAAGGCACAGCCACCCCAATCTTTGGGACGGCTCTGTTTACAAGAACCTCGTTTACGGCACAAGTTCAATATCGCAAAAAGTGAAAAATGGATAAAGAAGTTGTGGTACTTACGTACAATGCAATATCACTCAGCAATGAAATCTATGTCATCAGGCCCGTAGCAGCATAATGAGTGGATTCAGGTATGATGATTCTAACTGAAATAAGTCACACAGAAAAAGAAGCATCATAAGATATCACTAATACATGGAATGTAAACTTGGCTACACAGGAACTGAATTACAAAACAGAACAGGGTCTCAAATTTAGAAAACCAACTTATGCTTGCTTAAGGGGAAAGGTGAGTTGGGGTGCTGCATAAAACCAGAGATTGAAATGAGCACAGATAAAGTTCCTTAAGCCTAATATGTAATAGATAAGAGCTACTCCTTGCTCAACGAAATGGACTCAACACCCCATATTAAACGCCTAAGAATGTACCTCACTAGTAAGTATCTTAAAACCTATGGATTGCTATGTCTCCGAAAGAGAATCAAGCATGAGTACAGGGGCATAAACATAGCAGTGATAGGATTGGAGAGGTTCAGTGAGCAAATGAAGACCCTATGAAGTCATATTGCATGGTACCCATTCCACGGTCTCAACTCTCCAGGTTTAAGGGATTCTTCCTTCAGCTAAAACATGCATGTGGAACCCAGGGTATGATCAACCGTGTGATCGGGAGACGTGTTCCAATATGTCTCAGTTCTCATCCCCTGGTACTCGGGTGCAACATTCCAGACACTTTCCTAACACTCTCCTGACTTGGAGAGTCAGTGCCTTTAACCTCCTGTTAGGCCCAGTTTGCATTTTCTGCGGAAGATGAACAGGAATAGGGAGAACCAATGAGAGACTAGCTGGAGGTGTCTGGACGGGCAAATTTAACTCTCATTTCCCACCAGGAAGAGGAATTAACCAAAGGCTCAGCCTGCCGTGCCGGTCCCAGATTAGGGCCTGAAGCAGTCCTGCGGTGTTGCGGCCAACTCACAAGAAAGCGAGTTGAAGAAAGGAGCTCAGGTGCACTGTAATTCACAAACCTGCAGAGTTATAAATGACAGCTATCGTCCAAAAATATACTGAAGTAAGGCTGCCAAGAGGACTTGAAAGCGGGGCAGAACTGCAGGAAACCGATTTCAGGAGGTAGACTGGAATTGCATTTAAAGCATAGGAAAAGAGGCAGAACGTGCACAATGATGCACTTGGCCAAAAAGGGCGTATGCGTTTTTTCCTGAATATATTCAGGAAAAAACGCATACGCCCTTTTTGGCCAACCAAGCAAGCTTGCAGAGGAAATCTGCACTACAATGAAGTCTCACTTCTCCCCGGTCAAAAGGGCCATCTGAAAAAAGTGTAAAATCCAGAAAGGCAGGAGAGGCCATGGAGAACAGGGAGCCTTGTTATGCTGATGGGCGGGATGTAAATTGCCAACAGCCACTGGGGAGAAGTGTATGGTGTTTCCTGAAACATCTAAAAAACAAAGCAACAGAGCCTAGGGCACTTCCACTTATGGTCCTATAGCTTAGGGAAATTAAAATCAAAAAGACACAGCCACCCAAAAATTTGGTACGGCTCTGTTTACAGGAACCTCTTCTGCAGCACAAGTTTAATATGCCAGAGAGCAAATAATGGATAAAGAAGTTGCAGTTCTTACGTACAACAGAATACCTCTCAGCAATGAAAACTATGTCACCAGGCCCGTACCAGCATAATGAGTGGATTGAGGCACGGTGATTCTAAGTGAAAAAAGTCACACAGAAAAAGAAACATCATAAGGTACCACTAATACATGGAATGCGAACTTGGCTACACATGAACTGAATAACAAAACAGAACAGGGTCTCATGTTTAGAAAACCAACTTATGCTTGCTTAATGGGGAAGGTTAGTTGGGGTGCTGCATAAAACCTGTGTTTGAAATTAGCACAGATACCGTTCCATAACCTAAATATGTAATAGACAAGACCTACCCCTTGCTCAAGGAAATGGACTCAACAATGAGATATCACCTCACACCTGGTAGAATGGGCATCATCAGAAAATCTAGAAACAAAAGATGCTGGAAAGGGTGTGGAGAAATGGAACCCTCTTCCACTATTGTTGGGAATATAAATTGATACAGTCACTATGGAGAACAATATGGAGTTTCTTAAGAAACTAACAGTAGAATTACCATATGATACAGCAATCCCAGTTCTGGACATATACCCAGACAAAACCATAAATCAAAAAGAGACATTCACCGCAATGTTCATTGCCTCACTCTTTACAATATCGAGGTAATGGAAGCAACCTAAATGCCCACAGACAGACGAATGCATAAAGCAGTGGTACATATATAAAATGGAATATTACTAAGCCATGAAAAGGAATGAAATTGGGTCATTTGTAGAGACGTCGATGGATCTAGAGAGTGTCATACAGAGTGAAGTAAGTCAGAAAGAGAAAAACAAATCTTGTATATTCATGCATATATGTGGAACCTAGAAAAACTGTACAGGTTAACCATTTTGCAAGGCATAAATAGAGCAACAGATGTAGACAACAAACGTATGGACAACAAGCGGGGAAAGCTGTTGGAGGTTGGTGGTGGGAGGAGTTGAGAGACTGGGATTGGCATGTATACATTTATATGTATAAAATAGATAACCAATAAGAACCTGCTGTATAAAAATATAAAATAAAATTCAAAATTAAAAAGAAATAAAATTTAAAAAAAAAAACAGAAAAAACAATTATTCCCTTCACATACATGTATTTATATGAATAAATTATTTCCATGCTTATATCTGTAAATACAAAAAAGAGGAATAAAATCTACCTTGAACCAAAAACGAAAAAGAGAAAAAAAACACAGAACCCACCAGTTCCACAGAGGAAAACCGTATCAGGGCACTTGCTCCAGTTGTAAACAATTCTGAAGTTGGTCAGTGGTGGGGAATCGTCTCCCATTCAGCCAGCAGCCCCCACGCAACAAGCGTCCTCATTGCAAAGCTGGGGCACCGTGCTGAGGCATCTGTGAGTAAACGTGAGCTGAGCCCCAGGCCAGTTGCTGCTGAACTATTCCTACCCGTCCCAGGTAAAACACCTGAATTTATACAAGGACTTGAAAGCCTAGAGGAAGGGCCATAGAGCCACACGAGTGACAGCATGCCGGCCGACTTGGTGCCTGCAGGCCAGCCAGGATGGTCCTGGCCCTGGGTGCTCTTCTGGAAGATTTCCATTTCCCTGCCTGAGATACCCGTCCTGTCCCTGCCCCCACTGCTTTTTTCCTTCCTCACCTCTGCCCAGGGAGAAATTCCAGCAGCAGGTATAGGTGACACATCCTCTTCTTTAGCAGGTGGCAGCCTGGCTACTGCTGCAGAAAGTCCAGCAGAGCCCCACTCACACTGGGCCACCCACAAAGCCGTGGCCTCTCACTCCCTCCCACCAGCCCAGCCCCGAGACTGCTGACAGGGCAGAGAAAATGGCATCAGGAACGGCTGCAGGGGCTCTTGCTGCCTGGAGTGGTATTTATATTGATCTCAAACCAGGTACACCTGGGGAGGGCTGGCCGGCACGGTAAGGCTGCCCAGGTCAGCCAATCATCACCCCTCAGGGGCTCACAGTTGCAGAAAATGGAACTTGCTGAACCGGCCAGGTCCAAGGAACAGGTGTGGGCTCTGAGAGTCAGGATAGACAAGGGGCTGCAGCTTTGGCTTGTTTTCTAATGATTTTATCTGGCCCATGAGTGGGAGACAACTTCAAGAAAACCCTCTCCTAATGAGAGGAACCCTGGAGTCAGGGAGAGGAGGGGTGGGTGGTGGTTGGAGACAGAGGCCTGGTGTCCCGGGTGCAGTGGAAGTCTCTGGAAGACCAGGTGGAGGGAGGCCGCACAGAGTGATGCCCAGGGTCACAGACCTGTCGCAGCTGCTGTTTGTTAGTTCAAGTCCTGCTCTGAGGTGCTCTGTGTCAGCTCTGAGTGACAGGTGAGCTGGGGGTGCTCTGCAATGAGGGCTATGTGCACGGTTCCTGTGTGCCCAGCCCTGCCACGGTACCTGCAAGGGTAGCTCTGTATCCTGGGAGGGGCCTGACCACGAGAGCCCCGTGGGCTGGGGTGGGGGTGGGGTACCTGCCCAGGTGAGCTCCATATTCTGGGATTGGTCTGACCACGAGAGCCCCATGGGCTGCTGGGGACCTGGTAAAGGATGTCAGGACAGTCAGTGAAGCCACCGAGGATATACCTCCAGCTGCTCCTAATTCCTACACCCTGCTGGTCATTCTACCAACCACCAGGACATGGTATTCTGTATTAGTCTTCAATGATGCCTTCTTTTGTATTCCATTAGTCCCAGAGTCACAAGAAATTTTGGCTTGTGAGTGGCAGGACTCAACATACAACTAAAACAATACTTCCGGGCCGTCTTGCCCCAAGGGTGCAAAAATTCCCACACCATCTTTGGGGAAAGCTTAGCTAAAGACCTAAAAGTTCTACCTCTGGGAAAGGAAACCCTCCTTCAGTACGCAGACGACATTCTGATCGCCAGCCCTACTAAGGAGGCCTCTGAACTACCAAGCCAATAAAGGATAGAAGTTGTCCAAGAAAAAGCTCAAATATCACAGACTGCAGTGACCTGCCTGGGCTTCGTTCTCACAGAAGGTCGGAGAAGCCCATCCCAGGAAAGGGAAGAAACCATTTTCAGCCTTACCCCTTTCTAAAACTAGAAGACAGCTTAGGGGTTCCTGGGGAGGCCAGGGTTTGCTGCTTCTGGATCCCTAACTACAGTCTACTAGCTGGGCCTCTATATGAAACACTGAAAGGAAAAGATGATGATCCTTTTGAATAGAATCCAGAAGTGGCCTTTCAAGAATGGAAAGAGCAGTCAATTCAGACCCTTGCCCTGGAACTCCCTAATTTAGCTAAACCCTTTGACCTTTACATTCCCGGTGAAAGGTGAATCGCCATTGGAGAATTAGTGCAAAAACTGGGACCACTTGAAATGGAACAATGCAAGAATGCCATCCAGGTAGGATAAACTACGGACACCAAGGGGCTTGGCCCACTGCCACATCTGGCCAAGATACTGGCGGTATCTAAAAACCTGGAAATCAGCAGCCCCAAAGGCCACCTCCCTCCTAAGGGAAAAGGACCCCACGTGGTGATCCTAACCACCAACCATGCCCTGAAGTTGCAGGGTTCGCTCCATGGGCACACCAACCTCGAGTGAGGAGGCCCTCCAACTCCAACATCCAGAGAGATAACCGGGGGCAACAGGGCACCATGACGACTCGTGTGAACATCACTTGACCTGGAGTTTCTCTCATAAAACAACAAGAGTGTGTCCCAAAAGAGTAGACTACTGCTTGCAGGACATACTGCACCCAGAGGGGAGCTAATAATCTTGGCGGGGGAACCGTATATCACACTGTCACCATAGAAAAGCCTACAGACACCGTGATGATGGTGGCCAATGAGACTGGCTGGACTCCTGTTTACTTCAAAAGGCTGTTGACTCAGTGGCCATCATGGTCCTTGATCACCACTGACCCTGGACTGTCTGGGATTTGAGCGGGCAGGGCTCTGACACCTGGTGCTGTTTGTACATTAATTCAGGGACCTAATTGAAGAAAGCGCAGACTACTGGTCAGAGCATCTAGGCTGGCAGAAACGGTCAGCCTAAGGTGGCCGAACAAATGTGGGGCGGGGTGAAACAGGTTCCCACAGCGTCTCTGCACATCTCTTTCCTGGACCCTTAAAGGTCATTAGAATCTATAACACTTCCAATGCTGGTGCTCAGGTGGACGAGCAGGGAGGCAGGGGGCCTGGGGACAATCAACGTCACCTGGAGGCTGCTGGGGAGAAGCTCTGACCCTCGCCCCCGGGTATGAGGGCTCCCAACTCAGCACTCAGCAGTTACAGAAGAAGGGTCTGCACCCTCAGCACTCCAAGAATGAGGAACGGGACAAAAGGCAGAGGAGGGGTTTGTCCCCAGCAAAGCCCATTAAAAATCCCTGGGAGATAAAAATAGAATCTGGGCAATAAAGTCAAGTCTAACCTTTTTTATCCTTTGTGCTTTGTCTAATTTCATGTGCTCCTAGGGTCCCGCATGCAGAGGTTCCACACCCGGCACTTCAGACCAGATTTCCTAGTGCAGAATGGCTGGGACGACACCTCAGCTCCTGGGGCCCAGTGCAGACTCCGTGATATAGAGCCTGAGCTGCAGCCAACCCGGCCCTCGAGAGCTCCGCCCCCTCCCTCCCACTGACTCTGACAGGATCTCTACACAACAGCCCAGCCCACAGCCCACGGGGTAGTGCATGCTCTCACCTCTCCATTCTCTGATCAAAATATAAAGTTTCCTTTGCTTGTGAACCAAACTCAGTCTCGATCTGTTGGCCCCAATGACACTGGGCAGGGGGACACTTGTTGGGGTCCACTCTGGAGGATCAGTAACAGAAATTGAGACTATTGTAACCTCAATGAACAGATGTGTGAGCCAAACTGTAGTTAACATAGAACAGTGTATAAGGCTCGGGTAAAATAAGATGTTTCTAACACTTCCATTTGATATTTCCATCACTTTATTATAAGCAAGTTCAGTGAAAAGGTCTGTCTTATTTGTCAGGTCAATATTAGAGAAACGAAGTGATTTCTTTCCAAGGATGTACATCTAATAATCTTGGTTAAAGCTTCAATCTTGTTTTAAATGCTTTTCCATTGAAAATGATACCTCTCTTTCAGCTCCCCCATTTCTGAGAAGTATAAAATCTTATAATTTATTATTACCAAAGGGGAAAGGTGGGAGGAGGGATAAATTAACAGTTTGGGATTAACACATACACACTGCTATGTATAAAATAGATCATCAACAAGGAACTACTGTATAGCACAGGGAACTACACTCAACATTTTGCAATAACCTATAAGGGGAAATAATCTGGAAAAGAATAGATATTTTTATTGACATCATCTATCAATGACAGTTAAAGTGTAACCTAAGGGAAGCTGGTGGTGAGTGCTTCTGACCCTGAAGACTTCAATCGTCTAAAGTTTGGACTCTGCCTACTTCCCAAGGCCCTTAATGAACATATGTGTAGCCATAGCTTAAAAAATTCCCCAGTTTGGGTTTTGGGCAGACACTGATTTTGAAAAAGCCCTGGTGTTCTCCTTACATGAATGGGACTCTTCCTACTGCTAAAACATGTCTGTCACACACAGAGGATGGTATACCGTCTGATCGGGAAGAGTTTGGAAAAGGCATCTCATCTCCTCATCTCCTGGTGCTCGGGTTCACCCCTCCAGCGTCTTTACTAACAGTCTCCCCACTTGGAGATGTCAGCACTGTCAACATCCTGTTGCGTACAGTTTGGAATTTGTCCAGAGGATGAAGCGGAAGGATGAGGAACAATGAGAGACAAGTCCTAGGTGTTCAGACAGGCACATGTCACTCTAATTTCCAATCAGGAAGACGAATTGACCAAAGGCTAGGGTTGCCCATGGAAGCAGTATAGGGCTTGAGGAAATCCCGCTGCTTTGTGGCCAGTTCCCATAAACGCAAGTTGAACAATGGAACTCAGGGGCAGTAAAATTCATGAAACTGCAGAGTTGAAAATATCCATCACTGAAAAATGTCTTGAGGAAAGTCAGAGAAAAGGACTTGTAAGCAAGGGAGAATGGCAGGAAAGGGATCTGAGGAGGTAGAAAGGACTCGCCATTAAGCACAAGAAAAGGAGCTGAACATTGCCAACATTGCAGTTGGCCAAAAAGGGTGTATGCGTTTTTTTCTGTATATATTCAAGAAAAGGGCATACACTTTTTTAGCCAAGCAAACAGGTGGGCACTGGAAGTCAATACTACAAAAGATATCACTTCGCATCAGTCAGAAGAGCCATCCTCATAAAGCGTAAACAACAGAAATGCAGGACAGGGCAAGGAGAAGAGGGAGCCCTGTGAGACTTATAGTGGAAATGTATATTGCCAACGGCCATTCTGGAGAAGTGTATTGTGTTTACTAAAGCATCTAAAAAATGAGCTACAGAGCATAGGGCAATTGCACTCATGGGCGTATATCTTGGGAAAAACAAAAATTGAGAGGACACAGGCACCCCAAAGTTTACTCCCTCTCTGTTTAAAAGATCCTCGACTAGGATATAACTTAAATGTCTCTGGAGGGAAAAAATGGATAGAGATGTGGTACTTAGGTAGAGTGGAATATTATTCAGCCTGGAAATCAATGAACTATGGCCAGTTGTAACAACTCCGGAGGAGTTACGTATGATCTTTCTAAGTGACATAATTCAAAAAGAAAAGACACATATCATAAGATATCACTTAAAGGTGGAATCCAAAATGGCTACACATGAAATAAATTACAAAACAAAAACATAGTCAAATATGTAGAAAACACGCATAAGGCTGCTAAACGGGAAAGGTGGGGAGGGGTGAGGCATCATCCAGGAGGTTGAAATTAGCAAAGATACCATTCCAAATACCAAACTGATAATCAACAAGGCCCACACGGTAGCTAAAAGAACTGCACTCAGCACACTCAAGTCACCGGAAAAGAATATATACGACTGGTAAGAATCTGAAAAAGAATTTACTGATGTCTCTTGTACGTGAATCAAGTGGATGTACAGCAGCAAGAAACAGAGCTTTGAAAATCAGCTGTAACCAATATAGTAATAAATTGAAAAAAATAAATGACAGAGAGACAGAGAAAACCTCTTACAACTTTTCCTCAGGGACGGTGATGCAACATGGATTGAACACATCTAGACCCACAGCAGGATGAGACATAAGGCTGGAAACTGTTTGCACTAAGAGAAATGTGAGGTTGGGTGAGGAAATGCACACCCTTTAAAGTAATACTACCTGGTACCCATTCAATGGGTCCCAAATCTGCAGGTTCAAGGGATCTTCCTACAGCTAAAACATGCATGGAAAACCCAGAGGACTGTACACCATGTGATCGGGAGATGTGTCTAAAATGCAGCTCATTTATCCTCTCCTGGTGCTCCTGTTCACCATTCTGGCCACGTTACTTAGAATCTCTCCACTTGGAGAATCAGCACATTTAAACTTCTGTTTCACACATTTTGCAAATTGTGAGGAGGATGAACGGGAAGAGGGGGAACCAATGAGAGAATAGTTGTAGGGGTTTGGATGGGCACATATCACTCTAATTTCCCATTAAGAATAAGAATTGAAAAAAGGCTCAGCCCACCTCGCCGGAGCCAAAATAGGTCCTGAAGCAATTCTGTGGGTTTGAGCCCAGCTCACAAAAGAGCAACTTAAGAAATGGAGCTCAGGGTCACTGCAATTCACAAACCTGCAGAGTTATAAATGAAAACTAACGTCCAAAAATATGTTGAGGTAAGGCAAAGAAGAGGATCTGAATGCAAGACAGAATTGCAAGAAACAGATTTCAAGAGATAGATTGGACTCGTCTTTAAAGCACATGAAAAGCGGCAGAATTTCGACAATGATGCAGTTGGCCCAAAAGGGCGTATGCGTTTTTTCCTGATTATAACCAGGAAAAAACACATACGCACTTTATGGGCAACGAAGCAAGCAAGCAATGCAAATGTGCACAACAAAGAAGTCTCATTTCCCACTGGTCAAAAGGGCCATCCTAAAAATTTGTAAAAACCAGAAATGCAGGACAGGCCATGGAGAACAGGGAGCCTTTATACGCTGATGGGCAGTGTGTGAACTGCCGAGAGCCACTCTGGAGAAGTGTATGGTGGTTCCTAAATCATCTAGAAAACAGAGCTACAGAGCATAGGACACTTCCAATCATGGGAGTATATCTAGGGAAGTCTAAAAATCAACAAGACACAAGCACACCACAGTTTAGGGCTACTCTGTTTACAAGAACCTCAACTTCAGTACACCTTAAATATCCCAGGAAAGAGAACAATGGATAAAGAAGATGTGGTACTTATGTACAATGGAATATCTCTTCACCATGAAATCAATGTAATAAGGCTAGTAGAAGGATAAAGAGTGGATTTAGGTCCGATAATACTACTTGAAATAAGTCAAACAGAAAAAGAAATATATCATAAGATATCACTTATAGAGGGAGGGTAAATATGGCTGCACAAGAAATGAATTACAGAACAGAACAGTGTCTCACATTTAGAAAACACACTTATGTCAGCTTAAGGGGAAAGAGAGGTGGGGTGATGCATAAAACCAGAGTTTGAAATTAGCACAGATACCGTTCAATAAACCAAATAGATATTAGACAAGATCTACACCTTGCTCAATGAACTGGCCTCAACACACCTTATACACCGCAGAGAAATGTATCTGAGTAATAAGAATCTTAAAACCCATGTATTGATATATCTCCATAAGGGAATCAAGTGTGTGCAGAGCGGCACAAACACAGCAGTGAAAATGAGCTAAACCCCATTATAGAAATAAATTTTAAAAACAAAACGCAGAAACAATGAAAGAGAGAAAAATTCTTACAAAATTTGCTCAGGGGCTGTGATGCAACCTGGATTGACCACATATAAACCCACAGCTGGATAAGACATAAGGCTGGACACTTGGGGCTGAGAGGATTGGTGAGCTTTGGTGAGCAACTGCCAAAAGTTTAATGCAATACTTCATGCTACTCATTCCAAGGGTCCCAACAATCCAGGTTGAAGGGAATCTTCCTACAGCTAAACCATGCTTGGGAAACCCAGCGACTGGTATACCATATGATCGGGAAAGGTTTCTAAAACGCACCTCATTTTTCCTCTCCTGGGGCTCCGGATCGACATTCCGGCCGCTTTACTAACAATATCCCCACATGGAGAGTCAATGCCTTTAAGTTCTGGTATCGCACAGTCTGCAGTTAGTGCGGAGGATGAATGGAAATAGGGGGAACTAGTGAGAAACTAGCTATAGCAGTTTCAATGGGCACATGTCACTCTAATTTCACATCAGTAAGAAGAATAAACCAAAGGCACAGCAAGGTGCCCCAGAAGAAGAATAGGGCCTGAAGGAATCCTGTGGTTATGAGGCAAGATCACAAAAATAAGAGCTGAAAAATGGAGCTAAGGGCAACTGCAATTCAAAAACCTGCAGAGTTATAAAGGCCAACTATTTTCAAAAAATATATTGAGATAAGGCTATGAAGAGGCATTGAAAGCAAGGCACAATTGCAGGAAACCGATTTCAGGAGGTAGACTGGAATTGCATTTAAAGCATAGGAAAAGAGGCAGAACGTCCACAATGATGCACTTGGCCAAAAAGGGCGTATGCGTTTTTTCCTGAATATATTCAGGAAAAAACGCATACGCCCTTTTTGGCCAACCAAGCAAGCTTGCAAAGGAAATCTGCACTACAATGAAGTCTCACTTCCCCCCCGTCAAAAGGGCCATCTGAAAAAAGTGTAAAATCCAGAAAGGCAGGACAGGCCATGGAGAACTGGGAGCCTTGTTATGCTGATGGGCGGGATGTAAATTGCCAACAGCCTCTCTGGAGAAGTGTATGGTGTTTCCTGAAACATCTAAAAAACAAAGCAACAGAGCCTAGGGCACTTCCACTTATGGTCCTATAGATTAGGGAAATTAAAATCGAAAAGACACAGCCACCCCAAAGTTTGGGACAGCTGTGTTTACAAGAACCTCCTTTACAGTACAAGTTCAATATCGCAGAAAGCGAAAAATGGATAAAGAAGTTGTGGTACTTACGTACAATGCAATATCACTCAGCAATGAAATCTATGTCATCAGGCCCATAGCAGCATAATGAGTGGATTCAGGTATGATGATTCTAACTGAAATAAGTCACACAGAAAAAGAAACATCATAAGATATCACTAATACACGGAATGTAAACTTGGCTACACAGGAACTGGATTACAAAACAGAAGAGGGTCTCAAATTTAGAAAACCAACTTATGCTTGCTTAAGGGGAAAGGTGAGTTGGGGTGCTGCATAAAACCAGAGATTGAAATGAGCACAGATAAAGTTCCTTAAGCCCAATATGGAATAGACAAGAGCTACTCCTTGCTCAACGAAAGGGACTCAACACCCCATATTAAACGCCTAAGAATGTACCTGACTAATAAGTATCTTAAAACCTATGGATCGCTCTGTCTCCGAAAGAGAAGCAAGCGTGTGTACAGGGGCATAAACGCAGCAGTGATAGGATTGGAGAGGTTCGGTGAGCCAATGAAGACCCTTTGAAGTCATATTGCATGGTACCCATTCCACAGGTCTCAACTCTCCAGGTTTAAGGGATTCTTCCTTCAGCTAAAACATGCATGTGGAACCCAGAGTATGATCAACCATGTGATTGGGAGACGTGTTCCAATATGTCTCACTTCTCGTCCCCTGGTACTCGGGTGCAACATTCCAGACGCTTTACTAACACTCTCCTGACTTGGAGAGTCAGTGCATTTAACCTCCTGTTTGGCCCAGTTTGCAATTTCTGCGGAAGATGAACAGGAATAGGGAGAACCAATGACAGACTAGCTGGAGGTGTCTGGACGGGCAAATTTAACTCTCATTTCCCACCAGGAAGAGGAATTAACCAAAGGCTCACCGTGCCGTGCCAGAACCAGATTAGGGCCTGAAGCAATCCAGCGGTCTTGCCGCCAGCTCACAAGAAAGCGGGTTGAAGAAAGGAGCTGAGGGGCACTGTAATTCACAAACCTGCAGAGTTATAAATGACAGCTATCGTCCAAAAATATACTGAAGTAAGGCTGCCAAGAGGACTTGAAAGCGGGGCAGAATTGCAGGAAACCAATTTCAGGAGGTCGACTGGAATTGCATTTAAAGCATAGGAAAAGAGGCAGAACGTCGACAATGATGCACTTGGCCAAAAAGGGCGTATGCGTTTTTTCCTGAATATATTCAGGAAAAAACGCATACGCCCTTTTTGGCCAACCAAGCAAGCTTGCAAAGGAAATCTACACTACAATGAAGTCTCACTTTCCCCCGGTGAAAAGGGCTATCTGAAAAAAGTGTAAAATCCAGAAAGGCAGGACAGGCCATGGAGAACTGGGAGCCTTGTTATGCGGATGGGCGGGATGTATATTGCCAACAGCCACTTGGGAGAAGTGTATGGTGTTTCTTGAAACATCTAAAAAACAAAGCAACAGAGCCTAGGGCACTTCCACTTATGTCCCTATAGATTAGGGAAATTAAAATCAAAAAGACACAGCCACCCCTAAGTTTGGGACGGCTCTGTTTACAAGAACCTCGTTTATGGGACTAGTTCAATATCGCAGAAAGTGAAAAATGGATAAAGATGTTGTGGTACTTACGTACAATGCAATATCACTCAGCAATGAAATCTATGTCATCAGGCCCGTAGCAGCATAATGAGTGGATTCAGGTATGATGATTCTAACTGAAATAAGTCACACAGGAAAAGAAACATCATAAGATATCACTAATACACGGAATGTAAACTTGGCTACACAGGAACTGGATTACAAAACAGAAGAGGGTCTCAAATTTAGAAAACCAACTTATGCTTGCTTAAGGGGAAAGGTGAGTTGGGGTGCTGCATAAAACCAGAGATTGAAATGAGCACAGATAAAGTTCCTTAAGCCAAATATGAAATAGACAAGAGCTACTCCTTGCTCAACGAAATGGACTCAACACCCCATATTAAACGCCTAAGAATGTACCTGACTAGTAAGTATCTTAAAACCTATGGATCGCTATGTCTCCAAAAGAGAATCAAGCGTGTGTACAGGGGCATAAACGCAGCAGTGATAGGATTGGGGAGGTTCGGTGAGCAAATGAAGACCCTTTGAAGTCATATTGCATGGTACCCATTCCACGGGTCTCAACTCTCCAGGTTTAAGGGATTCTTCCTTCAGCTAAATCATGCATGTGGAACCCAGAGTATGATCAACCGTGTGATCGGGAGTCGTGTTCAAATATATCTCACTTTTCGTCCCCTGGTACTCGGGTGCAACATTCCAGACGCTTTACTAACACTCTCCCGACTTGGAGAGTCAGTGCCTTTAACCTCCTGTTTGGCCCAGTTGGCAATTTCTGCGGAAGATGAACAGGAATAGGGAGAACCAATGAGAGACTAGCTGGAGGTGGCTGGACGGGCAAATTTAACTCTCATTTCCCACCAGGAAGAGGAATTAACCAAAGGCTCAGCGTGCCGTGCCGGAACCAGATTAGGGCCTGAAGCAATCCTGCGGTGTTGCGGCCAGCTCACAAGAAAGCGGGTTGAAGAAAGGCGCTCAGGGGCACTGTAATTCACAAACCTGCAGAGTTATAAATGACAGCTATCGTACAAAAATATACTGAAGTAAGGCTGCCAAGAGGACTTGAAAGCGGGGCAGAATTGCAGGAAACCAATTTCAGGAGGTAGACTGGAATTGCATTTAAAGCATAAGAAAAGAGGCAGAACGTCGTCAATGATGCACTTGGCCAAAAAGGGGGTATGCGTTTTTTCCTGAATATATTCAGGAAAAAACGCATACGCACTTTTTGGCCAACCAAGCAAGCTTGCAAAGGAAATCTCCACTACAATGAAGTCTCACTTTCCCCCGGTAAAAAGGGCCATCTGAAAAAAGTGTAAAATCCAGAAAGGCAGGACAGGCCATGGATAACTGGGAGCCTTGTTATGCTGATGGGCGGGATGTAAATTGCCAACAGCCACTCGGGAGAAGTGTATGGTGTTTCCTGAAACATCTAAAAAACAAAGCAACAGAGCCTAGGGCACTTCCACTTATGGTCCTACAGCTTAGGGAAATTAAAAACAAAAACACACAGCCACCCCAAAGTTTGGGACGGCTCTGTTTACAAGAACCTCGTTTACGGTACAAGTTCAATATCGCAGAAAGCGAAAAATGGATAAAGAAGTTTTGGTACTTACGTACAATGCAATATCACTCAGAAATGAAATCTATGTCATCAGGCCCGTAGCAGCATAATGACTGGATTCAGGTAGATGATTCTAACTGAAATAAGTCACACAGAAAAAGAAACATCATAAGATATCACTAATACACGGAATGTAAACTTGGCTACACAGGAACTGGATTACAAAACAGAACAGGGTCTCAAATTTAGAAAACCAACTTATGCTTGCTTAAGGGGAAAGGTGAGTTGGGGTGCTGCATAAAACCAGACTGAAATGAGCACAGATAAAGTTCCTTAAGCCAAATATGGAATAGTCAAGAGCTACTCCTTGCTCAACGAAATGGACTCAACACCCCATATTAAACGCCTACGAATGTACCTGACTAGTAATATCTTAAAAGCTATGGATTGCTATGTCTCCGAAAGAGAATCAAGCGTGTGTACAGGGGCATAAACGCAGCAGTGATAGGATTGGAGAGGTTCGGTGAGCAAATGAAGACCCTTTGAAGTCATATTGCATGGTACCCATTCCACAGGTCTCAACTCTCCAAGTTTAAGGGATTCTTCCTTCAGCTAAATCATGCATGTGGAACCCAGAGTATGATCAACCATGTGATCGGGAGACGTGTTCCAATATGTCTCAGTTCTCGTCCCCTGGTACTCGGGTTCAACATTCCAGACGCTTTACTAACACTCTCCCGACTTGGAGAGTCAGTGCCTTTAACCTCCTGTTTGGCCCAGTTTGCAATTTCCGCGGAAGATGAACAGGAATAGGGAGAACCAATGAGAGACTAGCTGGAGGTGTCTGGACGGGCAAATTGAACTCTCATTTCCCACCAGGAAGAGGAATTAACCAAAGGCTCAGCATGCCGTGCCGGAACCAGATTAGGGCCTGAAGCAATCCTGCGGTGTTGCGGCCAGCTCACAAGAAAGCGAGTTGAAGAAAGGAGCTCAGGGGCACTGTAATTCACAAACCTGCAGAGTTATAAATGACAGCTATCGTCCAAAAATATACTGAAGTAAGGCTGCCAAGAGGACTTGAAAGCGGGTCAGAATTGCAGGAAACCAATTTCAGGAGGTACAATGGAATTGCATTTAAAGCAGAGGAAAAGAGGCAAAACGTAGACAATGATGCACTTGGCCAAAAATGGCGTATACGTTTTTTCCTGAATATATTCAGGAAAAAACGCATACGCCCTTTTTGGCCACCCAAGCAAGCCTGCAAAGGAAATCTGCACTACAATGAAGTCTCACTTGCCCCCGGTCAAAAGGGCCATCTGAAAAAAGTGTAAAATCCAGACAGGCAGGACAGGCCATGGAGAACTGGGAGCCTTGTTATGCTGATGGGCGGGATGTATATTGCCAACAGCCACTTGGGAGAAGTGTATGGTGTTTCGTGAAACATCTAAAAAACAAAGCAACAGAGCCTAGGGCACTTCCACTTATGGCCCTATAGATTAGGGAAATTAAAATCAAAAAGACACAGCCACCCCTAAGTTTGGGACGGCTCTGTTTACAAGAAACTCGTTTATGGGACTAGTTCAATATCGCAGAAAGTGAAAAATGGATAAAGAAGTTGTGGTACTTACGTACAATGCAATATCACTCAGCAATGAAATCTATGTCATCAGGCCCGTAGCAGCATAATGAGTGGATTCAGGTATGATGATTCTAACTGAAATAAGTCACACAGGAAAAGAAACATCATAAGATATCACTAATACACGGAATGTAAACTTGGCTACACAGGAACTGGATTACAAAACAGAACAGGGTCTCAAATTTAGAAAACCAACTTATGCTTGCTTAAGGGGAAAGGTGAGTTGGGGTGCTGCATAAAACCAGAGATTGAAATGAGCACAGATAAAGTTCCTTAAGCCAAATATGAAATAGACAAGAGCTACTCCTTGCTCAATGAAATGGACTCAACACCCCATATTAAACGACTAAGAATGTAACTGACTAGTAAGTATCTTAAAACCTATGGATCGCTATGTCTCCAAAAGAGAATCAAGCGTGTGTACAGGGGCATAAACGCAGCAGTGATAGGATTGGGGAGGTTCGGTGAGCAAATGAAGACCCTTTGAAGTCATATTGCATGGTACCCATTCCACGGGTCTCAACTCTCCAGGTTTAAGGGATTCTTCCTTCAGCGAAAACATGCATGTGGATCCCAGAGTATGATCAACCATGTGATCGGGAGTCGTGTTCAAATATGTCTCAGTTTTCGTCCCCTGGTACTCGGGTGCAACATTCCAGACGCTTTACTAACACTCTCCCGACTTGGAGAGTCAGTGCCTTTAACCTCCTGTTTGGCCCAGTTTGCAATTTCTGCGGAAGATGAACAGGAATAGGGAGAACCAATGAGAGACTAGCTGGAGGTGTCTGGACGGGCAAATTTAACTCTCATTTCCCACCAGGAAGAGGAATTAACCAAAGGCTCAGCGTGCCGTGCCGGAACAAGATTAGGGCCTGAAGCAATCCTGCGGTGTTGCGGCCAGCTCACAAGAAAGCGAGTTGAAGAAAGGAGCTCAGGGGCACTGTAATTCACAAACCTGCAGAGTTATAAATGACAGCTATCATCCAAAAATATACTGAAGTAAGGCTGCCAAGAGGACTTGAAAGCAGGGCAGAATTGCAGGAAACCGATTTCAGGAGGTAGACAGGAATTGCATTTAAAGCATAGGAAAAGAGGCAGAACGTCCACAATGATGCACTTGGCCAAAAAGGGCGTATGCGTTTTTTCCTGAATATATTCAGGAAAAAACGCATACGCCCTTTTTGGCCAACCAAGCAAGCTTGCAGAGGAAATCTGCACTACAATGAAGTCTCACTTCTCCCCAGTCAAAAGGGCCATCTGAAAAAAGTGTAAAATCCAGAAAGGCAGGAGAGGCCATGGAGAACAGGGAGCCTTGTTATGCTGATGGGCGGGATGTAAATTGCCAACAGCCACTGGGGAGAAGTGTATGGTGTTTCCTGAAACATCTAAAAAACAAAGCAACAGAGCCTAGGGCACTTCCACTTATGGTCCTATAGCTTAGGGAAATTAAAATCAAAAAGACACAGCCACCCAAAAATTTGGTACGGCTCTGTTTACAGGAACCTCTTCTGCAGCACAAGTTTAATATGCCAGAGAGCAAATAATGGATAAAGAAGTTGCAGTACTTACGTACAACAGAATACCTCTCAGCAATGAAAACTATGTCACCAGGCCCGTACCAGCATAATGAGTGGATTGAGGCACGGTGATTCTAAGTGAAAAAAGTCACACAGAAAAAGAAACATCATAAGGTACCACTAATACATGGAATGCGAACTTGGCTACACATGAACTGAATAACAAAACAGAACAGGGTCTCATGTTTAGAAAACCAACTTATGCTTGCTTAAGGGGGAAGGTTAGTTGGGGTGCTGCATAAAACCTGTGTTTGAAATTAGCACAGATACCGTTCCATAAGCTAAATATGTAATAGACAAGACCTACCCCTTGCTCAAGGAAATGGACTCAACAATGAGATATCACCTCACACCTGGTAGAATGGGCATCATCAGAAAATCTAGAAACAAAAAATGCTGGAAAGGGTGTGGAGAAATGGAACCCTCTTCCACTATTGTTGGGAATATAAATTGATACAGTCACTATGGAGAACAATATGGAGTTTCTTAAGAAACTAACAGTAGAATTACCATATGATACAGCAATCCCAGTTCTGGACATATACCCAGACAAAACCATAAATCAAAAAGAGACATTCACCGCAATGTTCATTGCCTCACTCTTTACAATATCGAGGTAATGGAAGCAACCTAAATGCCCACAGACAGACGAATGCATAAAGCTGTGGTACATATATAAAATGGAATATTACTAAGCCATGAAAAGGAATGAAATTGGGTCATTTGTAGAGACGTCGATGGATCTAGAGAGTGTCATACAGAGTGAAGTAAGTCAGAAAGAGAAAAACAAATCTTGTATATTCATGCATATATGTGGAACCTAGAAAAACTGTACAGGTTAACCATTTTGCAAGGCATAAATAGAGCAACAGATGTAGACAACAAACGTATGGACAACAAGCGGGGAAAGCTGTTGGAGGTTGGTGGTGGGAGGAGTTGAGAGACTGGGATTGGCATGTATACATTTATATGTATAAAATAGATAACCAATAAGAACCTGCTGTATAAAAATATAAAATAAAATTCAAAATTAAAAAGAAATAAAATTTAAAAAAAAAACAGAAAAAACAATTATTCCCTTCACATACATGTATTTATATGAATAAATTATTTCCATGCTTATATCTGTAAATACAAAAAAGAGGAATAAAATCTACCTTGAACCAAAAACGAAAAAGAGAAAAAAAACACAGAACCCACCAGTTCCACAGAGGAAAACCGTATCAGGGCACTTGCTCCAGTTGTAAACAATTCTGAAGTTGGTCAGTGGTGGGGAATCGTCTCCCATTCAGCCAGCAGCCCCCACGCAACAAGCGTTCTCATTGCAAAGCTGGGGCACCGTGCTGAGGCATCTGTGAGTAAACGTGAGCTGAGCCCCAGGCCAGTTGCTGCTGAACTATTCCTACCCGTCCCAGGTAAAACACCTGAATTTATACAAGGACTTGAAAGCCTAGAGGAAGGGCCATAGAGCCACACGAGTGACAGCATGCCGGCCGACTTGGTGCCTGCAGGCCAGCCAGGATGGTCCTGGCCCTGGGTGCTCTTCTGGAAGATTTCCATTTCCCTGCCTGAGATACCCGTCCTGTCCCTGCCCCCACTGCTTTTTTCCTTCCTCACCTCTGCCCAGGGAGAAATTCCAGCAGCAGGTATAGGTGACACATCCTCTTCTTTAGCAGGTGGCAGCCTGGCTACTGCTGCAGAAAGTCCAGCAGAGCCCCACTCACACTGGGCCACCCACAAAGCCGTGGCCTCTCACTCCCTCCCACCAGCCCAGCCCCGAGACTGCTGACAGGGCAGAGAAAATGACATCAGGAACGGCTGCAGGGGCTCTTGCTGCCTGGAGTGGTATTTATATTGATCTCAACCCAGGCACACCTGGGGAGGGCTGGCCGGCACGGTAAGGCTGCCCAGGTCAGCCAATCATCACCCCTCAGGGGCTCACAGTTGCAGAAAATGGAACTTGCTGAACCGGCCAGGTCCAAGGAACAGGTGTGGGCTCTGAGAGTCAGGATAGACAAGGGGCTGCAGCTTTGGCTTGTTTTCTAATGATTTTATCTGGCCCATGAGTGGGAGACAACTTCAAGAAAACCCTCTCCTAATGAGAGGAACCCTGGAGTCAGGGAGAGGAGGGGTGGGTGGTGGTTGGAGACAGAGGCCTTGTGCCCCGGGTGCAGTGGAAGTCTCTGGAAGACCAGGTGGAGGGAGGCCGCACAGAGTGATGCCCAGGGTCACAGACCTGTCGCAGCTGCTGTTTGTTAGTTCAAGTCCTGCTCTGAGGTGCTCTGTGTCAGCTCTGAGCGACAGGTGAGCTGGGGGTGCTCTGCAATGAGGGCTATGTGCACGGTTCCTGTGTGCCCAGCCCTGCCATGGTACCTGCAAGGGTAGCTCTGTATCCTGGGAGGGGCCTGACCATGAGAGCCCCGTGGGCTGGGGTGGGGGTGGGGTACCTGCCCAGGTGAGCTCCATATTCTGGGATTGGTCTGACCATGAGAGCCCCATGGGCTGCTGGGGACCTGGTAAAGGATGTCAGGACAGTCAGTGAAGCCACCGAGGATATACCTCCAGCTGCTCCTAATTCCTACACCCTGCTGGTCATTCTACCAACCACCAGGACATGGTATTCTGTATTAGTCTTCAATGATGCCTTCTTTTGTATTCCATTAGTCCCAGAGTCACAAGAAATTTTGGCTTGTGAGTGGCAGGACTCAACATACAACTAAAACAATACTTCCGGGCCGTCTTGCCCCAAGGGTGCAAAAATTCCCACACCATCTTTGGGGAAAGCTTAGCTAAAGACCTAAAAGTTCTACCTCTGGGAAAGGAAACCCTCCTTCAGTACGCAGACGACATTCTGATCGCCAGCCCTACTAAGGAGGCCTCTGAACTACCAAGCCAATAAAGGATAGAAGTTGTCCAAGAAAAAGCTCAAATATCAGACTGCAGTGACCTGCCTGGGCTTCGTTCTCACAGAAGGTCGGAGAAGCCCATCCCAGGAAAGGGAAGAAACCATTTTCAGCCTTACCCCTTTCTAAAACTAGAAGACAGCTTAGGGGTTCCTGGGGAGGCCAGGGTTTGCTGCTTCTGGATCCCTAACTACAGTCTACTAGCTGGGCCTCTATATGAAACACTGAAAGGAAAAGATGATGATCCTTTTGAATAGAATCCAGAAGTGGCCTTTCAAGAATGGAAAGAGCAGTCAATTCAGACCCTTGCCCTGGAACTCCCTAATTTAGCTAAACCCTTTGACCTTTACATTCCCGGTGAAAGGTGAATCGCCATTGGAGAATTAGTGCAAAAACTGGGACCACTTGAAATGGAACAATGCAAGAATGCCATCCAGGTAGGATAAACTACGGGCACCAAGGGGCTTGGCCCACTGCCACATCTGGCCAAGATACTGGCGGTATCTAAAAACCTGGAAATCAGCAGCCCCAAAGGCCACCTCCCTCCTAAGGGAAAAGGACCCCACGTGGTGATCCTAACCACCAACCATGCCCTGAAGTTGCAGGGTTCGCTCCATGGGCACACCAACCTCGAGTGAGGAGGCCCTCCAACTCCAACATCCAGAGAGATAACCGGGGGCAACAGGGCACCATGACGACTCGTGTGAACATCACTTGACCTGGAGTTTCTCTCATAAAACAACAAGAGTGTGTCCCAAAAGAGTAGACTACTGCTTGCAGGACATACTGCACCCAGAGGGGAGCTAATAATCTTGGCGGGGGAACCGTATATCACACTGTCACCATAGAAAAGCCTACAGACACCGTGATGATGGTGGCCAATGAGACTGGCTGGACTCCTGTTTACTTCAAAAGGCTGTTGACTCAGTGGCCATCATGGTCCTTGATCACCACTGACCCTGGACTGTCTGGGATTTGAGCGGGCAGGGCTCTGACACCTGGTGCTGTTTGTACATTAATTCAGGGACCTAATTGAAGAAAGCGCAGACTACTGGTCAGAGCATCTAGGCTGGCAGAAACGGTCAGCCTAAGGTGGCCGAACAAATGTGGGGTGGGGTGAAACAGGTTCCCACAGCGTCTCTGCACATCTCTTTCCTGGACCCTTAAAGGTCATTAGAATCTATAACACTTCCAATGCTGGTGCTCAGGTGGACGAGCAGGGAGGCAGGGGGCCTGGGGACAATCAACGTCACCTGGAGGCTGCTGGGGAGAAGCTCTGACCCTCGCCCCCGGGTATGAGGGCTCCCAACTCAGCACTCAGCAGTTACAGAAGAAGGGTCTGCACCCTCAGCACTCCAAGAATGAGGAACGGGACAAAAGGCAGAGGAGGGGTTTGTCCCCAGCAAAGCCCATTAAAAATCCCTGGGAGATAAAAATAGAATCTGGGCAATAAAGTCAAGTCTAACCTTTTTTATCCTTTGTGCTTTGTCTAATTTCATGTGCTCCTAGGGTCCCGCATGCAGAGGTTCCACACCCGGCACTTCAGACCAGATTTCCTAGTGCAGAATGGCTGGGACGACACCTCAGCTCCTGGGGCCCAGTGCAGACTCCGCGATATAGAGCCTGAGCTGCAGCCAACCCGGCCCTCGAGAGCTCCGCCCCCTCCCTCCCACTGACTCTGACAGGATCTCTACACAACAGCCCAGCCCACAGCCCACGGGGTAGTGCATGCTCTCACCTCTCCATTCTCTGATCAAAATATAAAGTTTCCTTTGCTTGTGAACCAAACTCAGTCTCGATCTGTTGGCCCCAATGACACTGGGCAGGGGGACACTTGTTGGGGTCCACTCTGGAGGATCAGTAACAGAAATTGAGACTATTGTAACCTCAATGAACAGATGTGTGAGCCAAACTGTAGTTAACATAGAACAGTGTATAAGGCTCGGGTAAAATAAGATGTTTCTAACACTTCCATTTGATATTTCCATCACTTTATTATAAGCAAGTTCAGTGAAAAGGTCTGTCTTATTTGTCAGGTCAATATTAGAGAAACGAAGTGATTTCTTTCCAAGGATGTACATCTAATAATCTTGCTTAAAGCTTCAATCTTGTTTTAAATGCTTTTCCATTGAAAATGATACCTCTCTTTCAGCTCCCCCATTTCTGAGAAGTATAAAATCTTATAATTTATTATTACCAAAGGGGAAAGGTGGGAAGAGGGATAAATTAACAGTTTGGGATTAACACATACACACTGCTATGTATAAAATAGATCATCAACAAGGAACTACTGTATAGCACAGGGAACTACACTCAACATTTTGCAATAAGCTATAAGGGGAAATAATCTGGAAAAGAATAGATATTTTTATTGTCATTGTCATCTATCAATGACAGTTAAAGTGTAACCTAAGGGAAGCTGGTGGTGAGTGCTTCTGACCCTGAAGACTTCAATCGTCTAAAGTTTGGACTCTGCCTACTTCCCAAGGCCCTTAATGAACATATGTGTAGCCATAGCTTAAAAAATTCCCCAGTTTGGGTTTTGGGCAGACACTGATTTTGAAAAAGCCCTGGTGTTCTCCTTACATGAATGGGACTCTTCCTACTGCTAAAACATGTCTGTCACACACAGAGGATGGTATACCGTCTGATCGGGAAGAGTTTGGAAAAGGCATCTCATCTCCTCATCTCCTGGTGCTCGGGTTCACCCCTCCAGCGTCTTTACTAACAGTCTCCCCACTTGGAGATGTCAGCACTGTCAACATCCTGTTGCGTACAGTTTGGAATTTGTCCAGAGGATGAAGCGGAAGGATGAGGAACACTGAGAGACAAGTCCTAGGTGTTCAGACAGGCACATGTCACTCTAATTTCCAATCAGGAAGACGAATTGACCAAAGGCTAGGGTTGCCCATGGAAACAGTATAGGGCTTGAGGAAATCCTGCTGCTTTGTGGCCAGTTCCCATAAACGCAAGTTGAACAATGGAACTCAGGGGCAGTAAAATTCATGAAACTGCAGAGTTGAAAATATCCATCACTGAAAAATGTCTTGAGGAAAGTCAGAGAAAAGGACTTGTAAGCAAGGGAGAATGGCAGGAAAGGGATCTGAGGAGGTAGAAAGGACTCGCCATTAAGCACAAGAAAAGGAGCTGAACATTGCCAACATTGCAGTTGGCCAAAAAGGGTGTATGCGTTTTTTTCTGTATATATTCAAGAAAAGGGCATACACTTTTTTAGCCAAGCAAACAGGTGGGCACTGGAAGTCAATACTACAAAAGATATCACTTCGCATCAGTCAGAAGAGCCATCCTCATAAAGCGTAAACAACAGAAATGCAGGACAGGGCAAGGAGAAGAGGGAGCCCTGTGAGACTTATAGTGGAAATGTATATTGCCAACGGCCATTCTGGAGAAGTGTATTGTGTTTACTAAAGCATCTAAAAAATGAGCTACAGAGCATAGGGCAATTGCACTCATGGGCGTATATCTTGGGAAAAACAAAAATTGAGAGGACACAGGCACCCCAAAGTTTACCCCCTCTCTGTTTAAAAGATCCTCGACTAGGATATAATTTAAATGTCTCTGGAGGGAAAAAATGGATAGAGATGTGGTACTTAGGTAGAGTGGAATATTATTCAGCCTGGAAATCAATGAACTATGGCCAGTTGTAACAACTCCGGAGGAGTTACGTATGATCTTTCTAAGTGACATAATTCAAAAAGAAAAGACACATATCATAAGATATCACTTAAAGGTGGAATCCAAAATGGCTACACATGAAATAAATTACAAAACAAAAACATAGTCAAATATGTAGAAAACACGCATAAGGCTGCTAAACGGGAAAGGTGGGGAGGGGTGAGGCATCATCCAGGAGGTTGAAATTAGCAAAGATACCATTCCAAATACCAAACTGATAATCAACAAGGCCCACACGGTAGCTAAAAGAACTGCACTCAGCACACTCAAGTCACCGGAAAAGAATATATACGACTGGTAAGAATCTGAAAAAGAATTTACTGATGTCTCTTGTACGTGAATCAAGTGGATGTACAGCAGCAAGAAACAGAGCTTTGAAAATCAGCTGTAACCAATATAGTAATAAATTGAAAAAAATAAATGACAGAGAGACAGAGAAAACCTCTTACAACTTTTCCTCAGGGACGGTGATGCAACATGGATTGAACACATCTAGACCCACAGCAGGATGAGACATAAGGCTGGAAACTGTTTGCACTAAGAGAAATGTGAGGTTGGGTGAGGAAATGCACACCCTTTAAAGTAATACTACCTGGTACCCATTCAATGGGTCCCAAATCTGCAGGTTCAAGGGATCTTCCTACAGCTAAAACATGCATGGAAAACCCAGAGGACTGTACACCATGTGATCGGGAGATGTGTCTAAAATGCAGCTCATTTATCCTCTCCTGGTGCTCCTGTTCACCATTCTGGCCACGTTACTTAGAATCTCTCCACTTGGAGAATCAGCACATTTAAACTTCTGTTTCACACATTTTGCAAATTGTGAGGAGGATGAACGGGAAGAGGGGGAACCAATGAGAGAATAGTTGTAGGGGTTTGGATGGGCACATATCACTCTAATTTCCCATTAAGAATAAGAATTGAAAAAAGGCTCAGCCCACCTCGCCGGAGCCAAAATAGGTCCTGAAGCAATTCTGTGGGTTTGAGCCCAGCTCACAAAAGAGCAACTTAAGAAATGGAGCTCAGGGTCACTGCAATTCACAAACCTGCAGAGTTATAAATGAAAACTAACGTCCAAAAATATGTTGAGGTAAGGCAAAGAAGAGGATCTGAATGCAAGACAGAATTGCAAGAAACAGATTTCAAGAGATAGATTGGACTCGTCTTTAAAGCACATGAAAAGCGGCAGAATTTCGACAATGATGCAGTTGGCCCAAAAGGGCGTATGCGTTTTTTCCTGATTATAACCAGGAAAAAACACATACGCACTTTATGGGCAACGAAGCAAGCAAGCAATGCAAATGTGCACAACAAAGAAGTCTCATTTCCCACTGGTCAAAAGGGCCATCCTAAAAATTTGTAAAAACCAGAAATGCAGGACAGGCCATGGAGAACAGGGAGCCTTTATACGCTGATGGGCAGTGTGTGAACTGCCGAGAGCCACTCTGGAGAAGTGTATGGTGGTTCCTAAATCATCTAGAAAACAGAGCTACAGAGCATAGGACACTTCCAATCATGGGAGTATATCTAGGGAAGTCTAAAAATCAACAAGACACAAGCACACCACAGTTTAGGGCTACTCTGTTTACAAGAACCTCAACTTCAGTACACCTTAAATATCCCAGGAAAGAGAACAATGGATAAAGAAGATGTGGTACTTATGTACAATGGAATATCTCTTCACCATGAAATCAATGTAATAAGGCTAGTAGAAGGATAAAGAGTGGATTTAGGTCCAATAATACTACTTGAAATAAGTCAAACAGAAAAAGAAACATATCATAAGATATCACTTATAGAGGGAGGGTAAATATGGCTGCACAAGAAATGAATTACAGAACAGAACAGTGTCTCACATTTAGAAAACACACTTATGTCAGCTTAAGGGGAAAGAGAGGTGGGGTGATGCATAAAACCAGAGTTTGAAATTAGCACAGATACCGTTCAATAAACCAAATAGATATTAGACAAGATCTACACCTTGCTCAATGAACTGGCCTCAACACACCTTATAAACCACAGAGAAATATATCTGAGTAATAAGAATCTTAAAATCCATGTATTGGGCTTCCCTGGTGGCAGAGTGGTTGAGAGTCCGCCTGCCGATGCAGGGGACGCGGGTTCGTGCCCTGGTCCGGGAGGATCCCATGTGCCGCGGAGTGGCTGGGCCCGTGATCCATGGCCGCTGAGCCTGCGCGTCCGGAGCCTGTGCTCCGCGGCGGGAGAGGCCACAACAGTGAGAGGCCCACGTATCGCAAAAGAAAAAAAAAATCCATGTATTGATATATCTCCATAAGGGAATCAAGTGTGTGCAGAGCGGCACAAACACAGCAGTCAAAATGAGCTAAACCCCATTATAGAAATAAATTTTAAAAACAAAACGCAGAAACAATGAAAGAGAGAAAAATTCTTACAAAATTTGCTCAGGGGCTGTGATGCAACCTGGATTGACCACATATAAACCCACAGCTGGATAACACATAAGGCTGGACACTTGGGGCTGAGAGGATTGGTGAGTTTTGGTGAGCAACTGCCAAAAGTTTAATGCAATACTTCATGCTACTCATTCCAAGGGTCCCAACAATCCAGGTTGAAGGGAATCTTCCTACAGCTAAACCATGCTTGGGAAACCCAGCGACTGGTATACCATATGATCGGGAAAGGTTTCTAAAACGCACCTCATTTTTCCTCTCCTGGGGCTCTGGATCGACATTCCAGCCGCTTTACTAACAACATCCTCACATGGAGAGTCAATGCCTTTAAGTTCTGGTATCGCACAGTCTGCAGTTAGTGCGGAGGATGAATGGGAATAGGGGGAACCAGTGAGAAACAAGCTGTAGCGGTTACAATGGGCACATGTCACTCTAATTTCACATCAGTAAGAAGAATAAACCAAAGGCACAGCAAGGTGCCCCAGAAGAAGAATAGGGCCTGAAGGAATCCTGTGGTTATGAGGCAAGATCACAAAAATATGAGCTGAAAAATGGAGCTAAGGGCCACTGCAATTCAAAAACGTGCAGAGTTATAAAGGCCAACTATTTTCAAAAAATATATTGAGGTAAGGCTATGAAGAGGCATTGAAAGCAAGGCAGAATTGCAGGAAACCTATTTCAGGAGGTAGACTGGAATTGCATTTAAAGCATAGGAAAAGAGGCAGAACGTCCACAATGATGCACTTGGCCAAAAAGGGCGTATGCGTTTTTTCCTGAATATACTCAACGAAATGGACTCAACACCCCATATTAAACGTCTAAGAATGTACCTGACTAGTAAGTATCTTAAAACCTATGGATTGCTATTTCTCTGAAAGAGAATCAAGCATGTGTACAGGGGCATAAATGCAACAGTGATAGGATTGGAGAGGTTCCGTGAGCAAACAAAGACCCTTTGAACTCATATTGCACGGTAGCCATTCCACGGGTCTCAACTCTCCAGGTTTAAGGGATTGTTCCTTCAGCTAAAACATGCATGTGGAACTCAGAGTATGATCAACCGTGAGATCGGGAGACATGTTCCAATATGTCTCAGTTCTCGTCCCCTGGTACTCGGGTGCAACATTCCAGACGCTTAACTAACACTCTCCCGACTTGGAGAGTCAGTGCCTTTAACCTCCTGTTTGGCCCAGTTTGCAATTTCTGCGGAAGATGAACAGGAATAGGGAGAACCAATGAGAGACTAGCTGGAAGTGTCTGGATGGGCAAATTTAACTCTCATTTCTCACCAGGAAGAGGAATTAACCAAAGGCTCAGCGTGCCGTGCCGGAACCAGATTAGGGCCTGAAGCAATCCTGCGGTGTTGCGGCCAGCTCACAAGAAAGCGAGTTGAAGAAAGGAGCTCAGGGGCACTGTAATTCACAAACCTGCAGAGTTATAAATGACAGCTATCGTCCAAAAATATACTGAAGTAAGGCTGCCAAGATGACTTGAAAGCGTGGCAGAATTGCAGGAAACCGATTTCAGGAGGTAGACTGGAATTGCATTTAAAGCATAGGAAAAGATGCAGAACGTCCACAATGATGCACTTGGCCAAAAAGGGCGTATGTGTTTTTTCCTGAGTTTATTCAGGACAAAACGCATACGCCCTTTTTGGCCAACCAAGCAAGCTTGCAAAGGAAATCTGCACTACAATGAAGTCTCACTTCCCCCCGGTCAAAAGGGTCATCTGAAAAAAGTGTAAAATCCAGAAAGGCAGGACAGGCCATGGAGAACTGAGAGCCTTGTTATGCTGATGGGCGGGATGTAAATTGCCAACAGCCACTCCGGAGAAGTGTATGGTGTTTCCTGAAACATCTAAAAAACAAAGCAACAGTGCCTAGGGCACTTCCACTTATGGTCCTATAGCTTAGGGAAATTAAAATCAAAAAGACACAGCCACCCCAAAGTTTGGGACGGCTCTGTTTACAAGAACCTCGTTTACGGTACAAGTTCAATATCGCAGATAGTGAAAAATGGATAAAGATATGTTGGTACTTACGTACAATGCAATATCACTCAGCAATGAAATCTATGTCATCAGGCCCGTAGCAGCATAATGAGTGGATTCAGGTATGATGATTCTAACTGAAATAAATCACACAGAAATAGAAACATCATAAGACATCACTAATACACGGAATGTAAACTTGGCTACACAGGAACTGGATTACAAAACAGAACAGGGTCTCAAATGTAGAAAACCAACTTATGCTTCCTTAAGGGGAAAGGTGAGTTGGGGTGCTGCATAAAACCAGAGACTGAAATGAGCACAGATAATGTTCCTTAAGCCAAATATGGAATAGACAAGAGCTACTCCTTGCTCAACGAAATGGACTCAACACCCCATATTAAACGCCTAAGAATGCCGCTGACTACTAAGTATCTTAAAACCTCTGGATTGCTATGTCTCCGAAAGAGAATCAAGCGTCTGTACAGGGGCATAAACGCAGCAGTGATAGGATTGGAGAGGTTCGGTGAGCAAATGAAGACCCTTTGAAGTCATATTGCATGGTACCCATTCCGCGGGTCTCAACTCTCCAGGATTAAGGGATTCTTCCTTCAGCTAAAACATGCATGTGGAACCCAGAGTATGATCAACCGTGTGATCGGGAGATGTGTTCAAATATGTCTCAGTTTTCATCCCCTGGTACTCGGGTGCAATATTCCAGACCCTTTACTAACACTCTCCCGACTTGGAGAGTCAGTGCCTTTAACCTCCTGTTTGGCCCAGTTTGCAATTTCTGCGGAAGATGAACAGGAATAGGGAGAACCAATGAGAGACTAGCTGGAGGTGTCTGGACGGGCAAATTTAACTCTCATTTACCACCAGGAAGAGGAATTAACCAAAGGCTCAGGGTGCCGTGCCGGAACCAGATTAGGGCCTGAAGCAATCCTGCGGTGTTGCGGCCAGCTCACAAGAAAGCGAGTTGAAGAAAGGAGTTCAGGGGCACTGTAATTCACAAAGCTGCAGAGTTATAAATGACAGCTATCGTCCAAAAATATACTGAAGTAAGGCTGCCAAGAGGACTTGAAAGTGGGGCAGAATTGCAGGAAACCGATTTCAGGAGGTAGACTGGAATTGCATTTAAAGCATAGGAAAAGAGGCAGAAGGTCGATAATGATGCACTTGGCCAAAAAGGGCGTATGCGGTTTTTCCTGAATATATTCAGGAAAAAACACATACGCCCTTTTTGGCCAAGCAAGCAATCTTGCAAAGGAAATCTGCACTACAATGAAGTCTCATTCCCCCCGGTCAAAAGGGCCATCTGAAAAAAGTGTAAAATCCAGAAAGGCAGGACAGGCCATGGAGAACTGGGAGCCTTGTTGTGCTGATGGGCGGGATGTAAATTGCCAACAGCCACTCGGGAGAAGTGTATGGTGTTTCCTGAAACATCTAAAAAACAAAGCAACAGAGCCTAGGGCACTTCCACTTATGGTCCTATAGCTTAGGGAAATTAAAATCAAAAAGACACAGACACGCCAAAGTTTGGGATGGCTCTGTTTACAAGAACCTCCTTTATGGTACAAGTTCAATATCGCAGAAAGTGAAAACTGGATAAAGAAGTTGTGGTACTTACGTACACTGCAATATCACTCAGCAATGAAATCTATGTCATCAGGCCCGTAGCAGCATAATGAGTGGATTCAGGTATGATGATTCTAACTGAAATAAATCACACAGAAACAAAAACATCATAAGACATCACTAATACACGGAATGTAAACTTGGCTACACAGGAACTGAATTACAAAACAGAACAGGGTCTCAAATGTAGAAAACCAACTTATGCTTGCTTAAGGGGAAAGGTGAGTTGGGGTGCTGCATAAAACCAGAGACTGAAATGAGCACAGATAAAGTTCCTTAAGTCAAATATGGAATAGACAAGAGCTACTCCTTGCTCAATGAAATGGACTCAACACCCCATATTAAACGCCTAAGAATGTACCTGACTAATAAGTATCTTAAAACCTCTGGATTGCTATGTCTCCGAAAGAGAATCAAGCGTGTGTACAGGGGCATAAATGCAGCAGTGATAGGATTGGAGAGGTTGGGTGAGCAAATGAAGACCCTTTGAAGTCATATTGCATGGTACCCATTCCACGGGTCTCAACTCTCCAGGTTTAAGGGATTCTTCCTGCAGCTAAAACATGCATGTGGAACCCACAGTATGATCAACCGTGTGATCGGGAGACGTGTTCAAATATGTCTCAGTTTTCGTCCCCTGGTAGTCGGGTGCAACATTCCAGACGCTTTACTAACACTCTCCCGACTTGGAGATTCAGTGCCTTTAACCTCCTGTTTGGCACACTTTGCAATTTCTGTGGAAGATAAACAGGAATAGGGAGAACCAATGAGAGACTAGCTGGAGGTGTCTGGAAGGGCAAATTCAACTCTCATTTCCGACCAGGAAGAGGAATTAACCAAAGGCTCAGCGTGCTGTGCCGAAACCAGATTAGGGCCTGAAGCCATCCTGCGGTGTTGCGGCCAGCTCACAAGAAAGCGAGTTGAAGAAAGGAGCTCAGGGGCACTGTAATTCACACACCTGCAGAGTTATAAATGACAGCTATCGTCCAAAAATATACTGAAGTAAGGCTGCCAAGAGGACTTGAAAGTGGGGCAGAATTGCAGGATACCAATTTCAGGAGGTACACTGGAATTGCATTTAAAGCATAGGAAAAGAGGCAGAACGTCGACAATGATGCACTTGGCCAAAAAGGGCATATGCGTTTTTTCCTGAATATATTCAGGAAAAAACGCATATGCCCTTTTTGGCCAACCAAGCAAGCTTGCAAAGGAAATCTGCACTACAATGAAGTCTCACTTCCCCCTGGTCAAAAGTGCCATCTGAAAAAAGTGTAAAATCCAGAAAGGCAGGACAGGCCATGGAGAACTGGGAGCCTTGTTATGCTGATGGGTGGGATGTAAATTGCCACAGCCACTCGGGAGAAGTGTATGGTGTTTCCTGAAACATCTAAAATACAAAGCAACAGAGCCTAGGGCACTTCCACTTATGGTCCTATAGCTTAGGGAAATTAAAATCAAAAAGACACAGCCACCCCAAAGTTTGGGACGGCTCTGTTTACAAGAACCTCGTTTATGGTACAAGTTCAATATCGCAGAAAGTGAAAAATGGATAAAGAATTTGTGCTACTTACGTACAATGCAATATCACTCAGCAATGAAATCTATGTCATCAGGCCTGTAGCAGCATAGTGAGTGGATTCAGGTATGACGATTCTAACTGAAATAAGTCACACAGAAAAAGAAACATCATAAGATATCACTAATACACGGAATGTAAACTTGGCTACACAGAAAGTGAATTACAATAAAGAACAGGGTCTCAAATTTAGAAAACCAACTTATGCTTGCTTAAGGGGAAAGGTGAGTTGGGGTGCTGCATAAAACCAGAGATTGAAATGAGCACAGATAAAGTTCCTTAAGACAAATATGTAATAGACAAGAGCTACTCCTTGCTCAACGAAATGGACTCAAAACCCCATATTAAACGCCTAATAATGTACCAGACTAGTCAGTATCTTAAAACCTATGGATTGCTATGTCTCTGAAAGAGAATCAAGCATGAGTACAGGGGCATAAACGCAGCAGTGAGAGGATTGGAGAGGTTCGGTGTGCAAATGAAGACCCTTTGAAGTCATATTGCATGGTACCCATTCCACGGGTCTCAACTCTCCAGGTTTAAGGGATTCTTCCTTCAGCTAAAACATGCATGTGGAACCCAGAGTATGATCAACCGTGTGATCGGGAGACGTGTTCAAATATGTCTCAGTTTTTGACCCCTGGTACTCGGGTGCAACTTTTCAGACGCTTTACTAACACTCTCCCGACTTGGAGAGTCAGTGCCTTTAACCTCCTGTTTGGCCCAGTTTGCAATTTCTGCGGAAGATGAACAGGAATAGGGAGAACCAATGAGAGACTAGCTGGAGGTGTCTGGACGGGCAAATTTAACTCTCATTTACCACCAGGAAGAGGAATTAACCAAAGGCTCAGGGTGCCGTGCCGGAACCAGATTAGGGCCTGAAGCAATCCTGCGGTGTTGCGGCCAGCTCACAAGAAAGCGAGTTGAAGAAAGGAGTTCAGGGACACTGTAATTCACAAAGCTGCAGAGTTATAAATGACAGCTATCGTCCAAAAATATACTGAAGTAAGGCTGCCAAGAGGACTTGAAAATGGGGCAGAATTGCAGGAAACCGATTTCAGGAGGTAGACTGGAATTGCATTTAAAGCATAGGAAAAGAGGCAGAACGTCCACAATGATGCACTTGGCCAAAAAGGGCGTATGCGGTTTTTCCTGAATATATTCAGGAAAAAACACATACGCCCTTTTTGGCCAAGCAAGCAATCTTGCAAAGGAAATCTGCACTACAATGAAGTCTCATTCCCCCCGGTCAAAAGGGCCATCTGAAAAAAGTGTAAAATCCAGAAAGGCAGGACAGGCCATGGAGAACTGGGAGCCTTGTTGTGCTGATGGGCGGGATGTAAATTGCCAACAGCCACTCGGGAGAAGTGTATGGTGTTTCCTGAAACATCTAAAAAACAAAGCAACAGAGCCTAGGGCACTTCCACTTATGGTCCTATAGCTTAGGGAAATTAAAATCAAAAAGACACAGACACGCCAAAGTTTGGGATGGCTCTGTTTACAAGAACCTCCTTTATGGTACAAGTTCAATATCGCAGAAAGTGAAAACTGGATAAAGAAGTTGTGGTACTTACGTACACTGCAATATCACTCAGCAATGAAATCTATGTCATCAGGCCCGTAGCAGCATAATGAGTGGATTCAGGTATGATGATTCTAACTGAAATAAATCACACAGAAACAAAAACATCATAAGACATCACTAATACACGGAATGTAAACTTGGCTACACAGGAACTGAATTACAAAACAGAACAGGGTCTCAAATGTAGAAAACCAACTTATGCTTGCTTAAGGGGAAAGGTGAGTTGGGGTGCTGCATAAAACCAGAGACTGAAATGAGCACAGATAAAGTTCCTTAAGTCAAATATGGAATAGACAAGAGCTACTCCTTGCTCAATGAAATGGACTCAACACCCCATATTAAACGCCTAAGAATGTACCTGACTAATAAGTATCTTAAAACCTCTGGATTGCTATGTCTCCGAAAGAGAATCAAGCGTGTGTACAGGGGCATAAATGCAGCAGTGATAGGATTGGAGAGGTTGGGTGAGCAAATGAAGACCCTTTGAAGTCATATTGCATGGTACCCATTCCACGGGTCTCAACTCTCCAGGTTTAAGGGATTCTTCCTGCAGCTAAAACATGCATGTGGAACCCACAGTATGATCAACCGTGTGATCGGGAGACGTGTTCAAATATGTCTCAGTTTTCGTCCCCTGGTAGTCGGGTGCAACATTCCAGACGCTTTACTAACACTCTCCCGACTAGGAGATTCAGTGCCTTTAACCTCCTGTTTGGCACACTTTGCAATTTCTGTGGAAGATAAACAGGAATAGGGAGAACCAATGAGAGACTAGCTGGAGGTGTCTGGAAGGGCAAATTCAACTCTCATTTCCGACCAGGAAGAGGAATTAACCAAAGGCTCAGCGTGCTGTGCCGAAACCAGATTAGGGCCTGAAGCCATCCTGCGGTGTTGCGGCCAGCTCACAAGAAAGCGAGTTGAAGAAAGGAGCTCAGGGGCACTGTAATTCACACACCTGCAGAGTTATAAATGACAGCTATCGTCCAAAAATATACTGAAGTAAGGCTGCCAAGAGGACTTGAAAGTGGGGCAGAATTGCAGGATACCAATTTCAGGAGGTACACTGGAATTGCATTTAAAGCATAGGAAAAGAGGCAGAACGTCGACAATGATGCACTTGGCCAAAAAGGGCATATGCGTTTTTTCCTGAATATATTCAGGAAAAAACGCATATGCCCTTTTTGGCCAACCAAGCAAGCTTGCAAAGGAAATCTGCACTACAATGAAGTCTCACTTCCCCCTGGTCAAAAGTGCCATCTGAAAAAAGTGTAAAATCCAGAAAGGCAGGACAGGCCATGGAGAACTGGGAGCCTTGTTATGCTGATGGGTGGGATGTAAATTGCCACAGCCACTCGGGAGAAGTGTATGGTGTTTCCTGAAACATCTAAAATACAAAGCAACAGAGCCTAGGGCACTTCCACTTATGGTCCTATAGCTTAGGGAAATTAAAATCAGAAAGACACAGCCACCCCAAAGTTTGGGACGGCTCTGTTTACAAGAACCTCGTTTATGGTACAAGTTCAATATCGCAGAAAGTGAAAAATGGATAAAGAATTTGTGCTACTTACGTACAATGCAATATCACTCAGCAATGAAATCTATGTCATCAGGCCTGTAGCAGCATAGTGAGTGGATTCAGGTATGACGATTCTAACTGAAATAAGTCACACAGAAAAAGAAACATCATAAGATATCACTAATACACGGAATGTAAACTTGGCTACACAGAAAGTGAATTACAATAAAGAACAGGGTCTCAAATTTAGAAAACCAACTTATGCTTGCTTAAGGGGAAAGGTGAGTTGGGGTGCTGCATAAAACCAGAGATTGAAATGAGCACAGATAAAGTTCCTTAAGACAAATATGTAATAGACAAGAGCTACTCCTTGCTCAACGAAATGGACTCAAAACCCCATATTAAACGCCTAATAATGTACCAGACTAGTCAGTATCTTAAAACCTATGGATTGCTATGTCTCTGAAAGAGAATCAAGCATGAGTACAGGGGCATAAACGCAGCAGTGAGAGGATTGGAGAGGTTCGGTGTGCAAATGAAGACCCTTTGAAGTCATATTGCATGGTACCCATTCCACGGGTCTCAACTCTCCAGGTTTAAGGGATTCTTCCTTCAGCTAAAACATGCATGTGGAACCCAGAGTATGATCAACCGTGTGATCGGGAGACGTGTTCAAATATGTCTCAGTTTTTGACCCCTGGTACTCGGGTGCAACTTTTCAGACGCTTTACTAACACTCTCCCGACTTGGAGAGTCAGTGCCTTTAACCTCCTGTTTGGCCCAGTTTGCAATTTCTGCGGAAGATGAACAGGAATAGGGAGAACCAATGAGAGACTAGCTGGAGGTGTCTGGACGGGCAAATTTAACTCTCATTTCCCACCAGGAAGAGGAATTAACCAACGGCTCACCGTGCCATGCCAGAACAAGATTAGGGCCTGAAGCAATCCTGCGGTGTTGCTGCCAGCTCACAAGAAAGCGAGTTGAAGAAAGGAGCTCAGGGGCACTGTAATTCACAAACCTGCAGAGTTATAAATGACAGCTATCGTCCAAAAATATACTGAAGTAAGGCTGCCAAGAGGACTTGAAAGCGGGGCAGAATTGCAGGAAACCGATTTCAGGAGGTGGACTGGAATTGCATTTAAAGCATAGGAAAAGAGGCAGAATGTCCACAATGATGCACTTGGCCAAAAAGGGCGTATGCGTTTTTTCCTGAATATATTCAGGAAAAAACGCATACGCACTTTTTGGCCAACCAAGCAAGCTTGCAAAGGAAATCTGCACTACAATAAAGTCTCACTTCCCCCCGGTCAAGAGGGCCATCTGAAAAAAGTGTAAAATCCAGAAAGACAGGACAGGCCATGGAGAACTGGGAGCCTTGTTATGCTGATGGGCGGGATGTAAATTGCCAACAGCCACTCGGGAGAAGTGTATGGTGTTTCCTGAAACATCTAAAAAACAAAGCAACAGAGCCTAGGGCACTTCCTCATATGGTCCTATAGCTTAGGGAAATTAAAATCAAAAAGACACAGCCACCCCAAAGTTTGGGACGGCTCTGTTTACAAGAACCTCGTTTACGGTACAAGTTCAATTTCGCAGAAAGTGAAAAATGGATAAAGAATTTGTGGTACTTACGTACAATGCAATATCACTCAGCAATGAAATCTATGTCATCAGGCCCGTAGCAGCATAATGAGTGGATTCAGGTACGATGATTCTAAGTGAAATAAGTCACACAGAAAAAGAAACATCATAAGATATCACTAATACACGGAATGTAAACTTGGCTACACAGGAACTGGATTACAAAACAGAACAGGGTCTCAAATTTAGAAAACCAACTTATGCTTGCTTAAGGGGAAAGTTGAGTTGGGGTGCTGCATAAAACCAGAGATTGAAATGAGCACAGATAAAGTTCCTTAAGCCAAATATGTAATAGACAAGAGCTACTCCTTGCTCAACGAAATGGACTCAACACCCCATATTAAACGCCTAAGAATGTACCTGTCTAGTAAGTATCTTAAAACCTATGGATTGCTATGTCTCTGAAAGAGAATCAAGCATGTGTACAGGGGCATAAATGCAGCAGTGATAGGATTGGAGAGGTTCGGTGAGCAAATGAAGACCCTTTGAAGTCATATTACATGGTACCCGTTCCACGGGTCTCAACTCTCCAGGTTTAAGGGATTCTTCCTTCAGCTAAAGCATGCATGTGGAACCCAGAGTATGATCAACCGTGTGATCGGGAGACGTGTTCCAATATGTCTCAGTTCTCGTCCCCGGCTACTCGGGTGCAACATTCCAGATGCTTTACTAACACTCTCCCGAGTTGGAGAGTGAGTGCCTTTAACCTCCTGTTTGGCCCAGTTTGCAATTTCTGCGGATGATGAACAGGAATAGGGAGAACCAATGAGAGACTAGCTGGAGGTGTCTGGACAGGCAAATTTAACTCTCATTTCCCACCAGGTAGAGGAATTATCCAAAGGCTCAGCGTGCCGTGCCGGAACCAGATTAGGGCCTGAAGCAATCCTGCGGTGTTGCGGCCAGCTCACAAGAAAGCGAGTTGAAGAAAGGCGCTCAGGGGCACTGTAATTCACACACCTGCAGAGTTATAAATGACAGCTATCGTCCAAAAATATACTGAAGTAAGGCTGCCAAGAGGACTTGAAAGTGGGGCAGAATTGCAGGATACCAATTTCAGGAGGTACACTGGAATTGCATTTAAAGCATAGGAAAAGAGGGAGAACGTCGACAATGATGCACTTGGCCAAAAAGGGCATATGCGTTTTTTCCTGAATATATTCAGGAAAAAACGCATATGCCCTTTTTGGCCAACCAAGCAAGCTTGCAAAGGAAATCTGCACTACAATGAAGTCTCACTTCCCCCTGGTCAAAAGTGCCATCTGAAAAAAGTGTAAAATCCAGAAAGGCAGGACAGGCCATGGAGAACTGGGAGCCTTGTTATGCTGATGGGTGGGATGTAAATTGCCAACAGCCACTCGGGAAAAGTGTATGGTGTTTCCTGAAACATCTAAAAAACAAAGCAACAGAGCCTAGGGCACTTCCACTTATGGTCCTATAGCTTAGGGAAATTAAAATCAAAAAGACACAGCCACCCCAAAGTTTGGGACGGCTCTGTTTACAAGAACCTCGTTTATGGTACAAGTTCAATATCGCAGAAAGTGAAAAATGGATAAAGAATTTGTGCTACTTACGTACAATGCAATATCACTCAGCAATGAAATCTATGTCATCAGGCCTGTAGCAGCATAGTGAGTGGATTCAGGCACGATGATTCTAACTGAAATAAGTCACACAGAAAAAGAAACATCATAAGATATCACTAATACACGGAATGTAAACTTGGCTACACAGGAACTGGATTATAAAACAGAACAGGGTCTCAAATGTAGAAAACCAACTTATGCTTGCTTAAGGGGAAAGTTGAGTTGGGGTGCTGCATAAAATCAGAGATTGAAATGAGCACAGATAAAGTTCCTTAAGCCAAATATGTAATAGACAAGAGCTACACCTTGCTCAACGAAATGGACTCAACACCCCATATTAAACGCCTAAGAATGTACCTGACTAGTAAGTATCTTAAAACCTATGGATTGCTATGTCTCTGAAAGAGAATCAAGCATGTGTACAGGGGCATAAACGCAGCAGTGATAGGATTGGAGAGGTTCGGTGAGCAAATGAAGACCCTTTGAAGTCATATTACATGGTACCCGTTCCACGGGTCTCAACTCTCCAGGTTTAAGGGATTCTTCCTTCAGCTAAAGCATGCATGTGGAACCCAGAGTATGATCAACCGTGTGATCGGGAGACGTGTTCCAATATGTCTCAGTTCTCGTCCCCGGGTACTCGGGTGCAACATTCCAGATGCTTTACTAACACTCCCCCGAGTTGGAGAGTCAGTGCCTTTAAATTCCTGTTTGGCCCAGTTTGCAATTTCTGTGGAAGATGAACAGGAATAGGGAGAACCAATGAGAGACTAGCTGGAGGTGTCTGGACGGGCAAATTTAACTCTCATTTCCCACCAGGTAGAGGAATTATCCAAAGGCTCAGCGTGCCGTGCCGGAACCAGATTAGGGCCTGAAGCAATCCTGCGGTGTTGCGGCCAGCTCACAAGAAAGCGAGTTGAAGAAAGGAGCTCAGGGGCACTGTAATTCACACACCTGCAGAGTTATAAATGACAGCTATCGTCGAAAAATATACTGAAGTAAGGCTGCCAAGAGGACTTGAAAGTGGGGCAGAATTGCAGGATACCAATTTCAGGAGGTACACTGGAATTGCATTTAAAGCATAGGAAAAGAGGGAGAACGTCGACAATGATGCCCTTGGCCAAAAAGGGCATATGCGTTTTTTCCTGAATATATTCAGGAAAAAACGCATATGCCCTTTTTGGCCAACCAAGCAAGCTTGCAAAGGAAATCTGCACTACAATGAAGTCTCACTTCCCCCTGGTCAAAAGTGCCATCTGAAAAAAGTGTAAAATCCAGAAAGGCAGGACAGGCCATGGAGAACTGGGAGCCTTGTTATGCTGATGGGTGGGATGTAAATTGCCAACAGCCACTCGGGAGAAGTGTATGGTGTTTCCTGAAACATCTAAAAAACAAAGCAACAGAGCCTAGGGCACTTCCACTTATGGTCCTATAGCTTAGCGAAATTAAAATCAAAAAGACACAGCCACCCCAAAGTTTGGGACGGCTCTGTTTACAAGAACCTCGTTTATGGTACAAGTTCAATATCGCAGAAAGCGAAAAATGGATAAAGAATTTGTGCTACTTACGTACAATGCAATATCACTCAGCAATGAAATCTATGTCATCAGGCCTGTAGCAGCATAGTGAGTGGATTCAGGTATGACGATTCTAACTGAAATAAGTCACACAGAAAAAGAAACATCATAAGATATCACTAATACATGGAATGTAAACTTGGCTACACAGAAACTGAATTACAAAAAAGAACAGGGTCTCAAATTTAGAAAACCAACTTATGCTTGCTTAAGGGGAAAGGTGAGTTGGGGTGCTGCATAAAACCAGAGATTGAAATGAGCACAGATAAAGTTCCTTAAGACAAATATGTAATAGACAAGAGCTACTCCTTGCTCAACGAAATGGACTCAACACCCCATATTAAACGCCTAATAATGTACCAGACTAGTCAGTATCTTAAAACCTATGGATTGCTATGTCTCTGAAAGAGAATCAAGCGTGAGTACAGGGGCATAAACGCAGTAGTGAGAGGATTGGAGAGGTTCGGTGTGCAAATGAAGACCCTTTGAAGTCATATTGCATGGTACCCATTCCACGGGTCTCAACTCTCCAGGTTTAAGGGATTCTTCCTTCAGCTAAAACATGCATGTGGAACCCAGAGTATGATCAACCGTGTGATCGGGAGATGTGTTCAAATATGTCTCAGTTTTTGACCCCTGGTACTCGGGTGCAACTTTTCAGACGCTTTACTAACACTCTCCCGACTTGGAGAGTCAGTGCCTTTAACCTCCTGTTTGGCCCAGTTTGCAATTTCTGCGGAAGATGAACAGGAATAGGGAGAACCAATGAGAGACTAGCTGGAGGTGTCTGGACGGGCAAATTTAACTCTCATTTCCCACCAGGAAGAGGAATTAACCAAAGGCTCAGCGTGCCGTGCCGGAACCAGATTAGGGCCTGAAGCAATCCTGCGGTGTTGCGGCCAGCTCACAAGAAAGCGAGTTGAAGAAAGGAGCTCAGGGGCACTGTAATTCACACACATGCAGAGTTATAAATGACAGCTATCGTCCAAAAATATACTGAAGTAAGGCTGCCAAGAGGACTTGAAAGCAGGGCAGAATTGCAGGAAACCGATTTCAGGAGGTGGACTGGAATTGCATTTAAAGCATAGGAAAAGAGGCAGAACGTCCACAATGATGCACTTGGCCAAAAAGGGCGTATGCGTTTTTTCCTGAATATATTCAGGAGAAAACGCATACGCCCTTTTTGGCCAACCAAGCAAGCTTGCAAAGGAAATCTGCACTACAATGAAGTCTCACTTCCCCCCGGTCAAGAGGGCCATCTGAAAAAAGTGTAAAATCCAGAAAGGCAGGACAGGCCATGGAGAACTGGGAGCCTTGTTATGCTGATGGGCGGGATGTAAATTGCCAACAGCCACTCGGGAGAAGTGTATGGTGTTTCCTGAAACATCTAAAAAACAAAGCAACAGAGCCTAGGGCACTTCCTCATATGGTCCTATAGCTTAGGGAAATTAAAATCAAAAAGACACAGCCACCCCAAAGTTTGGGACGGCTCTGTTTACAAGAACCTCGTTTACGGTACAAGTTCAATTTTGTAGAAAGTGAAAAATGGATAAAGAATTTGTGGTACTTACGTACAATGCAATATCACTCAGCAATGAAATCTATGTCATCAGGCCCGTAGCAGCATAGTGAGTGGATTCAGGTATGATGATTCTAACTGAAATAAGTCATACAGAAAAAGAAACATCATAAGATATCACTAATACACGGAATGTAAACTTGGCTACACAGGAACTGGATTACAAAACAGAACAGGGTCTCAAATTTAGAAAACCAACTTATGCTTGCTTAAGGGGAAAGGTGAGTTGGGGTGCTGCATAAAACCAGAGACTGAAATGAGCACAGATAAAGTTCCTTAAGACAAATATGTAATAGACAAGAGCTACTCCTTGCTCAACGAAATGGACTCAAAACCCCATATTAAACGCCTAATAATGTACCAGACTAGTCAGTATCTTAAAACCTATGGATTGCTATGTCTCTGAAAGAGAATCAAGCGTGAGTACAGGGGAATAAATGCAGCAGTGACAGGATTGGAGAGGTTCGGTGTGCAAATGAAGACCCTTTGAAGTCATATTGCATGGTACCCATTCCACGGGTCTCAACTCTCCAGGTTTAAGGGATTCTTCCTTCAGCTAAAACATGCATGTGGAACCCAGAGTATGATCAAACGTGTGATCGGGAGACGTGTTCCAATATGTCTCAGTTCTCATCCCCTGGTACTCGGGTGCAACATTCCATACGCTTTACTAACACTCTCCTGTATTGGAGAGTCAGTGCCTTTAACCTCCTGTTTGGCCCAGGTTGCAAATTCCGCGGAAGATTAACAGGAATAGGGAGAACCAATGAGAGACTAGCTGGAGGTGTCTGGACGGGCAAATTTAACTCTCATTTCCCACCAGGAAGAGGAATTAACCAACGGCTCACCGTGCCATGCCAGAACAAGATTAGGGCCTGAAGCAATCCTGCAGTGTTGCTGCCAGCTCACAAGAAAGCGAGTTGAAGAAAGGAGCTCAGGGGCACTGTAATTCACAAACCTGCAGAGTTATAAATGACAGCTATCGTCCAAAAATATACTGAAGTAAGGCTGCCAAGAGGACTTGAAAATGGGGCAGAATTGCAGGAAACCGATTTCAGGAGGTGGACTGGAATTGCATTTAAAGCATAGGAAAAGAGGCAGAACGGCCACAATGATGCACTTGGCCAAAAAGGGCGTATGCGTTTTTTCCTGAATATATTCAGGAAAAAACGCATACGCCCTTTTTGGCCAACCAAGCAAGCTTGCAAAGGAAATCTGCACTACAATGAAGTCTCACTTCCCCCCGGTCAAGAGGGCCATCTGAAAAAAGTGTAAAATCCAGAAAGGCAGGACAGGCCATGGAGAACTGGGAGCCTTGTTATGCTGATGGGCGGGATGTAAATTGCCAACAGCCACTCGGGAGAAGTGTATGGTGTTTCCTGAAACATCTGAAAAACAAAGCAACAGAGCCTAGGGCACTTCCACTTATGGTCCTATAGCTTAGGGAAATTAAAATCAAAAAGACACAGCCACCCCAAAGTTTGGGACGGCTCTGTTTACAAGAACCTCGTTTATGGTACAAGTTCAATTTCGCAGAAAGTGAAAAATGGATAAAGAATTTGTGGTACTTACGTACAATGCAATATCACTCAGCAATGAAATCTATGTCATCAGGCCTGTAGCAGCATAGTGAGTGGATTCAGGTATGACGATTCTAACTGAAATAAGTCACACAGAAAAAGAAACATCATAAGATATCACTAATACACGGAATGTAAACTTGGCTACACAGGAACTGGATTACAAAACAGAACAGGGTCTCAAATTTAGAAAACCAACTTATGCTTGCTTAAGGGGAAAGGTGAGTTGGGGTGCTGCATAAAACCAGAGACTGAAATGAGCACAGATAAAGTTCCTTAAGACAAATATGTAATAGACAAGAGCTACTCCTTGCTCAACGAAATGGACTCAAAACCCCATATTAAACGCCTAAGAATGTACCTGACTAGTCAGTATCTTAAAACCTATGGATTGCTATGTCTCTGAAAGAGAATCAAGCATGTGTACAGGGGCATAAACGCAGCAGTGAGAGGATTGGAGAAGTTCGGTGTGCAAATGAAGACCCTTTGAAGTCATATTGCATGGTACCCGTTCCACGGGTCTCAACTCTCCAGGTTTAAGGGATTCTTCCTTCAGCTAAAACATGCATGTGGAACCCAGAGTATGATCAACCGTGTGATCGGGAGACGTGTTCAAATATGTCTCAGTTTTCGACCCCTGGTACTCGGGTGCAACTTTTCAGACGCTTTACTAACACTCTCCCGACTTGGAGAGTCAGTGCCTTTAACCTCCTGTTTGGCCCAGTTTGCAATTTCTGCGGAAGATGAACAGGAATAGGGAGAACCAATGAGAGACTAGCTGGACGTGTCTGGACGGGCAAATTTAACTCTCATTTCCCACCAGGAAGAGGAATTAACCAAAGGCTCAGCGTGCCGTGCCGGAACCAGATTAGGGCCTGAAGCAATCCTGCGGTGTTGCGGCCAGCTCACAAGAAAGCGAGTTGAAGAAAGGAGCTCAGGGACACTGTAATTCACAAACCTGCAGAGTTATAAATGACAGCTATCGTCCAAAAATATACTGAAGTAAGCCTGCCAAGAGGACTTGAAAGCGGGGCAGAATTGCAGGAAACTGATTTCAGGAGGTAGACCGGAATTGCATTTAAAGCATAGGAAAAGAGGCAGAACGTTGACAATGATGCACTTGGACAAAAAGGGCGTATGCGTTTTTTATTGAATATATTCAGGAAAAACGCATACGCCCTTTTTGGCCAACCAAGCAAGCTTGCAAAGGAAATCTGCACTACAATGAAGTCTCACTTCCCCCCGGTCAAAAGGGCCATCTGAGAAAAGTCTAAAATCCAGAAAGGCAGGACAGGTCATGGAGAACTGGTAGCCTTGTTATGCTGATGGGCGGTATGTAAATTGCCAACAGCCACTCGGGCAAAGTGTATGGTGTTTCCTGAAACATCTAAAAAACAAAGCAACAGAACCTAGGGCACTTCCACTTATGGTCCTATAGCTTAGGGAAATTAAAATCAAAAAACACAGCCACCCCAAAGTTTGGGACGGCTCTGTTTACAAGAACCTCGTTTATGGTACAAGTTCAATATCGCAGAAAGTGAAAAATGGATAAAGAATTTGTGCTACTTACGTACCATGCAATATCACTCAGCAATGAAATCTATGTCATCAAGCCTGTAGCAGCATAGTGAGTGGATTCAGGTATGACGATTCTAACTGAAATAAGTCACACAGAAAAAGAAACATCATAAGATATCACTAATACACGGAATGTAAACTTGGCTACACAGAAACTGAATTACAAAAAAGAACAGGGTCTCAAATTTAGAAAACCAACTTATGCTTGCTTAAGGGGAAAGGTGAGTTGGGGTGCTGCATAAAACCAGAGATTGAAATGAGCACAGATAAAGTTCCTTAAGCCAAATATGTAATAGACAAGAGCTACTCCTTGCTCAACGAAATGGACTCAACACCCCATATTAAACGCCTAATAATGTACCTGACTAGTCAGTATCTTAAAACCTATGGATTGCTATGTCTCTGAAAGAGAATCAAGCGTGAGTACAGGGGAATAAATGCAGCAGTGACAGGATTGGAGAGGTTCGGTGTGCAAATGAAGACCCTTTGAAGTCATATTGCATGGTACCCATTCCACGGGTCTCAACTCTCCAGGTTTAAGGGATTCTTCCTTCAGCTAAAACATGCATGTGGAACCCAGAGTATGATCAAACGTGTGATCGGGAGACGTGTTCCAATATGTCTCAGTTCTCATCCCCTGGTACTCGGGTGCAACATTCCATACGCTTTACTAACACTCTCCTGTATTGGAGAGTCAGTGCCTTTAACCTCCTGTTTGGCCCAGGTTGCAAATTCCGCGGAAGATTAACAGGAATAGGGAGAACCAATGAGAGACTAGCTGGAGGTGTCTGGACGGGCAAATTTAACTCTCATTTCCCACCAGGAAGAGGAATTAACCAACGGCTCACCGTGCCATGCCAGAACAAGATTAGGGCCTGAAGCAATCCTGCGGTGTTGCTGCCAGCTCACAAGAAAGCGAGTTGAAGAAAGGAGCTCAGGGGCACTGTAATTCACAAACCTGCAGAGTTATAAATGACAGCTATCGTCCAAAAATATACTGAAGTAAGGCTGCCAAGAGGACTTGAAAACGGGGCAGAATTGCAGGAAACCGATTTCAGGAGGTGGACTGGAATTGCATTTAAAGCATAGGAAAAGAGGCAGAACGTCCACAATGATGCACTTGGCCAAAAAGTGCGTATGCGTTTTTTCCTGAATATATTCAGGAAAAAACGCATACGCCCTTTTTGGCCAACCAAGCAAGCTTGCAAAGGAAATCTGCACTACAATGAAGTCTCACTTCCCCCCGGTCAAGAGGGCCATCTGAAAAAAGTGTAAAATCCAGAAAGGCAGGACAGGCCATGGAGAACTGGAAGCCTTGTTATGCTGATGGGCGGGATGTAAATTGCCAACAGCCACTCGGGAGAAGTGTATGGTGTTTCCTGAAACATCTAAAAAACAAAGCAACAGAGCCTAGGGCACTTCCACTTATGGTCCTATAGCTTAGGGAAATTAAAATCAAAAAGACACAGCCACCCCAAAGTTTGGGACGGCTCTGTTTACAAGAACCTCGTTTATGGTACAAGTTCAATTTCGCAGAAAGTGAAAAATGGATAAAGAATTTGTGGTACTTACGTACAATGCAATATCACTCAGCAATGAAATCTATGTCATCAGGCCTGTAGCAGCATAGTGAGTGGATTCAGGTATGACGATTCTAACTGAAATAAGTCACACAGAAAAAGAAACATCATAAGATATCACTAATACACGGAATGTAAACTTGGCTACACAGGAACTGGATTACAAAACAGAACAGGGTCTCAAATTTAGAAAACCAACTTATGCTTGCTTAAGGGGAAAGGTGAGTTGGGGTGCTGCATAAAACCAGAGACTGAAATGAGCACAGATAAAGTTCCTTAAGACAAATATGTAATAGACAAGAGCTACTCCTTGCTCAACGAAATGGACTCAAAACCCCATATTAAACGCCTAAGAATGTACCTGACTAGTCAGTATCTTAAAACCTATGGATTGCTATGTCTCTGAAAGAGAATCAAGCATGTGTACAGGGGCATAAACGCAGCAGTGAGAGGATTGGAGAAGTTCGGTGTGCAAATGAAGACCCTTTGAAGTCATATTGCATGGTACCCGTTCCACGGGTCTCAACTCTCCAGGTTTAAGGGATTCTTCCTTCAGCTAAAGCATGCATGTGGAACCCAGAGTATGATCAACCGTGTGATCGGGAGACGTGTTCCAATATGTCTCAGTTCTCGTCCCCGGGTACTCGGGTGCAACATTCCAGATGCTTTACTAACACTCTCCCGAGTTGGAGAGTCAGTGCCTTTAAACTCCTGTTTGGCCCAGTTTGCAATTTCTGCGGAAGATGAACAGGAATAGGGAGAACCAATGAGAGACTAGCTGGAGGTGTCTGGACGGGCAAATTTAACTCTCATTTCCCACCAGGTAGAGGAATTATCCAAAGGCTCAGCGTGCCGTGCCGGAACCAGATTAGGGCCTGAAGCAATCCTGCGGTGTTGCGGCCATCTCACAAGAAAGCGAGTTGAAGAAAGGAGCTCAGGGGCACTGTAATTCACACACCTGCAGAGTTATAAATGACAGCTATCGTCCAAAAATATACTGAAGTAAGGCTGCCAAGAGGACTTGAAAGTGGGGCAGAATTGCAGGATACCAATTTCAGGAGGTACACTGGAATTGCATTTAAAGCATAGGAAAAGAGGCAGAACGTCGACAATGATGCACTTGGCCAAAAAGGGCATATGCGTTTTTTCCTGAATATATTCAGGAAAAAACGCATATGCCCTTTTCGGCCAACCAAGCAAGCTTGCAAAGGAAATCTGCACTACAATGAAGTCTCACTTCCCCCTGGTCAAAAGTGCCATCTGAAAAAAGTGTAAAATCCAGAAAGGCAGGACAGGCCATGGAGAACTGGGAGCCTTGTTATGCTGATGGGCGGGATGTAAATTGCCAACAGCCACTCGGGAGAAGTGTATGGTGTTTCCTGAAACATCTAAAAAACAAAGCAACAGAGCCTAGGGCACTTCCACTTATGGTCCTATAGCTTAGGGAAATTAAAATCAAAAAGACACAGCCACCCAAAAGTTTGGGATGGCTCTGTTTACAAGAACCTCGTTTATGGTACAAGTTCAATATCGCAGAAAGTGAAAAATAGATAAAGAATTTGTGCTACTTACGTACAATGCAATATCACTCAGCAATGAAATCTATGTCATCAGGCCTGTAGCAGCATAGTGAGTGGATTCAGGTATGACGATTCTAACTGAAATAAGTCACACAGAAAAAGAAACATCATAAGATATCACTAATACACGGAATGTAAACTTGGCTACACAGGAACTGAATTACAAAAAAGAACAGGGTCTCAAATTTAGAAAACCAACTTATGCTTGCTTAAGGGGAAAGGTGAGTTGGGGTGCTGCATAAAACCAGAGATTGAAATGAGCACAGATAAAGTTCCTTAAGACAAATATGTAATAGACAAGAGCTACTCCTTGCTCAACGAAATGGACTCAAAACCCCATATTAAACGCCTAATAATGTACCAGACTAGTCAGTATCTTAAAACCTATGGATTGCTATGTCTCTGAAAGAGAATCAAGCGTGAGTACAGGGGCATAAACGCAACAGTGAGAGGATTGGAGAGGTTCGGTGTGCAAATGAAGACCCTTTGAAGTCATATTGCATGGTACCCATTCCACGGGTCTCAACTCTCCAGGTTTAAGGGATTCTTCCTTCAGCTAAAACATGCATGTGGAACCCAGAGTATGATCAACCGTGTGATCGGGAGACGTGTTCAAATATGTCTCAGTTTTCGACCCCTGGTACTCGGGTGCAACTTTTCAGACGCTTTACTAACACTCTCCCGACTTGGAGAGTCAGTGCCTTTAACCTCCTGTTTGGCCCAGTTTGCAATTTCTGCGGAAGATGAACAGGAATAGGGAGAACCAATGAGAGACTAGCTGGAGGTGTCTGGACGGGCAAATTTAACTCTCATTTCCCACCAGGAAGAGGAATTAACCAACGGCTCACCGTGCCATGCCAGAACAAGATTAGGGCCTGAAGCAATCCTGCGGTGTTGCTGCCAGCTCACAAGAAAGCGAGTTGAAGAAAGGAGCTCAGGGGCACTGTAATTCACAAACCTGCAGAGTTATAAATGACAGCTATCGTCCAAAAATATACTGAAGTAAGCCTGCCAAGAGGACTTGAAAGCGGGGCAGAATTGCAGGAAACCGATTTCAGGAGGTGGACTGGAATTGCATTTAAAGCATAGGAAAAGAGGCAGAACGTCCACAATGATGCACTTGGCCAAAAAGGGCGTATGCGTTTTTTCCTAAATATATTCAGGAAAAAACGCATACGCCCTTTTTGGCCAACCAAGCAAGCTTGCAAAGGAAATCTGCACTACAATGTAGTCTCACTTCCCCCCAGTCAAGAGGGCCATCTGACAAAAGTGTAAAATCCAGAAAGGCAGGACAGGCCATGGAGAACTGGGAGCCTTGTTATGCTGATGGGCGGGATGTAAATTGCCAACAGCCACTCGGGAGAAGTGTATGGTGTTTCCTGAAACATCTAAAAAACAAAGCAACAGAGCCTAGGGCACTTCCACTTATGGTCCTATAGCTTAGGGAAATTAAAATCAAAAAGACACAGCCACCCCAAAGTTTGGGACGGCTCTGTTTACAAGAACCTCGTTTACGGTACAAGTTCAATTTCGCAGAAAGTGAAAAGTGGATAAAGAATTTGTGGTACTTACGTACAATGCAATATCACTCAGCAATGAAATCTATGTCATCAGGCCCGTAGCAGCATAATGAGTGGATTCAGGTACGATGATTCTAACTGAAATAAGTCACACAGAAAAAGAAACATCATAAGATATCACTAATACACGGAATGTAAACTTGGCTACACAGGAACTGGATTACAAAACAGAACAGGGTCTCAAATTTAGAAAACCAACTTATGCTTGCTTAAGGGGAAAGGTGAGTTGGGGTGCTGCATAAAACCAGAGATTGAAATGAGCACAGATAAAGTTCCTTAAGCCAAATATGTAATAGACAAGAGCTACTCCTTGCTCAACGAAATGGACTCAACACCCCATATTAAACGCCTAAGAATGTACCTGACTAGTAAGTATCTTAAAACCTATGGATTGCTATGTCTTTGAAAGAGAATCAAGCATGTGTACAGGGGCATAAACGCAGCAGTGAGAGGATTGGAGAGGTTCGGTGAGCAAATGAAGACCCTTTGAAGTCATATTACATGGTACCCGTTCCACGGGTCTCAACTCTCCAGGTTTAAGGGATTCTTCCTTCAGCTAAAGCATGCATGTGGAACCCAGAGTATGATCAACCGTGTGATCGGGAGACGTGTTCCAATATGTCTCAGTTCTCGTCCCCGGGTACTCGGGTGCAACATTCCAGATGCTTTACTAACACTCTCCCGAGTTGGAGAGTCAGTGCCTTTAAACTCCTGTTTGGGCCAGTTTGCAATTTCTGTGGAAGATGAACAGGAATAGGGAGAACCAATGAGAGACTAGCTGGAGGTGTCTGGACGGGCAAATTTAACTCTCATTTCCCACCAGGTAGAGGAATTATCCAAAGGCTCAGCGTGCCGTGCCGGAACCAGATTAGGGCCTGAAGCAATCCTGCGGTGTTGCGGCCAGCTCACAAGAAAGCGAGTTGAAGAAAGGAGCTCAGGGGCACTGTAATTCACACACCTGCAGAGTTATAAATGACAGCTATCGTCCAAAAATATACTGAAGTAAGGCTGCCAAGAGGACTTGAAAGTGGGGCAGAATTGCAGGATACCAATTTCAGGAGGTACACTGGAATTGCATTTAAAGCATAGGAAAAGAGGCAGAACGTCGACAATGATGCACTTGGCCAAAAAGGGCATATGCGTTTTTTCCTGAATATATTCAGGAAAAAACGCATATGCCCTTTTTGGCCAACCAAGCAAGCTTGCAAAGGAAATCTGCACTACAATGAAGTCTCACTTCCCCCTGGTCAAAAGTGCCATCTGAAAAAAGTGTAAAATCCAGAAAGGCAGGACAGGCCATGGAGAACTGGGAGCCTTGTTATGCTGATGGGTGGGATGTAAATTGCCAACAGCCACTCGGGAGAAGTGTATGGTGTTTCCTAAAACATCTAAAAAACAAAGCAACAGAGCCTAGGGCACTTCCACTTATGGTCCTATAGCTTAGGGAAATTAAAATCAAAAAGACACAGCCACCCCAAAGTTTGGGACGGCTCTGTTTACAAGAACCTCGTTTATGGTACAAGTTCAATATCGCAGAAAGCGAAAAATGGATAAAGAATTTGTGCTACTTACGTACAATGCAATATCACTCAGCAATGAAATCTATGTCATCAGGCCTGTAGCAGCATAGTGAGTGGATTCAGGTATGATGATTCTAACTGAAATAAGTCACACAGAAAAAGAAACATCATAAGATATCACTAATACACGGAATGTAAACTTGGCTACACAGAAACTGAATTACAAAAAAGAACAGTGTCTCAAATTTAGAAAACCAACTTATGCTTGCTTAAGGCGAAAGGTGAGTTGGGGTGCTGCATAAAACCAGAGATTGAAATGAGCACAGATAAAGTTCCTTAAGACAAATATGTAATAGACAAGAGCTACTCCTTGCTCAACGAAATGGACTCAAAACCCCATATTAAACGCCTAATAATGTACCAGACTAGTCAGTATCTTAAAACCTATGGATTGCTATGTCTCTGAAAGAGAATCAAGCGTGAGTACAGGGGCATAAACGCAGTAGTGAGAGGATTGGAGAGGTTCGGTGTGCAAATGAAGACCCTTTGAAGTCATATTGCATGGTACCCATTCCACGGGTCTCAACTCTCCAGGTTTAAGGGATTCTTCCTTCAGCTAAAACATGCATGTGGAACCCAGAGTATGATCAACCGTGTGATAGGGAGATGTGTTCAAATATGTCTCAGTTTTTGACCCCTGGTACTCGGGTGCAACTTTTCAGACGCTTTACTAACACTCTCCCGACTTGGAGAGTCAGTGCCTTTAACCTCCTGTTTGCCCAGTTTGCAATTTCTGCGGAAGATGAACAGGAATAGGGAGAACCAATGAGAGACTAGCTGGAGGTGTCTGGACGGGCAAATTTAACTCTCATTTCCCACCAGGAAGAGGAATTAACCAAAGGCTCAGCGTGCCGTGCCGGAACCAGATTAGGGCCTGAAGCAATCCTGCGGTGTTGCGGCCAGCTCACAAGAAAGCGAGTTGAAGAAAGGAGCTCAGGGGCACTGTAATTCACACACATGCAGAGTTATAAATGACAGCTATCGTCCAAAAATATACTGAAGTAAGGCTGCCAAGAGGACTTGAAAGCGGGGCAGAATTGCAGGATACCAATTTCAGGAGGTACACTGGAATTGCATTTAAAGCATAGGAAAAGAGGCAGAACGTCGACAATGATGCACTTGGCCAAAAAGGGCATATGCGTTTTTTCCTGAATATATTCAGGAAAAAACGCATATGCCCTTTTTGGCCAACCAAGCAAGCTTGCAAAGGAAATCTGCACTACAATGAAGTCTCACTTCCCCCTGGTCAAAAGTGCCATCTGAAAAAAGTGTAAAATCCAGAAAGGCAGGACAGGCCATGGAGAACTGGGAGCCTTGTTATGCTGATGGGTGGGATGTAAATTGCCAACAGCCACTCGGGAGAAGTGTATGGTGTTTCCTGAAACATCTAAAAAACAAAGCAACAGAGCCTAGGGCACTTCCACTTATGGTCCTATAGCTTAGGGAAATTAAAATCAAAAAGACACAGCCACCCCAAAGTTTGGGATGGCTCTGTTTACAAGAAACTCGTTTATGGTACAAGTTCAATATCGCAGAAAGTGAAAAATGGATAAAGAATTTGTGCTACTTACGTACAATGCAATATCACTCAGCAATGAAATCTATGTCATCAGGCCTGTAGCAGCATAGTGAGTGGATTCAGGTATGACGATTCTAACTGAAATAAGTCACACAGAAAAAGAAACATCATAAGATATCACTAATACACGGAATGTAAACTTGGCTACACAGGAACTGAATTACAAAAAAGAACAGGGTCTCAAATTTAGAAAACCAACTTATGCTTGCTTAAGGGGAAAGGTGAGTTGGGGTGCTGCATAAAACCAGAGATTGAAATGAGCGCAGATAAAGTTCCTTAAGACAAATATGTAATAGACAAGAGCTACTCCTTGCTCAACGAAATGGACTCAAAACCCCATATTAAACGCCTAATAATGTACCAGACTAGTCAGTATCTTAAAACCTATGGATTGCTATGTCTCTGAAAGAGAATCAAGCGTGAGTACAGGGGCATAAACGCAACAGTGAGAGGATTGGAGAGGTTCGGTGTGCAAATGAAGACCCTTTGAAGTCATATTGCATGGTACCCGTTCCACGGGTCTCAACTCTCCAGGTTTAAGGGATTCTTCCTTCAGCTAAAGCATGCATGTGGAACCCAGAGTATGATCAACCGTGTGATCGGGAGACGTGTTCCAATATGTCTCAGTTCTCGTCCCCGGGTACTCGGGTGCAACATTCCAGATGCTTTACTAACACTCTCCCGAGTTGGAGAGTCAGTGCCTTTAAACTCCTGTTTGGGCCAGTTTGCAATTTCTGTGGAAGATGAACAGGAATAGGGAGAACCAATGAGAGACTAGCTGGAGGTGTCTGGACGGGCAAATTTAACTCTCATTTCCCACCAGGTAGAGGAATTATCCAAAGGCTCAGCGTGCCGTGCCAGAACCAGATTAGGGCCTGAAGCAATCCTGCGGTGTTGCGGCCAGCTCACAAGAAAGCGAGTTGAAGAAAGGAGCTCAGGGGCACTGTAATTCACACACCTGCAGAGTTATAAATGACAGCTATCGTCCAAAAATATACTGAAGTAAGGCTGCCAAGAGGACTTGAAAGTGGGGCAGAATTGCAGGATACCAATTTCAGGAGGTACACTGGAATTGCATTTAAAGCATAGGAAAAGAGGCAGAACGTCGACAATGATGCACTTGGCCAAAAAGGGCATATGCGTTTTTTCCTGAATATATTCAGGAAAAAACGCATATGCCCTTTTTGGCCAACCAAGCAAGCTTGCAAAGGAAATCTGCACTACAATGAAGTCTCACTTCCCCCTGGTCAAAAGTGCCATCTGAAAAAAGTGTAAAATCCAGAAAGGCAGGACAGGCCATGGAGAACTGGGAGCCTTGTTATGCTGATGGGTGGGATGTAAATTGCCAACAGCCACTCGGGAGAAGTGTATGGTGTTTCCTGAAACATCTAAAAAACAAAGCAACAGAGCCTAGGGCACTTCCACTTATGGTCCTATAGCTTAGGGAAATTAAAATCAAAAAGACACAGCCACCCCAAAGTTTGGGACGGCTCTGTTTACAAGAACCTCGTTTATGGTACAAGTTCAATATCGCAGAAAGCGAAAAATGGATAAAGAATTTGTGCTACTTACGTACAATGCAATATCACTCAGCAATGAAATCTATGTCATCAGGCCTGTAGCAGCATAGTGAGTGGATTCAGGTATGACGATTCTAACTGAAATAAATCACACAGAAAAAGAAACATCATAAGATATCACTAATACACGGAATGTAAACTTGGCTACACAGAAACTGAATTACAAAAAAGAACAGTGTCTCAAATTTAGAAAACCAACTTATGCTTGCTTAAGGCGAAAGGTGAGTTGGGGTGCTGCATAAAACCAGAGATTGAAATGAGCACAGATAAAGTTCCTTAAGACAAATATGTAATAGACAAGAGCTACTCCTTGCTCAACGAAATGGACTCAAAACCCCATATTAAACGCCTAATAATGTACCAGACTAGTCAGTATCTTAAAACCTATGGATTGCTATGTCTCTGAAAGAGAATCAAGCGTGAGTACAGGGGCATAAACGCAGTAGTGAGAGGATTGGAGAGGTTCGGTGTGCAAATGAAGACCCTTTGAAGTCATATTGCATGGTACCCATTCCACGGGTCTCAACTCTCCAGGTTTAAGGGATTCTTCCTTCAGCTAAAACATGCATGTGGAACCCAGAGTATGATCAACCGTGTGATCGGGAGATGTGTTCAAATATGTCTCAGTTTTTGACCCCTGGTACTCGGGTGCAACTTTTCAGACGCTTTACTAACACTCTCCCGACTTGGAGAGTCAGTGCCTTTAACCTCCTGTTTGGCCCAGTTTGCAATTTCTGCGGAAGATGAACAGGAATAGGGAGAACCAATGAGAGACTAGCTGGAGGTGTCTGGACGGGCAAATTTAACTCTCATTTCCCACCAGGAAGAGGAATTAACCAAAGGCTCAGCGTGCCGTGCCGGAACCAGATTAGGGCCTGAAGCAATCATGCGGTGTTGCGGCCAGCTCACAAGAAAGCGAGTTGAAGAAAGGAGCTCAGGGGCACTGTAATTCACACACATGCAGAGTTATAAATGACAGCTATCGTCCAAAAATATACTGAAGTAAGGCTGCCAAGAGGACTTGAAAGCGGGGCAGAATTGCAGGATACCAATTTCAGGAGGTACACTGGAATTGCATTTAAAGCATAGGAAAAGAGGCAGAACGTCGACAATGATGCACTTGGCCAAAAAGGGCATATGCGTTTTTTCCTGAATATATTCAGGAAAAAACGCATATGCCCTTTTTGGCCAACCAAGCAAGCTTGCAAAGGAAATCTGCACTACAATGAAGTCTCACTTCCCCCTGGTCAAAAGTGCCATCTGAAAAAAGTGTAAATTCCAGAAAGGCAGGACAGGCCATGGAGAATTGGGAGCCTTGTTATGCTGATGGGTGGGATGTAAATTGCCAACAGCCACTCGGGAGAAGTGTATGGTGTTTCCTGAAACATCTAAAAAACAAAGCAACAGAGCCTAGGGCACTTCCACTTATGGTCCTATAGCTTAGGGAAATTAAAATCAAAAAGACACAGCCACCCCAAAGTTTGGGATGGCTCTGTTTACAAGAACCTCGTTTATGGTACAAGTTCAATATCGCAGAAAGTGAAAAATGGATAAAGAATTTGTGCTACTTACGTACAATGCAATATCACTCAGCAATGAAATCTATGTCATCAGGCCTGTAGCAGCATAGTGAGTGGATTCAGGTATGACGATTCTAACTGAAATAAGTCACACAGAAAAAGAAACATCATAAGATATCACTAATACACGGAATGTAAACTTGGCTACACAGGAACTGAATTACAAAAAAGAACAGGGTCTCAAATTTAGAAAACCAACTTATGCTTGCTTAAGGGGAAAGGTGAGTTGGGGTGCTGCATAAAACCAGAGATTGAAATGAGCGCAGATAAAGTTCCTTAAGACAAATATGTAATAGACAAGAGCTACTCCTTGCTCAACGAAATGGACTCAAAACCCCATATTAAACGCCTAATAATGTACCAGACTAGTCAGTATCTTAAAACCTATGGATTGCTATGTCTCTGAAAGAGAATCAAGCGTGAGTACAGGGGCATAAACGCAACAGTGAGAGGATTGGAGAGGTTCGGTGTGCAAATGAAGACCCTTTGAAGTCATATTGCATGGTACCCATTCCACGGGTCTCAACTCTCCAGGTTTAAGGGATTCTTCCTTCAGCTAAAACATGCATGTGGAACCCAGAGTATGATCAACCGTGTGATCGGGAGACGTGTTCAAATATGTCTCAGTTTTCGACCCCTGGTACTCGGGTGCAACTTTTCAGACGCTTTACTAACACTCTCCCGACTTGGAGAGTCAGTGCCTTTAACCTCCTGTTTGGCCCAGTTTGCAATTTCTGCGGAAGATGAACAGGAATAGGGAGAACCAATGAGAGACTAGCTGGAGGTGTCTGGACGGGCAAATTTAACTCTCATTTCCCACCAGGAAGAGGAATTAACCAACAGCTCACCGTGCCATGCCAGAACAAGATTGGGGCCTGAAGCAATCCTGCGGTGTTGCTGCCAGCTCACAAGAAAGCGAGTTGAAGAAAGGAGCTCAGGGGCACTGTAATTCACAAACCTGCAGAGTTATAAATGACAGCTATCGTCCAAAAATATACTGAAGTAAGCCTGCCAAGAGGACTTGAAAGCGGGGCAGAATTGCAGGAAACCGATTTCAGGAGGTGGACTGGAATTGCATTTAAAGCATAGGAAAAGAGGCAGAACGTCCACAATGATGCACTTGGCCAAAAAGGGCGTATGCGTTTTTTCCTAAATATATTCAGGAAAAAACGCATACGCACTTTTTGGCCAACCAAGCAAGCTTGCAAAGGAAATCTGCACTACAATGTAGTCTCACTTCCCCCCAGTCAAGAGGGCCATCTGAAAAAAGTGTAAAATCCAGAAAGGCAGGACAGGCCATGGAGAACTGGGAGCCTTGTTATGCTGATGGGCGGGATGTAAATTGCCAACAGCCACTCGGGAGAAGTGTATGGTGTTTCCTGAAACATCTAAAAAACAAAGCAACAGAGCCTAGGGCACTTCCACTTATGGTCCTATAGCTTAGGGAAATTAAAATCAAAAAGACACAGCCACCCCAAAGTTTGGGACGGCTCTGTTTACAAGAACCTCGTTTATGGTACAAGTTCAATATCCCAGAAAGCGAAAAATGGATAAAGAATTTGTGGTACTTACGTACAATGCAATATCACTCAGCAATGAAATCTATGTCATCAGGCCTGTAGCAGCATAGTGAGTGGATTCAGGTATGACGATTCTAACTGAAATAAGTCACACAGAAAAAGAAACATCATAAGATATCACTAATACACGGAATGTAAACTTGGCTACACAGAAACTGAATTACAAAAAAGAACAGTGTCTCAAAATTAGAAAACCAACTTATGCTTGCTTAAGGCGAAAGGTGAGTTGGGTTGCTGCATAAAACCAGAGATTGAAATGAGCACAGATAAAGTTCCTTAAGACAAATATGTAATAGACAAGAGCTACTCCTTGCTCAACGAAATGGACTCAAAACGCCATATTAAACGCCTAATAATGTACCAGACTAGTCAGTATCTTAAAACCTATGGATTGCTATGTCTCTGAAAGAGAATCAAGCGTGAGTACAGGGGCATAAACGCAGTAGTGAGAGGATTGGAGAGGTTCGGTGTGCAAATGAAGACCCTTTGAAGTCATATTGCATGGTACCCATTCCACGGGTCTCAACTCTCCAGGTTTAAGGGATTCTTCCTTCAGCTAAAACATGCATGTGGAACCCAGAGTATGATCAACCGTGTGATCGGGAGATGTGTTCAAATATGTCTCAGTTTTTGACCCCTGGTACTCGGGTGCAACTTTTCAGACGCTTTACTAACACTCTCCCGACTTGGAGAGTCAGTGCCTTTAACCTCCTGTTTGGCCCAGTTTGAAATTTCTGCGGAAGATGAACAGGAATAGGGAGAACCAATGAGAGACTAGCTGGAGGTGTCTGGACGGGCAAATTTAACTCTCATTTCCCACCAGGAAGAGGAATTAACCAAAGGCTCAGCGTGCCGTGCCGGAACCAGATTAGGGCCTGAAGCAATCCTGCGGTGTTGCGGCCAGCTCACAAGAAAGCGAGTTGAAGAAAGGAGCTCAGGGGCACTGTAATTCACACACATGCAGAGTTATAAATGACAGCTATCATCCAAAAATATACTGAAGTAAGGCTGCCAAGAGGACTTGAAAGCGGGGCAGAATTGCAGGATACCAATTTCAGGAGGTACACTGGAATTGCATTTAAAGCATAGGAAAAGAGGCAGAACGTCGACAATGATGCACTTGGCCAAAAAGGGCATATGCGTTTTTTCCTGAATATATTCAGGAAAAAACGCATATGCCCTTTTTGGCCAACCAAGCAAGCTTGCAAAGGAAATCTGCACTACAATGAAGTCTCACTTCCCCCTGGTCAAAAGTGCCATCTGAAAAAAGTGTAAAATCCAGAAAGGCAGGACAGGCCATGGAGAACTGGGAGCCTTGTTATGCTGATGGGTGGGATGTAAATTGCCAACAGCCACTCGGGAGAAGTGTATGGTGTTTCCTGAAACAACTAAAAAACAAAGCAACAGAGCCTAGGGCACTTCCACTTATGGTCCTATAGCTTAGGGAAATTAAAATCAAAAAGACACAGCCACCCCAAAGTTTGGGATGGCTCTGTTTACAAGAACCTCGTTTATGGTACAAGTTCAATATCGCAGAAAGTGAAAAATGGATAAAGAATTTGTGCTACTTACGTACAATGCAATATCACTCAGCAATGAAATCTATGTCATCAGGCCTGTAGCAGCATAGTGAGTGGATTCAGGTATGACGATTCTAACTGAAATAAGTCACACAGAAAAAGAAACATCATAAGATATCACTAATACACGGAATGTAAACTTGGCTACACAGGAACTGAATTACAAAAAAGAACAGGGTCTCAAATTTAGAAAACCAACTTATGCTTGCTTAAGGGGAAAGGTGAGTTGGGGTGCTGCATAAAACCAGAGATTGAAATGAGCACAGATAAAGTTCCTTAAGACAAATATGTAATAGACAAGAGCTACTCCTTGCTCAACGAAATGGACTCAAAACCCCATATTAAACGCCTAATAATGTACCAGACTAGTCAGTATCTTAAAACCTATGGATTGCTATGTTTCTGAAAGAGAATCAAGCGTGAGTACAGGGGCATAAACGCAACAGTGAGAGGATTGGAGAGGTTCGGTGTGCAAATGAAGACCCTTTGAAGTCATATTGCATGGTACCCATTCCACGGGTCTCAACTCTCCAGGTTTAAGGGATTCTTCCTTCAGCTAAAACATGCATGTGGAACCCAGAGTATGATCAACCGTGTGATCGGGAGACGTGTTCAAATATGTCTCAGTTTTCGACCCCTGGTACTCGGGTGCAACTTTTCAGACGCTTTACTAACACTCTCCCGACTTGGAGAGTCAGTGCCTTTAACCTCCTGTTTGGCCCAGTTTGAAATTTCTGCGGAAGATGAACAGGAATAGGGAGAACCAATGAGAGACTAGCTGGAGGTGTCTGGACGGGCAAATTTAACTCTCATTTCCCACCAGGAAGAGGAATTAACCAACGGCTCACCGTGCCATGCCAGAACAAGATTAGGGCCTGAAGCAATCCTGCGGTGTTGCGGCCAGCTCACAAGAAAGCGAGTTGAAGAAAGGAGCTCAGGGGCACTGTAATTCACAAACCTGCAGAGTTATAAATGACAGCTATCGTCCAAAAATATACTGAAGTAAGCCTGCCAAGAGGACTTGAAAGCGGGGCAGAATTGCAGGAAACCGATTTCAGGAGGTGGACTGGAATTGCATTTAAAGCATAGGAAAAGAGGCAGAACGTCCACAATGATGCACTTGGCCAAAAAGGGCGTATGCGTTTTTTCCTAAATATATTCAGGAAAAAACGCATACGCCCTTTTTGGCCAACCAAGCAAGCTTGCAAAGGAAATCTGCACTACAATGTAGTCTCACTTCCCCCCAGTCAAGAGGGCCATCTGAAAAAAGTGTAAAATCCAGAAAGGCAGGACAGGCCATGGAGAACTGGGAGCCTTGTTATGCTGATGGGCGGGATGTAAATTGCCAACAGCCACTCGGGAGAAGTGTATGGTGTTTCCTGAAACATCTAAAAAACAAAGCAACAGAGCCTAGGGCACTTCCACTTATGGTCCTATAGCTTAGGGAAATTAAAATCAAAAAGACACAGCCACCCCAAAGTTTGGGACGGCTCTGTTTACAAGAACCTCGTTTATGGTACAAGTTCAATATCGCAGAAAGCGAAAAATGGATAAAGAATTTGTGCTACTTACGTACAATGCAATATCACTCAGCAATGAAATCTATGTCATCAGGCCTGTAGCAGCATAATGAGTGGATTCAGGTATGACGATTCTAACTGAAATAAGTCACACAGAAAAAGAAACATCATAAGATATCACTAATACACGGAATGTAAACTTGGCTACACAGAAACTGAATTACAAAAAAGAACAGTGTCTCAAATTTAGAAAACCAACTTATGCTTGCTTAAGGCGAAAGGTGAGTTGGGGTGCTGCATAAAACCAGAGATTGAAATGAGCACAGATAAAGTTCCTTAAGCCAAATATGGAATACACAAGAGGTACTGCTTGCTCAATGAAATGGACTCAACACCCCATATTAAACGCCTAAGAATGTACCTGACTTGTAAGTATCTTAAAACCTATGGATTGCTATGTCTCTGAAAGAGAATCAAGCGTGAGTACAGGGGCATAAACGCAGTAGTGAGAGGATTGGAGAGGTTCGGTGTGCAAATGAAGACCCTTTGAAGTCATATTGCATGGTACCCATTCCACGGGTCTCAACTCTCCAGGTTTAAGGGATTCTTCCTTCAGCTAAATCATGCATGTGGAACCCAGAGTATTATCAACCATGTGATCGGGAGACGTGTTCCAATATGTCTCATTCTTGTCCCCTGGTACTCGGGTGCAACATTCCAGACACTTTACTAACACTCTCCCGACTTGGAGAATCAGTGCCTTTAACGTCCTGTTTGGCCCAGTTTGCAATTTCTGCGGAAGATGAACAGGAATAGGGAGAACCAATGAGAGACTAGCTGGAGGTGTCTGGACGGGCAAATTTAACTCTCATTTCCCACCAGGAAGAGGAATTAACCAAAGGCTCAGCGTGCCGTGCCGGAACCAGATTAGGGCCTGAAGCAATCCTGCGGTGTTGCGGCCAGCTCACAAGAAAGCGAGTTGAAGAAAGGAGCTCAGGGGCACTGTAATTCACAAACCTGCAGAGTTATAAATGACAGCTATCGTCCAAAAATATACTGAAGTAAGGCTGCCAAGAGGACTTGAAAGCGGGGCAGAATTGCAGGAAACCGATTTCAGGAGGTAGACTGGAACTGCACTTAAAGCATAGGAAAAGAGGCAGAACGTCGACAATGATGCACTTGGCCAAAAAGGGCGTATACGTTTTTTCCTGAATATATTCAGGAAAAAACGCATACGCCCTTTTTGGCCAACCAAGCAAGCTTGAAAAGGAAATCTGCACTACAGTGAAGTCTCACTTCCCCCTGGTCAAAAGGGCCATCTGAAAAAATTGTAAAATCCAGAAAGGCAGTACAGGCCATGGAGAACTGGGAGCCTTGTTATGCTGATGGGCGGGATGTAAATTGCCAACAGCCACTCGGAAGAAGTGTATGGTGTTTCCTGAAACATCTAAAAAACAAAGCAACAGAGCCTAGGGCACTTCCACTTATGGTCCTATAGCTTAGGGAAATTAAAATCAAAAAGACACAGCCACTCCAAAGTTTGGGACGGCTCTGTTTACAAGAACCTTGTTTATAGTACAAGTACAATATCGCAGAAAGTGAAAAATGGATAAAGAATTTGTGGTACTTACGTACAATGTAATATCACTCAGCAATGAAATCTATGTCATCAGGCCCGTAGCAGCATAATGAGTGGATTCAGGTATGATGATTCTCACTGAAATAAGTCACACAGAAAAAGAAACATCATAAGATATCACTAATACACGGAATGTAAACTTGGCTACACAGGACCTGGATTACAAAACAGAAGAGGGTCTCAAATTTAGAACACCAACTTATGCTTGCTTAAGGGGAAAGGTGACTTGGGGTGCAGCATAAAACCAGAGATTGAAATGAGCACAGATAAATTTCCTTAAGCCAAATATGGAATAGACAAGAGCTACTCCTTGCTCAACGAAATGGACTCAACACCCCATATTAAACGCCTAAGTATGTACCTGACTAGTAAGTATCTTAAAACCTATGGATTGCTATGTCTCCAAAACAGAATCAAGCGTGTGTATAGGGGCATAAATGCAGCAGTGATAGGATTGGAGAGGTTCGGTGAGCAAATGAAGACCCTTTGAAGTCATATTGCATGGTACCCATTCCACGGGTCTCAACTCTCCAGCTTTAAGGGATTCTTCCTTCAGCTGAAACATGCATGTGGAACCCAGAGTATGATCAACCGTTTGATTGGGAGACGTGTTCAAATATGTCTCAGTTTTCGACCGCTGGTACTCAGGTGCAACATTCCAGACGCTTTACTAACACTCTCCCGACTTGGAGAGTCAGTGCCTTTAACCTCCTGCTTGGCCCAGTTTGCAATTTCTGCGGAAGATGAACAGGGATAGGGAGGACCAATGAGAGACTAGCTGGAGGTGTCTGGACGGGCAAATTTAACTCTCATTTCCCACCAGGAAGAGCAATTAAGCAAAGGCTCAGCGTGCCGTGCCGGAACAAGATTAGGGCCTGAAGCAATCCTGCGGTGTTGCGGAGAGCTCACAAGAAAGCGAGTTGAAGAAAGGAGTTCAGGGGCACTGTAATTCACAAACCTGCGGAGTTATAAATGACAGCTATCGTCCAAAAATATACTGAAGTAAGGCTGCCAAGAGGACTTGAAAGCGGGCCAGAATTGCAGGAAACCGATTTCAGGAGGTAGACTGGAATTTCATTTAAAGCACAGGAAAAGAGGCAGAACGTCCACAATGACGCACTTGCCCTAAAAGGGCGTATGCGTTTTTTCCTGAATATATTCAGGAAAAAACGCATACGCCCTTTTTGGCCAACCAAGCAAGCTTGCAAAGGAAATCTGCACTACAATGAAGTCTCACTTCCTCCCGGTCAAAAGGGCCATCTGAAAAAAGTGTAAAATCGAGAAAGGCAGGACAGGACATGGAGAACTGGGAGCCTTGTTATGCTGATGGGCGGGATGTAAATTGCCAACAGCCACTGGTTACAAGTGTATGGTGTTTCCTGAAACATCTAAAAAAAAGAGGAACAGAGCCTAGGGCACTTCCACTTATGGTCCTATAGCTTAGGGAAATTAAAATCAAAAAGGCAGAACCACCCAAAAGTTTTGGACGGCTCTGTTTACAACAACCTCGTTTACGGGACAACTTCAATATCGCAGAAAGTGAAAAATGGATAAAGAAGTTGCGGTACTTACGTACAATGCAATATCACTCAGCAATGAAATCTATGTCATCAGGCCCGTAGCAGCATAGAGTGGATTCAGGTATGATGATTCTAACTGAAATAAGTCACACAGAAAAAGAAACATCATAAGATATCACTAATACACGGAATGTAAACTTGGCTACACAGGAACTGGATTACAAAACAGAACAGGGTCTCAAATGTAGAAAAGCAACTTATGCTTGCTTAAGGGGAAAGGTGAGTTGGGGTGCTGCATAAAACCAGAGATTGAAATGAGCACAGATAAAGTTCCTTAAGCCAAACATGTAATAGACAAGAGCTACTCCTTGCTCAACGAAATGGACTCAACACCCCATATTAAACGCCTAAGAATGTACCTGACTAGTAAGTATCTTAAAACCTATGGATTGCTATGTCTCCGAAAGAGAATCAAGCGTGTGTACAGGGGCATAAACGCAGCAGTGATAGGATTGGAGAGGTTCGGTGAGCAAATGAAGACCCTTTGAAGTCATATTGCATGGTACCCATTCCACGGGTCTCAACTCTCCAGGTTTAAGGGATTCTTCCTTCAGCTAAAGCATGCATGTGGAACCCAGAGTATGATCAACCGTGTGATCGGGAGACGGGTTCAAATATGTCTCAGTTCTTGTCCCCTGGTACTCAGGTGCAACATTCCACACGCTTTACTAAGACTCTCCCGACTTGGAGAGTCAGTGCCTTTAACCTCCTGTTTGGCCCAGTTTGCAATTTCTGCGGAAGATGAACAGGGATAGGGAGGACCAATGAGAGACTAGCTGGAGGTGTCTGGACGGGCAAATTTAACTCTCATTTCCCACCAGGAAGAGGAATTAAGCAAAGGCTCAATGTGCCGTGCCTGAACCAGATTAGGGCCTGAAGCAATCCTGCGGTGTTGCGGCCAGCTCACAAGAAAGCGAGTTGAAGAAAGGAGCTCAGGGGCACTTTAATTCACAAACCTGCAGAGTTATAAATGACAGCTATCGTCCAAAAATATACTGAAGTAAGGCTGCCAAGAGGACTAGAAAGCGGGGCAGAATCGCAGGAAACCCATTTCAGGAGGTAGACTGGAATTGCATTTAAAGCATAGGAAAAGAGGCAGAAGGTCGATAATGATGCACTTGCCCAAAAAGGACGTATGCGTTTTTTCCTGAATATATTCAGGAAAAAACGCATACGCCCTTTTTGGCCAACCAAGCAAGCTTGCAAAGGAAATCTGCACTACAATGAAGTCTCACTTCCCCCAGGTCAAAAGGGCCATCTGAAAAAAGTGTAAAATCCAGAAAGGCAGGACAGGCCATGGAGAACTGGGAGCCTTGTTATGCTGATGGGCGGGATGTAAATTGTCAACAGCCACTCAGGAGAAGTGTATGGTGTTTCCTGAAACATCTAAAAAACAAAGCAACAGAGCCTAGGGCACTTCCACTTATAGTCCTATAGCTTAGGGAAATTAAAATCAAAAAGACACAGACACCCCAAAGTATGGGACGGCTCTGTTTATAAGAACCTCGTTTACGGTACAAGTTCAATATCGCAGAAAGTGAAAAATGGATAAAGAAGTTGCGGTACTTACGTACAATGCAATATCACTCAGCAATGAAATCTATGTCATCAGGCCCGTAGCAGCATAGAGTGGATTCAGGTATGATGATTCTAACTGAAATAAGTCACACAGAAAAAGAAACATCATAAGATATCACTAATACACGGAATGTAAACTTGGCTACACAGGAACTGGATTACAAAACAGAACAGGGTCTCAAATGTAGAAAAGCAACTTATGCTTGCTTAAGGGGAAAGGTGAGTTGGGGTGCTGCATAAAACCAGAGATTGAAATGAGCACAGATAAAGTTCCTTAAGCCAAACATGTAATAGACAAGAGCTACTCCTTGCTCAACGAAATGGACTCAAAACACCATATTAAATGCCTAATAATGTACCTGACTAGTAAGTATCTTAAAACCTATGGATTGCTATGTCTCTGAAAGAGAATCAAGCGTGAGTACAGGGACATAAACGCAGCAGTGATAGGATTGGAGAGGTTCGGTGAGCAAATGAAGACCCTTTGAAGTCATATTGCATGGTACCCATTCCACGGGTCTCAACTCTCCAGGTTTCAGGGATTCTTCCTTCAGCTAAAACATGCATGTGGAACCCAGAGTATGATCAACCATGTGATCGGGAGACGTGTTCAAATATGTCTCAGTTCTCATCGCCTGGTACTCGGGTGCAACATTCCAGATGCTTTACTAACACTCTCCCGACTTGGAAAGTCAGTGCCTTTAACCTCCTGTTTGGCCCAGTTTGCAAATTCCGCGGAAGATGAACAGGAATAGGGAGAACCAATGAGAGACTAGCTGGAGGTGTCTGGACGGGCAAATTTAACTCTCATTTCCCACCAGGAAGAGCAATTAAGAAAAGGCTCAGCGTGCCGTGCCGGAACCAGATTAGGGCCTGAAGCAATCCTGCGGTGTTGCGGCCAGCTCACAAGAAATCGAGTTGAAGAAAGGAGCTCAGGGGCACTGTTATCACAAACCTGCAGAGTTATAAATGACAGCTATCATCCAAAAATATACTGAAGTAAGGCTGCCAAGAGGACTTGAAAGCGGGGCAGAATTGCAGGAATCCGATTTCAGGAGGTAGACTGGAATTGCATTTAAGCATAGGAAAAGAGGCAGAACGTCGACAATGATGCACTTGGCCAAAAAGTGCGTATGCGTTTTTTCCTGCATATATTCAGGAAAAAACGCATACGCCCTTTTTGGCCAACCAAGCAAGCTTGCAAAGGAAATCTGCACTACAATGAAGTCTCACTTTCCCCCGGTCAAAAGGGCCATCTGAAAAAAGTGTAAAATCCAGAAAGGCAGGACAGGCCATGGAGAACTGGGAGCCTTGTTATGCTGATGGGCGGGATGAAAATTGCCAACAGCCACTCAGGAGAAGTGTATGGTGTTTCCTGAAACATCTAAAAAACAAAGCAACGGAGCCTAGGGCACTTCCACTTATAGTCCTATAGCTTAGGGAAATTAAAATCAAAAAGACACAGCCACCCCAAAGTTTGGGACCTCTCTGTTTACAAGAACCTCGTTTATGGTACAAGTTCAATATCACAGAAAGGGAAAAATGGATAAAGCTGTTGTGGTACTTACGTACAATGCAATATCACTCAGCAATGAAATCTATGTCATCAGGCCCGTAGCAGCATAATGAGTGGATTCAGGTATGATGATTCTAACTGAAATAAGTCACACAGAAAAAGAAACATCATAAGATATCACTAATACATGGAATGTAAACTTGGCTACACACAAACTGGATTACAAAACAGAACAGGGTCTGAAATTTAGAAAACCAACTTATGCTTGCTTAAGGGGAAAGGTGAGTTGGGGTGCTGCATAAAACCAGAGATTGAAATAAGCACAGATAAAGTTCCTTAAGCCAAACATGTAATAGACAAGAGCTACTCCTTGCTCAACGAAATGGACTCAACACCCCATATTAAACGCCTAAGAATGTAGCTGACTAGTAAGTATCTTAAAACCTATGGATTGCTATGTCTCCTAAAGAGAATCAAGCGTGTGTACAGGGGCATAAACGCAGCAGTGATAGGATTGGAGAGGTTCGGTGAGCAAATGAAGACCCTTTGAAGTCATATTGCATGGTACCCATTCCACGGGTCTCAACTCTCCAGGTTTAAGGGATTCTTCCTTCAGCTAAAGCATGCATGTGGAACCCAGAGTATGATCAATCATGTGATTGGGAGACGTGTTCCAATATGTCTCAGTTCTCGTCCCCTGGTACTCGGGTGCAACATTGCAGATGCTTTACTAACACTCTCCCGACTTGGAGAGATAGTGCCTTTAACCTCCTGTTTGGCCCAGTTTGCAATTTCTGCGGAAGATGAACAGGAATAGGGAGAACCAATGAGAGACTAGCTGCAGGTGTCTGGATGGGCAAATTTAACTCTCATTTCCCACCAAGAAGTGGAATTTACCAAAGGCTCAGCGTGCCGTGCCGGAACCAGATTAGGGCCTGAAGCAATCCTGCGGTGTTGCGGCCAGCTCACAAGAAAGCGAGTTGAAGAAAGGAGCTCAGGGGCACTGTAATTCACAAACCTGCAGAGTTATAAATGACAGCTATCGTCCAAAAATATACTGAAGTAAGGCTGCCAAGAGGACTTGAAAGCGGGGCAGAATTGCAGGAAACCGATTTCAGGAGGTAGACTGGAATTGCATTTAAAGCATAGGAAAAGAGGCAGAACGTCGACAATGATGCACTTGGCCAACAAGGGCGAATGCGTTTTTTCCTGAATATATTCAGGAAAAAACGCATACGCCCTTGTTGGCCAACCAAGCAAGCTTGCAAAGGATATCTGCACTACATTGAAGTCTCACTTCCCTCCCGGTCAAAAGGACCATCTGAAAAAAGTGTAAAATCCAGAAAGGCAGGACAGGCCATGGAGAACTGGGAGCCTTGTTATGCTGATGGGCAGGATGTAAATTGCCAACAGTCACTGGGGAGAAGTGTATGGTGTTTCCTGAAACATCTAAAAAACAAAGCAACAGAGCCTAGGGCACTTCCACTTATAGTCCTATAGCTTAGGGAAACTAAAATCAAAAAGACACAGCCACCCTAAACTTTGGGTCGGCTCAGTTTACAAAAACCTCGTTTAGGGTACAAGTTAAATATCACAGAAAGCGAAAAATGGATAAAGAAGTTGTGGTACTTACGTACAATGCAATATCACTCAGCAATGAAATCATTGTCATCAGGCCCGTAGCAGCATAATGAGTCGATTCAGGTATGATGATTCTAACTGAAATAAGTCACACAGAAAAAGAAACATCATAAGATATCACTAATACACAGAATGTAAACTTGGCTACAGAGGAACTGGATTACAAAACAGAACAGGGTCTCAAATTTAGAAAACCAACTTATGCTTGCTTAAGGAGAAAGGTGAGTTGGGGTGCTGCATAAAACCAGAGATTGAAATGAGCACAGATAAACTTCCTTAAGCCAAATATGTAATAGACAAGAGCTACTCCTTGCTCAACGAAATGGACTCAACACCCCATATTAAACACCTAATAATGTACCTGACTAGTATCTTAAAAGCTATGGATTGCTATGTCTCCAAAAGAGAATCAAGCGTGTGTACAGGGGCATAAACGCAGCAGTGATAGGATTGGAGAGGTTCGGTGAGCAAATGAAGACCCTTTGAAGTCATATTGCATGGTACCCATTCCACGGGTCTCAACTCTCCAGGTTTAAGGGATTCTTCCTTCAGCTAACACATGCATGTGGAACCCAGACTATGATCAACCGTTTGATCGGGAGACGTGTTCAAATATGTCTCAGTTCTCGTCCCCTGGTACTCGGGTGCAACTTTCCAGACGCTTTACTAACACTCTCCCGAATTGGAGAGTCAGTGCCTTTAACCTCCTGTTTGGCCCAGTTTGCAATTTCTGCGGAAGATGAACAGGAATAGGGAGAACCAATGAGAGACTAGCTGGAGGTGTCTGGATGGGCAAATTTAACTCTCATTTCCCAACTGGAAGAGGAATTAACCAAAGGCTCAGCGTGCCCTGATGGAACCAGATTAGGGTCTGAAGCAATCCTGCGGTGTTGCGGCCAGCTCACAAGAAAGCGAGTTGAAGAAAGGAGCTCAGGGGCACTGTAATTCACAAATCTGTAGAGTTATAAATGACAGCTATGGTCCAAACATATACTGAAGTAAGGCTGCCAAGAGGACTTGAAATCGGCGCAGAATTGCAGGAAACTGATTTCAGGAGGTAGACAGGACTTGCATTTAAAGCATAGGAAAAGAGGCAGAATGTCGACAATGATGCACTTGGCCAAAAAGGGCGTATGCGTTTTTTCCTGAATATATTCAGGAAAACAGGCATATGTCCTTTTTGGTCAACCAAGCAAGCTTGCAAAGGAAATCTGCACTACAATGAAGTCTCACTTCCCCCCAGTCAAAAGGGCCATCTGAAAAAAGTGTAAAATCCAGAAAGGCAGGACAGGCCATGGAGAACTGGGAGCCTTGTTATGCTGATGGGCGGGATGTAAATTGCCAACAGCCACTCGGGAGAAGTGTACGGTGCTTCCTGAAGCATCTAAAAAACACATGAACAGAGCCTAGGGCATTTCCACTTATGGTCCTATAGCTTAGGGAAATTAAAATCAAAAAGACACAGCCACCCCAAAGTTTGGGATGGCTCTGTTGACAAGAACCTCGTTTACGGTACAAGTTCAATATCGCAGAAAGCGAAAAATGGATAAAGAAGTTGTGGTACTTACGTACAATGCAATATCACTCAGCAATGAAATCTATGTCAACAGGCCTGTAGGAGAAAATGAGTGGGCTCAGGTATGATGATTCTAACTGATATAAGTCACACAGAAAAAGAAACATCATAAGATATCACTAATAAACGGAATTTAAACTTGGCTACACAGGAACTGGATTACAAAAGAGAACAGGATCTCAAATTTAGAAAACCAACTTATGCTTGCTTAAGGGGAAAGGTGAGTTGGGGTGCTGCATAAAACCAGAGATTGAAATGAGCACAGATAAAGTTCCTTAAGCCAAATATGTAATAGACAAGAGCTACTCCTTGCTAAACGAAACGGGCTCAACACCCCATATTAAACGCCTAACAATGTGGCTGACTAGTAAGTATCTTAAAACTTATAGATTGCTATGTCTCCAAAAGAGAATGAAGCGTGTGTACAGTGGTAGAAACGCAGCAATGATAGGATTGGAGAGGTTCGGTGAGCAAATGAAGACCCTTTGAAGTCATATTGCATGGTACCCATTCCACGGGTCTCAACTCTCCAGGTTTAAGGGATTCTTCCTTCAGCTAAAACATGCATGTGTAACCCAGAGTATGATCAACCGTGTGATCAGGAGATGTGTTCCAATTTGTCTCAGTTCTCGTCCACCGGTGCTCGGGTGCAACATTCCAGCCGCTTAACTAACACTCTCCCGACTTGGAGAGTCAGTGCCTTTAACCTCCTGTTTGGCCCAGTTTGCAATTTCTGCGGAAGATAAACAGGAATAGGGAGAACCAATGAGAGACTAGCTGGAGGTGTCTGGACGGGCAAATTTAACTCTCATTTCCCACCAGGAAGAGGAATTAAGCAAAGGCTCAGCGTGCCGTGCCAGAACCAGATTAGGGCCTGAAGCAATCCTGTGGTGCTGCGGCCAGCTCACAAGAAAGCGAGTTGAAGAAAGGAGCTCAGGGGCACTGTAATTCACAAACCTGCAGAGTTATAAATGACAGCTATCGTCCAAAAATATACTGAAGTAAGGCTGCCAAGAGGACTTGAAAGCGGGGCAGAATTGCAGGAAACTTATTTCAGTAGGCAGACAGGAATTGCATTTAAAGCATAGGAAAAGAGGCAGAACTTCGACAATGATGCACTTGGCCAAAAAGGGCGTATGCGTTTTTTCCTGAATATATTCAGGAAAAAATGCATACGCCCTTTTTGGCCAACCAAGCAAGCTTGCAAAGGAAATCTGCACTACAATGAAGTCTCACTTCCCCCCGGTCAAAAGGGTCATTTCAAAAAAAGTGTAAAATCCAGAAAGGCAGGACAGGCCATGGACAACTGGGAGCCTTGTTGTGCTGATGGGCGGGATGTAAATTGCCAACAGCCACTCTGGAGAAGTGTATGGTGTTTCCTGAAACATCTAAAAAACAAAGCATCAGAGCCTAGGGCACTTCCACTTATGGTCCTATAGCTTAGGGATATTAAAATAAAAAAGACACAGCCACCCCAAAGTTTGGAACGGCTCTGTTTACCAGAGCCACGTTTACGTTACAAGTTCAATATCACAGAAAGTGAAAAATGGATAAAGAAGTTGTGGTACTTACGTACAATGCAATATCACTCAGTAATGAAATCTATGTCATCAGGCCCATAGCAGCATAATGAGTGGATTCAGGTATGATGATTCTAACTGAAATAAGTCACACAGAAAAAGAAACATCATAAGATATCACTAATACACGGAATGTAAACTTGGCTACACAGGAACTGAATTACAAAACAGAACAGGGTCTCAAATTTAGAAAACCAACTTATGCTTGCTTAAGGGGAAAGGTGAGCTGGGGTGCTGCATAAAACCAGAGATTGAAATGAGCACAGATAAAGTTCCTTAAGCCAAATATGTAATAGACAAGAGCTACTCCTTGCTCAACGAAATGGACTCAACACCCCATATTAAACGCCTGAGAATGTACCTGACTAGTAAGTATCTTAAAACCTATGGATTGCTATGTCTCCGAAAGAGAATCATGTGTGTGTACAGGGGCATAAACGCAGCAGTGATAGGATTGGAGAGGTTCAGTGAGCAAATGAAGACCCTTTGAAGTCATATTGCATGGTACCCATTCCACGGGTCTCAACTCTCCAGGATTAAGGGATTCTTCCTTCAGCTAAAACATGCATGTGGAACCCAGAGTATGATCAACCGTGTGATCGGGAGACGGGTTCAAATATGTCTCAGTTTTCGTCCCCTGGTACTCGGGTGCAACATTCCAGACGATTAACTAACACTCTCCCGAGTTGGAGAGTCAGTGCCTTTAACCTACTGTTTGGCCCAGTTTGCAATTTCTGTGGAAGATGAACAGGAATAGGGAGAACAAAGGAGAGACTAGCTGGAGGTGTCTGGATGGGCAAATTTAACTCTCATTTCCAACCAGGAAGAGGAATTAACCAAAGGCTCAGCGTGCCGTGCCGGAACCAGATTAGGGCCTGAAGGAATCCTGCGGTGTTGCGGCCCGCTCACAAGAAAGCGAGTTGAAGAAAGGAGCTCAGGGGCACTGTAATTCACAAACCTGCAGAGTTATAAATGACAGCTATCGTCCAAAAATATACTGAAGTAAGGCTGCCAAGAGGACTTGAAAGCGGGACAGAATTGCAGGAAACCGATTTCACGAGGTAGACTGGAATTGCATTTAAAGCATAGGAAAAGAGGCAGAACGTCGACAATGATGCACTTGGCCAAAAAGGGCGTATGCGTTTTTTCCTGAATATATTCAGGACAAAACGCATATGCCCTTTTTGGCCAACCAAGCAAGCTTGCAAAGGAAATCTGCACTACAATGAAGTCTCACTTCCCCCGAGGTCAAAAGGGCCATCTGAAAAAAGTGTAAAATCCAGAAAGGCAGGACAGACCATGGAGAACTGGGAGCCTTGTTATGCTGATGGGTGGGATGAAAATTGCCAACAGCCACTCCGGAGAAGTGTATGGTGTTTCCTGAAACATCTAAAAAACAAAGCAACAGAGCCTAGGGCACTTCCACTTATGGTCCTATAGCTTAGGGAAATTAACATCAAAAAGACACAGCCACCCCAAATTTGGGACGGCTCTGTTTACAAGAATCTCGTTTACGGGACAAGTTCAATATCACAGAAAGTGAAAAATGGATAAAGCAGTTGTGGTACTTACGTACAATGCAATATCACTCAGCAATGAAATCTATGTCATCAGACCCATAGCAGCATAATGAGTGGATTCAGGTATGATGATTCTAACTGAAATAAGTCACACAGAAAAAGAAACATCATAAGATATCACTAATACACGGAATGTAAACTTGGCTACACAGGAACTGGATTACAAAAGAGAACAGGGTCTCAAATTTGGAAAACGAACTTATGCTTGCTTAAGGGGAAAGGTGAGTTGGGGTGCTGCATAAAACCAGAGATTGAAATGAGCACAGATAAAGTTCCTTAAGCCAAATATGGAATAGACAAGAGCTACGCATTGCTCAACGAAATGGACTCAACACCCCATATTAAACGCCTAAGAATGTACCTGACTAGTAAGTATCTTAAAACCTATGGATCGCTATGTCTCTGAAAGAGAATCAAGCATGTGTACAGGGGCATAAATGCAGCAGTGATAGGATTGGAGAGGTTCGGTGAGCAAATGAAGACCCTTTGAAGTCATATTGCATGGTACCCATTCCACGGGTCTCAACTCTCCAGGTTTAAGGGATTCTTCCTTCAGCTAAATCATGCATGTGGAACCCAGAGTATTATCAACCATGTGATCGGGAGACGTGTTCCAATATGTCTCATTCTTGTCCCCTGGTACTCGGGTGCAACATTCCAGACACTTTACTAACACTCTCCCGACTTGGAGAATCAGTGCCTTTAACGTCCTGTTTGGCCCAGTTTGCAATTTCTGCGGAAGATGAACAGGAATAGGGAGAACCAATGAGAGACTAGCTGGAGGTGTCTGGACGGGCAAATTTAACTCTCATTTCCCACCAGGAAGAGGAATTAACCAAAGGCTCAGCGTGCCGTGCCGGAACCAGATTAGGGCCTGAAGCAATCCTGCGGTGTTGCGGCCAGCTCACAAGAAAGCGAGTTGAAGAAAGGAGCTCAGGGGCACTGTAATTCACAAACCTGCAGAGTTATAAATGACAGCTATCGTCCAAAAATATACTGAAGTAAGGCTGCCAAGAGGACTTGAAAGCGGGGCAGAATTGCAGGAAACCGATTTCAGGAGGTAGACTGGAACTGCACTTAAAGCATAGGAAAAGAGGCAGAACGTCGACAATGATGCACTTGGCCAAAAAGGGCGTATACGTTTTTTCCTGAATATATTCAGGAAAAAACGCATACGCCCTTTTTGGCCAACCAAGCAAGCTTGAAAAGGAAATCTGCACTACAGTGAAGTCTCACTTCCCCCTGGTCAAAAGGGCCATCTGAAAAAATTGTAAAATCCAGAAAGGCAGTACAGGCCATGGAGAACTGGGAGCCTTGTTATGCTGATGGGCGGGATGTAAATTGCCAACAGCCACTAGGAAGAAGTGTATGGTGTTTCCTGAAACATCTAAAAAACAAAGCAACAGAGCCTAGGGCACTTCCACTTATGGTCCTATAGCTTAGGGAAATTAAAATCAAAAAGACACAGCCACTCCAAAGTTTGGGACGGCTCTGTTTACAAGAACCTTGTTTATAGTACAAGTACAATATCGCAGAAAGTGAAAAATGGATAAAGAATTTGTGGTACTTACGTACAATGTAATATCACTCAGCAATGAAATCTATGTCATCAGGCCCGTAGCAGCATAATGAGTGGATTCAGGTATGATGATTCTCACTGAAATAAGTCACACAGAAAAAGAAACATCATAAGATATCACTAATACACGGAATGTAAACTTGGCTACACAGGACCTGGATTACAAAACAGAAGAGGGTCTCAAATTTAGAACACCAACTTATGCTTGCTTAAGGGGAAAGGTGACTTGGGGTGCAGCATAAAACCAGAGATTGAAATGAGCACAGATAAATTTCCTTAAGCCAAATATGGAATAGACAAGAGCTACTCCTTGCTCAACGAAATGGACTCAACACCCCATATTAAACGCCTAAGTATGTACCTGACTAGTAAGTATCTTAAAACCTATGGATTGCTATGTCTCCAAAACAGAATCAAGCGTGTGTATAGGGGCATAAACGCAGCAGTGATAGGATTGGAGAGGTTCGGTGAGCAAATGAAGACCCTTTGAAGTCATATTGCATGGTACCCATTCCACGGGTCTCAACTCTCCAGCTTTAAGGGATTCTTCCTTCAGCTGAAACATGCATGTGGAACCCAGAGTATGATCAACCGTTTGATTGGGAGACGTGTTCAAATATGTCTCAGTTTTCGACCGCTGGTACTCAGGTGCAACATTCCAGACGCTTTACTAACACTCTCCCGACTTGGAGAGTCAGTGCCTTTAACCTCCTGCTTGGCCCAGTTTGCAATTTCTGCGGAAGATGAACAGGGATAGGGAGGACCAATGAGAGACTAGCTGGAGGTGTCTGGACGGGCAAATTTAACTCTCATTTCCCACCAGGAAGAGCAATTAAGCAAAGGCTCAGCGTGCCGTGCCGGAACCAGATTAGGGCCTGAAGCAATCCTGCGGTGTTGCGGAGAGCTCACAAGAAAGCGAGTTGAAGAAAGGAGTTCAGGGGCACTGTAATTCACAAACCTGCGGAGTTATAAATGACAGCTATCGTCCAAAAATATACTGAAGTAAGGCTGCCAAGAGGACTTGAAAGCGGGCCAGAATTGCAGGAAACCGATTTCAGGAGGTAGACTGGAATTTCATTTAAAGCACAGGAAAAGAGGCAGAACGTCCACAATGACGCACTTGCCCTAAAAGGGCGTATGCGTTTTTTCCTGAATATATTCAGGAAAAAACGCATACGCCCTTTTTGGCCAACCAAGCAAGCTTGCAAAGGAAATCTGCACTACAATGAAGTCTCACTTCCTCCCGGTCAAAAGGGCCATCTGAAAAAAGTGTAAAATCGAGAAAGGCAGGACAGGACATGGAGAACTGGGAGCCTTGTTATGCTGATGGGCGGGATGTAAATTGCCAACAGCCACTGGTTACAAGTGTATGGTGTTTCCTGAAACATCTAAAAAAAAGAGGAACAGAGCCTAGGGCACTTCCACTTATGGTCCTATAGCTTAGGGAAATTAAAATCAAAAAGGCAGAACCACCCAAAAGTTTTGGACGGCTCTGTTTACAACAACCTCGTTTACGGGACAACTTCAATATCGCAGAAAGTGAAAAATGGATAAAGAATTTGTGGTACTTACGTACAATGCAATATCACTCAACAATTAAATCTATGTTATCAGGCCCGTAGCAGCATAATGAGTGGATTCAGGTATGATGATTCTAACTACAATATGTAACACAGAAAAAGAAACATCTTAAGATATCACCGATACACGGAATGTAAACTTGGCTACACAGGAACTGGATTACAAAACAGAAGAGGGTCTCAAATTTAGAAAACCAACTTATGCTTGTTTAAGGGGAAAGGTGAGTTGGGGTGCTGCATAAAACCAGAGATTGAAATGAGCACAGATAAAGTTCCTTAAGCCAAATATGGAATAGACAAGAGCTACTCCTTGCTCAACGAAATGGACTCAACACCCCATATTAAACGCCTAAGAATGTACCTGACTAGTAAGTATCTTAAAACCTATGGATTGCTATGTCTCCGAAAGAGAATCAAGCGTGTGTACAGGGGCATAAACGCAGCAGTGATAGGATTGGAGAGGTTCGGTGAGCAAATGAAGACCCTTTGAAGTCATATTGCATGGTACCCATTCCACGGGTCTCAACTCTCCAGGTTTAAGGGATTCTTCCTTCAGCTAAAGCATGCATGTGGAACCCAGAGTATGATCAACCGTGTGATCGGGAGACGGGTTCAAATATGTCTCAGTTCTTGTCCCCTGGTACTCAGGTGCAACATTCCACACGTTTACTAAGACTCTCCCGACTTGGAGAGTCAGTGCCTTTAACCTCCTGTTTGGCCCAGTTTGCAATTTCTGCGGAAGATGAACAGGGATAGGGAGGACCAATGAGAGACTAGCTGGAGGTGTCTGGACGGGCAAATTTAACTCTCATTTCCCACCAGGAAGAGGAATTAAGCAAAGGCTCAATGTGCCGTGCCGGAACCAGATTAGGGCCTGAAGCAATCCTGCGGTGTTGCGGCCAGCTCACAAGAAAGCGAGTTGAAGAAAGGAGCTCAGGGGCACTGTAATTCACAAACCTGCAGAGTTATAAATGACAGCTATCGTCCAAAAATATACTGAAGTAAGGCTGCCAAGAGGACTAGAAAGCGGGGCAGAATTGCAGGAAACCCATTTCAGGAGGTAGACTGGAATTGCATTTAAAGCATAGGAAAAGAGGCAGAAGGTCGATAATGATGCACTTGCCCAAAAAGGACGTATGCGTTTTTTCCTGAATATATTCAGGAAAAAACGCATACGCCCTTTTTGGCCAACCAAGCAAGCTTGCAAAGGAAATCTGCACTACAATGAAGTCTCACTTCCCCCAGGTCAAAAGGGCCATCTGAAAAAAGTGTAAAATCCAGAAAGGCAGGACAGGCCATGGAGAACTGGGAGCCTTGTTATGCTGATGGGCGGGATGTAAATTGTCAACAGCCACTCAGGAGAAGTGTATGGTGTTTCCTGAAACATCTAAAAAACAAAGCAACAGAGCCTAGGGCACTTCCACTTATGGTCCTATAGCTTAGGGAAATTAAAATCAAAAAGACACAGACACCCCAAAGTATGGGACGGCCCTGTTTATAAGAACCTCGTTTACGGTACAAGTTCAATATCGCAGAAAGTGAAAAATGGATAAAGAAGTTTTGGTACTTACGTACAATGCAATATCACTCAGCAATGAAATCTATGTCATCAGGCCCGTAGCAGCATAGAGTGGATTCAGGTATGATGATTCTAACTGAAATAAGTCACACAGAAAAAGAAACATCATAAGATATCACTAATACACGGAATGTAAACTTGGCTACACAGGAACTGGATTACAAAACAGAACAGGGTCTCAAATGTAGAAAAGCAACTTATGCTTGCTTAAGGGGAAAGGTGAGTTGGGGTGCTGCATAAAACCAGAGATTGAAATGAGCACAGATAAAGTTCCTTAAGCCAAACATGTAATAGACAAGAGCTACTCCTTGCTCAACGAAATGGACTCAAAACACCATATTAAATGCCTAATAATGTACCTGACTAGTAAGTATCTTAAAACCTATGGATTGCTATGTCTCTGAAAGAGAATCAAGCGTGAGTACAGGGACATAAACGCAGCAGTGATAGGATTGGAGAGGTTCGGTGAGCAAATGAAGACCCTTTGAAGTCATATTGCATGGTACCCATTCCACGGGTCTCAACTCTCCAGGTTTCAGGGATTCTTCCTTCAGCTAAAACATGCATGTGGAACCCAGAGTATGATCAACCATGTGATCGGGAGACGTGTTCAAATATGTCTCAGTTCTCATCGCCTGGTACTCGGGTGCAACATTCCAGATGCTTTACTAACACTCTCCCGACTTGGAAAGTCAGTGCCTTTAACCTCCTGTTTGGCCCAGTTTGCAAATTCCGCGGAAGATGAACAGGAATAGGGAGAACCAATGAGAGACTAGCTGGAGGTGTCTGGACGGGCAAATTTAACTCTCATTTCCCACCAGGAAGAGCAATTAAGCAAAGGCTCAGCGTGCCGTGCCAGAACCAGATTAGGGCCTGAAGCAATCCTGCGGTGTTGCGGCCAGCTCACAAGAAAGCGAGTTGAAGAAAGGAGCTCAGGGGCACTGTTATCACAAACCTGCAGAGTTATAAATGACAGCTATCATCCAAAAATATACTGAAGTAAGGCTGCCAAGAGGACTTGAAAGCGGGGCAGAATTGCAGGAATCCGATTTCAGGAGGTAGACTGGAATTGCATTTAAGCATAGGAAAAGAGGCAGAACGTCGACAATGATGCACTTGGCCAAAAAGTGCGTATGCGTTTTTTCCTGCATATATTCAGGAAAAAACGCATACGCCCTTTTTGGCCAACCAAGCAAGCTTGCAAAGGAAATCTGCACTACAATGAAGTCTCACTTTCCCCCGGTCAAAAGGGCCATCTGAAAAAAGTGTAAAATCCAGAAAGGCAGGACAGGCCATGGAGAACTGGGAGCCTTGTTATGCTGATGGGCGGGATGAAAATTGCCAACAGCCACTCAGGAGAAGTGTATGGTGTTTCCTGAAACATCTAAAAAACAAAGCAACGGAGCCTAGGGCACTTCCAATTATAGTCCTATAGCTTAGGGAAATTAAAATCAAAAAGACACAGCCACCCCAAAGTTTGGGACCTCTCTGTTTACAAGAACCTCGTTTATGGTACAAGTTCAATATCACAGAAAGGGAAAAATAGATAAAGCTGTTGTGGTACTTACGTACAATGCAATATCACTCAGCAATGAAATCTATGTCATCAGGCCCGTAGCAGCATAATGAGTGGATTCAGGTATGATGATTCAAACTGAAATAAGTCACACAGAAAAAGAAACATCATAAGATATCACTAATACATGGAATGTAAACTTGGCTACACACAAACTGGATTACAAAACAGAACAGGGTCTGAAATTTAGAAAACCAACTTATGCTTGCTTAAGGGGAAAGGTGAGTTGGGGTGCTGCATAAAACCAGAGATTGAAATGAGCACAGATAAAGTTCCTTAAGCCAAACATGTAATAGACAAGAGCTACTCCTTGCTCAACGAAATGGACTCAACACCCCATATTAAACGCCTAAGAATGTAGCTGACTAGTAAGTATCTTAAAACCTATGGATTGCTATGTCTCTGAAAGAGAATCAAGCGTGTGTACAGGGGCATAAACGCAGCAGTGATAGGATTGGAGAGGTTCGGTGAGCAAATGAAGACCCTTTGAAGTCATATTGCATGGTACCCATTCCACGGGTCTCAACTCTCCAGGTTTAAGGGATTCTTCCTTCAGCTAAAGCATGCATGTGGAACCCAGAGTATGATCAATCATGTGATTGGGAGACGTGTTCCAATATGTCTCAGTTCTCATCCCCTGGTACTCGGGTGCAACATTGCAGATGCTTTACTAACACTCTCCCGACTTGGAGAGATAGTGCCTTTAACCTCCTGTTTGGCCCAGTTTGCAATTTCTGCGGAAGATGAACAGGAATAGGGAGAACCAATGAGAGACTAGCTGGAGGTGTCTGGATGGGCAAATTTAACTCTCATTTCCCACCAAGAAGTGGAATTTACCAAAGGCTCAGCGTGCCGTGCCGGAACCAGATTAGGGCCTGAAGCAATCCTGTGGTGTTGCGGCCAGCTCACAAGAAAGCGAGTTGAAGAAAGGAGCTCAGAAGCACTGTAATTCACAAACCTGCAGAGTTATAAATGACAGCTATCGTCCAAAAATATACTGAAGTAAGGCTGCCAAGAGGACTTGAAAGCGGGGCAGAATTGCAGGAAACCGATTTCAGGAGGTAGACTGGAATTGCATTTAAAGCATAGGAAAAGAGGCAGAACGTCGACAATGATGCACTTGGCCAACAAGGGCGAATGCGTTTTTTCCTGAATATATTCAGGAAAAAACGCATACGCCCTTGTTGGCCAACCAAGCAAGCTTGCAAAGGATATCTGCACTACATTGAAGTCTCACTTCCCTCCCGGTCAAAAGGACCATCTGAAAAAAGTGTAAAATCCAGAAAGGCAGGACAGGCCATGGAGAACTGGGAGCCTTGTTATGCTGATGGGCAGGATGTAAATTGCCAACAGTCACTGGGGAGAAGTGTATGGTGTTTCCTGAAACATCTAAAAAACAAAGCAACACAGCCTAGGGCACTTCCACTTATTGTCATATAGCTTAGGGAAATTAAAATCAAAAAGACACAGCCACCCCAAAGTTTGGGACGGCTCTGTTTACAAGAACCTCGTTTACGGTAAAAGTTCAATATCGCAGAAAGCAAAAAATGGATAAAGAAGTTGTGGTACTTACGTACAATGCAATATCACTCAGCAATGAAATCTATGTCATCATGCCCGTAGCAGCATAATGAGTGGATTCAGGTATGATGATTCTAACTGAAATAAGTCACACAGAAAAAGAAACGTCATAAGATATCACTAATACACAGAATGTAAACTTGGCTACACAGGCACTGAATTACAAAACAGAACAGGGTCTGAAATTTAGAAAACCAACTTATGCTTGCTTAAGGGGAAAGGTGAGTTGGGGTGCTGCATAAAACCAGAGATTGAAATGAGCACACATAAAGTTCCTTAAGCCAAATATGTAATATACAAGAGCTACACCTTGCTCAACGAAATGGACTCAACACCCCATATTAAACACCTAAGAATGTACCTGACTAGTAAGTATCTTAAAACCTATGGATTGCTGTGTCTCCGAAAGAGAACCAAGCGTGTGTACAGGGGCATAAACGCAGCAGTGATAGGATTGGAGAGGTTCGGTGAGCAAATGAAGACCCTTTGAAGTCACATTGCATGGTACCCATTCCACGGGTCTCAACTCTCCAGGTTTAAGGGATTCTTCCTTCAGCTAAAACATGCATGTGGAACCCAGAGTATGATCAACCGTGTGATCGGGAAACGTGTTCAAATATGTCTCAGTTTTCATCCCCTGGTACTCGGGTGCAACGTTCCAGACGCTTTACTAACACTCTCCCGACTTGGAGAGTCAGTGCCTTTAACCTCCTGTTTGCCCCAGTTTGCAATTTCTGCGGAAGATGAACAGGAATAGGGAGGACCAATGAGAGACTAGCTGGAGGTGTCTGGACGGGCAAATTTAACTCTCATTTCCCACCAGGAAGAGGAATTAACCAAAGGCTCAGCGTGCCGTGCCGGAACCAGATTAGGGCCTGAAGCAATCCTGCGGTGTTGCGGCCAGCTCACAAGAAAGCGAGTTGAAGAAAGGAGCTCAGGGGCACTGTAATTCACAAACCTGCAGAGTTATAAATGACAGCTATCGTCCAAAAATATACTGAAGTAAGGCTGCCAAGAGGACTTGAAAGCGGGGCAGAATTGCAGGAAACCGATTTCAGGAGGTAGACTGGAATTGCATTTAAAGCATAGGAAAAGACGCAGAACGTCCACAATGATGCACTTGGCCAAAAAGGGCGTATGCGTTGTTTCCTGAATATATTCAGGAAAGAACGCATACGCAATTTTTGGCCAACCAAGCAAGCTTGCAAAGGAAATCTGCAGTACAATGAAGTCTCACTTCCCCCCGGTCAAAAGGGCCTTCTGAAAAAAGTGTAAAATCCAGAAAGGCACGACAGGCCATGGAGAACTGGGAGCCTTGTTATGCTGATGGGCGGGATGAAAATTGCCAACATCCACTCAGGAGAAGTGTATGGTGTTTCCTGAAACATCTAAAAAACAAAGCAACAGAGCCTAGGGCACTTCCACTTATAGTCCTATAGCTTAGGGAAACTAAAATCAAAAAGACACAGCCACCCTAAACTTTGGGTCGGCTCAGTTTACAAAAACCTCGTTTAGGGTACAAGTTAAATATCACAGAAAGCGAAAAATGGATAAAGAAGTTGTGGTACTTACGTACAATGCAATATCACTCAGCAATGAAATCATTGTCATCAGGCCCGTAGCAGCATAATGAGTCGATTCAGGTATGATGATTCTAACTGAAATAAGTCACACAGAAAAAGAAACATCATAAGATATCACTAATACACAGAATGTAAACTTGGCTACAGAGGAACTGGATTACAAAACAGAACAGGGTCTCAAATTTAGAAAACCAACTTATGCTTGCTTAAGGAGAAAGGTGAGTTGGGGTGCTGCATAAAACCAGAGATTGAAATGAGCACAGATAAACTTCCTTAAGCCAAATATGTAATAGACAAGAGCTACTCCTTGCTCAACGAAATGGACTCAACACCCCATATTAAACACCTAATAATGTACCTGACTAGTATCTTAAAAGCTATGGATTGCTATGTCTCCAAAAGAGAATCAAGCGTGTGTACAGGGGCATAAACGCAGCAGTGATAGGATTGGAGAGGTTCGGTGAGCAAATGAAGACCCTTTGAAGTCATATTGCATGGTACCCATTCCACGGGTCTCAACTCTCCAGGTTTAAGGGATTCTTCCTTCAGCTAACACATGCATGTGGAACCCAGACTATGATCAACCGTTTGATCGGGAGACGTGTTCAAATATGTCTCAGTTCTCGTCCCCTGGTACTCGGGTGCAACTTTCCAGACGCTTTACTAACACTCTCCCGAATTGGAGAGTCAGTGCCTTTAACCTCCTGTTTGGCCCAGTTTGCAATTTCTGCGGAAGATGAACAGGAATAGGGAGAACCAATGAGAGACTAGCTGGAGGTGTCTGGATGGGCAAATTTAACTCTCATTTCCCAACTGGAAGAGGAATTAACCAAAGGCTCAGCGTGCCCTGATGGAACCAGATTAGGGTCTGAAGCAATCCTGCGGTGTTGCGGCCAGCTCACAAGAAAGCGAGTTGAAGAAAGGAGCTCAGGGGCACTGTAATTCACAAATCTGTAGAGTTATAAATGACAGCTATGGTCCAAACATATACTGAAGTAAGGCTGCCAAGAGGACTTGAAATCGGCGCAGAATTGCAGGAAACTGATTTCAGGAGGTAGACAGGAATTGCATTTAAAGCATAGGAAAAGAGGCAGAATGTCGACAATGATGCACTTGGCCAAAAAGGGCGTATGCGTTTTTTCCTGAATATATTCAGGAAAACAGGCATATGTCCTTTTTGGTCAACCAAGCAAGCTTGCAAAGGAAATCTGCACTACAATGAAGTCTCACTTCCCCCCAGTCAAAAGGGCCATCTGAAAAAAGTGTAAAATCCAGAAAGGCAGGACAGGCCATGGAGAACTGGGAGCCTTGTTATGCTGATGGGCGGGATGTAAATTGCCAACAGCCACTCGGGAGAAGTGTACGGTGCTTCCTGAAGCATCTAAAAAACACATGAACAGAGCCTAGGGCATTTCCACTTATGGTCCTATAGCTTAGGGAAATTAAAATCAAAAAGACACAGCCACCCCAAAGTTTGGGATGGCTCTGTTGACAAGAACCTCGTTTACGGTACAAGTTCAATATCGCAGAAAGCGAAAAATGGATAAAGAAGTTGTGGTACTTACGTACAATGCAATATCACTCAGCAATGAAATCTATGTCAACAGGCCTGTAGGAGAAAATGAGTGGGCTCAGGTATGATGATTCTAACTGATATAAGTCACACAGAAAAAGAAACATCATAAGATATCACTAATAAACGGAATTTAAACTTGGCTACACAGGAACTGGATTACAAAAGAGAACAGGATCTCAAATTTAGAAAACCAACTTATGCTTGCTTAAGGGGAAAGGTGAGTTGGGGTGCTGCATAAAACCAGAGATTGAAATGAGCACAGATAAAGTTCCTTAAGCCAAATATGTAATAGACAAGAGCTACTCCTTGCTAAACGAAACGGGCTCAACACCCCATATTAAACGCCTAACAATGTGGCTGACTAGTAAGTATCTTAAAACTTATGGATTGCTATGTCTCCAAAAGAGAATGAAGCGTGTGTACAGTGGTAGAAACGCAGCAATGATAGGATTGGAGAGGTTCGGTGAGCAAATGAAGACCCTTTGAAATCATATTGCATGGTACCCATTCCACGGGTCTCAACTCTCCAGGTTTAAGGGATTCTTCCTTCAGCTAAAACATGCATGTGTAACCCAGAGTATGATCAACCGTGTGATCAGGAGATGTGTTCCAATTTGTCTCAGTTCTCGTCCACCGGTGCTCGGGTGCAACATTCCAGCCGCTTAACTAACACTCTCCCGACTTGGAGAGTCAGTGCCTTTAACCTCCTGTTTGGCCCAGTTTGCAATTTCTGCGGAAGATAAACAGGAATAGGGAGAACCAATGAGAGACTAGCTGGAGGTGTCTGGACGGGCAAATTTAACTCTCATTTCCCACCAGGAAGAGGAATTAAGCAAAGGCTCAGCGTGCCGTGCCAGAACCAGATTAGGGCCTGAAGCAATCCTGTGGTGCTGCGGCCAGCTCACAAGAAAGCGAGTTGAAGAAAGGAGCTCAGGGGCACTGTAATTCACAAACCTGCAGAGTTATAAATGACAGCTATCGTCCAAAAATATACTGAAGTAAGGCTGCCAAGAGGACTTGAAAGCGGGGCAGAATTGCAGGAAACTGATTTCAGTAGGCAGACAGGAATTGCATTTAAAGCATAGGAAAAGAGGCAGAACGTCGACAATGATGCACTTGGCCAAAAAGGGCGTATGCGTTTTTTCCTGAATATATTCAGGAAAAAATGCATACGCCCTTTTTGGCCAACCAAGCAAGCTTGCAAAGGAAATCTGCACTACAATGAAGTCTCACTTCCCCCCGGTCAAAAGGGTCATTTCAAAAAAAGTGTAAAATCCAGAAAGGCAGGACAGGCCATGGACAACTGGGAGCCTTGTTGTGCTGATGGGCGGGATGTAAATTGCCAACAGCCACTCTGGAGAAGTGTATGGTGTTTCCTGAAACATCTAAAAAACAAAGCATCAGAGCCTAGGGCACTTCCACTTATGGTCCTATAGCTTAGGGATATTAAAATAAAAAAGACACAGCCACCCCAAAGTTTGGAACGGCTCTGTTTACCAGAGCCACGTTTACGTTACAAGTTCAATATCACAGAAAGTGAAAAATGGATAAAGAAGTTGTGGTACTTACGTACAATGCAATATCACTCAGTAATGAAATCTATGTCATCAGGCCCATAGCAGCATAATGAGTGGATTCAGGTATGATGATTCTAACTGAAATAAGTCACACAGAAAAAGAAACATCATAAGATATCACTAATACACGGAATGTAAACTTGGCTACACAGGAACTGAATTACAAAACAGAACAGGGTCTCAAATTTAGAAAACCAACTTATGCTTGCTTAAGGGGAAAGGTGAGCTGGGGTGCTGCATAAAACCAGAGATTGAAATGAGCACAGATAAAGTTCCTTAAGCCAAATATGTAATAGACAAGAGCTACTCCTTGCTCAACGAAATGGACTCAACACCCCATATTAAACGCCTGAGAATGTACCTGACTAGTAATTATCTTAAAACCTATGGATTGCTATGTCTCCGAAAGAGAATCATGTGTGTGTACAGGGGCATAAACGCAGCAGTGATAGGATTGGAGAGGTTCAGTGAGCAAATGAAGACCCTTTGAAGTCATATTGCATGGTACCCATTCCACGGGTCTCAACTCTCCAGGATTAAGGGATTCTTCCTTCAGCTAAAACATGCATGTGGAACCCAGAGTATGATCAACCGTGTGATCGGGAGACGGGTTCAAATATGTCTCAGTTTTCGTCCCCTGGTACTCGGGTGCAACATTCCAGACGCTTAACTAACACTCTCCCGAGTTGGAGAGTCAGTGCCTTTAACCTACTGTTTGGCCCAGTTTGCAATTTCTGTGGAAGATGAACAGGAATAGGGAGAACAAAGGAGAGACTAGCTGGAGGTGTCTGGATGGGCAAATTTAACTCTCATTTCCAACCAGGAAGAGGAATTAACCAAAGGCTCAGCGTGCCGTGCCGGAACAAGATTAGGGCCTGAAGGAATCCTGCGGTGTTGCGGCCCGCTCACAAGAAAGCGAGTTGAAGAAAGGAGCTCAGGGGCACTGTAATTCACAAACCTGCAGAGTTATAAATGACAGCTATCGTCCAAAAATATACTGAAGTAAGGCTGCCAAGAGGACTTGAAAGCGGGACAGAATTGCAGGAAACCGATTTCACGAGGTAGACTGGAATTGCATTTAAAGCATAGGAAAAGAGGCAGAACGTCGACAATGATGCACTTGGCCAAAAAGGGCGTATGCGTTTTTTCCTGAATATATTCAGGACAAAACGCATATGCCCTTTTTGGCCAACCAAGCAAGCTTGCAAAGGAAATCTGCACTACAATGAAGTCTCACTTCCCCCGAGGTCAAAAGGGCCATCTGAAAAAAGTGTAAAATCCAGAAAGGCAGGACAGACCATGGAGAACTGGGAGCCTTGTTATGCTGATGGGTGGGATGAAAATTGCCAACAGCCACTCCGGAGAAGTGTATGGTGTTTCCTGAAACATCTAAAAAACAAAGCAACAGAGCCTAGGGCACTTCCACTTATGGTCCTATAGCTTAGGGAAATTAAAATCAAAAAGACACAGCCACCCCAAAGTTTGGGACGGCTCTGTTTACAAGAAACTCTTTTACGGGACAGGTTCAATATCGCAGAAAGTGAAAAATGGATAAAGAAGTTGTGGTACTTACATACAATGCAATATAACTCAGCAATGAAATCTATGTCATCAGGCCCGTAGCAGCATAATGAGTGGATTCAGGTATGATGATTCTAACTGAAATAAGTCACAAGAAAAAGGAATATCATAAGATATCACTAATACACAGAATGTAAACTTGGCTACACAGGAACTGAATTACAAAACAGAACAGGGTCTCAAATTTAGAAAACCAACTTATGCTTGCTTAAGGGGAAAGGTGAGTTGGGGTGCTGCATAAAACCAGAGATTGAAATGAGCACAGATAAAGTTCCTTAAGCCAAATATGGAATAGACAAGAGCTACTCCTTGCTCAATGAAATGGACTCAACACCCCATATTAAACGCCTAAGAATGTACCTGACTAGGAAGTATCTTAAAACCTATGGATTGCTATGTCTCTGAAAGAGAATCAAGCGTGTGTACAGGGGCATAAATGCAGCAGTGATAGGATTGGAGAGGTTCGGTTAGCAAATGAAGACCCTTTGAAGTCATATTGCATGGTACCCATTCCACGGGTCTCAACTCTCCAGGTTTAAGGGATTCTTCTTTCAGCTAAAGCATGCATGTGGAACCCAGAGTATGATCAACCATGTGATTGGGAGACGTGTTCCAATATGTCTCAGTTCTCGTCCACTGGTACTCGGGTGCAACATTCCAGGTGCTTTACTAATACTCTCCCGACTTGGAGAATCAGTGTCTTTAACCTCCTGTTTGGCCCAGGTTGCAAATTCCACGGAAGATGAACAGGAATAGGGAGAACCAATGAGAGACTAGCTGGAGGTGTCTGGACGGGCAAATTTAACTCTCATTTCCCACCAGGAAGAGGAATTAACCAAAGGCTCAGCGTGCCGTGCCGGAACCAGATTAGGGCCTGAAGCAATCCTGCGGTGTTGCGGCCAGCTCACAAGAAAGCGAGTTGAAGAAAGGAGCTCAGGGGCACTGTAATTCACAAACCTGCAGAGTTATAAATGACAGCTATCGTCCAAAAATATACTGAAGTAAGGCTGCCAAGAGGACTTGAAAGCGGGGCAGAATTGCAGGAAACCGATTTCAGGAGGTAGACTGGAATTGCATTTAAAGCATAGGAAAAGAGGCAGAACGTCGACAATGATGCACTTGGCCAAAAAGGGCGTATGCGTTTTTTCCTGCATATATTCAGGAAAAAACGCATACGCCCATTTTGGCCAACCAAGCAAGCTTGCAAAGGAAATCTGCACTACAATGAAGTCTCACTTCCCCCCGGTCAAAAGGGCCATCTGAAAAAAGTGTAAAATCCAGAAAGGCAACACAGGCCATGGAGAACTGGGAGCGTTGTTATGCTGATGGGCGGGATGTAAATTGCCAACAGCCACTCGGGAGAAGTGTATGGTGTTTCCTGAAACATCTAAAAAACAAAGCAACAGAGCCTAGGGCACTTCCACTTATGGCCCTATAGCCTAGGGAAATTAACATCAAAAAGACACAGCCACCCCAAAGTCTGGGACGGCTCTGTTTAGAAGAAACTCGTTTACGGGACAAGTTCAATATCGCAGAAAGTGAAAAATGGATAAAGAAGTTGTGGTACTTACGTACAATGCAATATCACTCAGCAATGAAATCTATGTCATCAGGCCCGTAGCAGCATAATGAGTGGATTCAGGTATGATGATTCTAACTGAAATAAGCCACACAGAAAAAGAAACATCATAAGATATCACTAATACACGGAATGTAAACTTGGCTACAAAGGAACTGTATTACAAAAGAGAACAGGGTCTCAAATTTAGAAAACCAACTTATGCTTGCTTAAGGGGAAAGGTGAGTTGGGGTGCTGCATAAAACCAGAGATTGAAATGAGCACAGATAAAGTTCCTTAAGCCAAATATGGAATAGACAAGAGCTACTCCTTGCTCAACGAAATGGACTCAACACCCCATATTAAATGCCTAAGAATGTACCTGACTAGTAAGTATCTTAAAACCTATGGATTGCTATGTCTCCAAAAGAGAATCAAGCGTGTGTACAGGGGCATAAACGCAGCAGTGATAGGATTGGAGAGGTTCGGTGAGCAAATGAAGACCCTTTGAAGTCATATTGCATGGTACCCATTCCACGGGTCTCAACTCTCCAGGTTTAAGGGATTCTTCCTTCACCTAAAGCATGCATGTGGAACCCAGAGTATGATCAACCATGTGATCGGGAGACGTGTTCCAATATGTCTCAGTTCTCGTCCCCTTGTACTCGGGTGCAACATTCCAGACGCTTTACTAACACTCTCCCGACTTGGAGAGTCAGTGCCTTTAAACTCCTGTTTGGGCCAGTTTGCAATTTCTGCGGAACATGAACAGGAATAGGGAGAACCAATGAGAGACTAGCTGGAGGTGTCTGGACGGGCAAATTTAACTCTCATTTCCCACCAGGAAGAGGAATTAAGCAAAGGCTCAGCGTGCCGTGCCAGAACCAGATTAGGGCCTGAAGCAATCCTGCGGTGTTGCGGCCAGCTCACAAGAAAGCGAGTTGAAGAAAGGCGCTCGGGGCACTGTAATTCACAAACCTGCAGAGTTATAAATGACAGCTATCGTCCAAAAATATACTGAAGTAAGGCTGCCAAGAGGACTTGAAAGCGGGGCAGAATTGCAGGAAGCCGATTTCAGGAGGTAGACTGGAATTGCATTTAAAGCATAGGAAAAGAGGCAGAACGTCCACAATGATGCACTTGGCCAAAAAGGGCGTATGCGTTTATTCGTGAATATATTCAGGAAAAAACGCATACGCCCTTTTTGGCCAACCAAGCAAGCTTGCATAGGAAATCTGCACAACAATGAAGTCTCACTTCCCCCTGGTCAAAAGGGCCATCTGAATAAAGTGTAAAATCCAGAAAGGCAGGACAGGCCATGGAGAAATGGGAGCCTTGTTATGCTGATGAGCGGGATGTAAATTGCTAACAGCCACTCAGGAGAAGTGTATGGTGTTTCCTGAAACATATAAAAAACAAAGCAACAGAGCCTAGAGCACATCCACTTATGGCCCTATAGCTTAGGGAAATTAAAATCAAAAAGACACAGCCACCCCTAAGTTTGGGACGGCTCTGTTTACAAGAAACTCGTTTATGGGACTAGTTCAATATCGCAAAAAGTGAAAAATGGATAAAGCAGTTGTGGTACTTACGTACAATGCAATATCACTCAGCAATGAAATCTATGTCATCAGGCCCGTAGCAGCATAATGAGTGGATTCAGGTATGATGATTCTAACTGAAATAAGTCACACAGAAAAAGAAACATCATAAGATATCACTAATACACGGAATGTAAACTTGGCTACACAGGAACTGGATTACAAAAGAGAACAGGGTCTCAAATTTGGAAAACGAACTTATGCTTGCTTAAGGGGAAAGGTGAGTTGGGGTGCTGCATAAAACCAGAGATTGAAATGAGCACAGATAAAGTTCCTTAAGCCAAATATGGAATAGACAAGAGCTACGCATTGCTCAACGAAATGGACTCAACACCCCATATTAAACGCCTAAGTATGTACGTGACTAGTAAGTATCTTAAAACCCATGGATTGCTATATCTCCAAAAGAGAATCAAGCGTGCGTACAGGGGCATAAACGCAGCAGTGATAGGATTGGAGAGGTTCGGTGATCAAATGAAGACCCTTTGAAGTCATATTGCATGGTACCCATTCCACGGGTCTCAACTCTCCAGGTTTAAGGGATTCTTCCTTCAGCTAAAACATGCATGTGGAACCCAGAGTGTGATCAACCGTGTGATCGGGAGACATGTTCCAATATGTCTCAGTTCTCGTCCCCTGGTACTCGGGTGCAACATTCCAGATGCTTTACTAACACTCTCCCGACTTGGAGAGTCAGGGCCTTTAACCTCCTGTTTGGCCCAGTTTGCAATTTCTGCGGAAGATGAACAGGAATAGGGAGAACCAATGAGAGACTAGCTGGTGGTGTCTGGACGGGCAAATTTAAGTCTCATTTCCCACCAGGAAGAGGAATTAACCAAAGGCTCAGCGTGCCGTGCCGGAACAAGATTAGGGCCTGAAGCAATCCTGCGGTGTTGCGGCCAGCTCACAAGAAAGCGAGTTGAAGAAAGGCGCTCGGGGCACTGTAATTCACAAACCTGCAGAGTTATAAATGACAGCTATCGTCCAAAAATATACTGAAGTAAGGCTGCCAAGAGGACTTGAAAGCGGGGCAGAATTGCAGGAAGCCGATTTCAGGAGGTAGACTGGAATTGCATTTAAAGCATAGGAAAAGAGGCAGAACGTCCACAATGATGCACTTGGCCAAAAAGGGCGTATGCGTTTATTCGTGAATATATTCAGGAAAAAACGCATACGCCCTTTTTGGCCAACCAAGCAAGCTTGCATAGGAAATCTGCACAACAATGAAGTCTCACTTCCCCCTGGTCAAAAGGGCCATCTGAATAAAGTGTAAAATCCAGAAAGGCAGGACAGGCCATGGAGAAATGGGAGCCTTGTTATGCTGATGAGCGGGATGTAAATTGCTAACAGCCACTCAGGAGAAGTGTATGGTGTTTCCTGAAACATATAAAAAACAAAGCAACAGAGCCTAGAGCACATCCACTTATGGCCCTATAGCTTAGGGAAATTAAAATCAAAAAGACACAGCCACCCCTAAGTTTGGGACGGCTCTGTTTACAAGAAACTCGTTTATGGGACTAGTTCAATATCGCAAAAAGTGAAAAATGGATAAAGCAGTTGTGGTACTTACGTACAATGCAATATCACTCAGCAATGAAATCTATGTCATCAGGCCCGTAGCAGCATAATGAGTGGATTCAGGTATGATGATTCTAACTGAAATAAGTCACACAGAAAAAGAAACATCATAAGATATCACTAATACACGGAATGTAAACTTGGCTACACAGGAACTGGATTACAAAAGAGAACAGGGTCTCAAATTTGGAAAACGAACTTATGCTTGCTTAAGGGGAAAGGTGAGTTGGGGTGCTGCATAAAACCAGAGATTGAAATGAGCACAGATAAAGTTCCTTAAGCCAAATATGGAATAGACAAGAGCTACGCATTGCTCAACGAAATGGACTCAACACCCCATATTAAACGCCTAAGTATGTACGTGACTAGTAAGTATCTTAAAACCCATGGATTGCTATATCTCCAAAAGAGAATCAAGCGTGCGTACAGGGGCATAAACGCAGCAGTGATAGGATTGGAGAGGTTCGGTGATCAAATGAAGACCCTTTGAAGTCATATTGCATGGTACCCATTCCACGGGTCTCAACTCTCCAGGTTTAAGGGATTCTTCCTTCAGCTAAAACATGCATGTGGAACCCAGAGTGTGATCAACCGTGTGATCGGGAGACATGTTCCAATATGTCTCAGTTCTCGTCCCCTGGTACTCGGGTGCAACATTCCAGATGCTTTACTAACACTCTCCCGACTTGGAGAGTCAGGGCCTTTAACCTCCTGTTTGGCCCAGTTTGCAATTTCTGCGGAAGATGAACAGGAATAGGGAGAACCAATGAGAGACTAGCTGGTGGTGTCTGGACGGGCAAATTTAAGTCTCATTTCCCACCAGGAAGAGGAATTAACCAAAGGCTCAGCGTGCCGTGCCGGAACAAGATTAGGGCCTGAAGCAATCCTGCGGTGTTGCGGCCAGCTCACAAGAAAGCGAGTTGAAGAAAGGAGCTCAGGGGCCCTGTAATTCACAAACCTGCAGAATTATAAATGACAGCTATCATCCAAAAATATACTGAAGTAAGGCTGCCAAGAGGACTTGAAAGGGGGGCAGAATTGCAGAAAACCTATTTCAGGAGGTAGACTGGAATTGCATTTAAAGCATAGGAAAAGAGGCAGAACGTGGACAATGATAAATGTGGCCAAAAAGGGCGTATGCGTTTTTTCCTGAATATATTCAGGAAAAAACGCATACGCCCTTTTTGGCCAACCAAACAAGCTTGCAAAGGAAATCTGCACTACAATGAAGTCTCACTTCCCCGCGGTCAAAAGGGCCATCTGAAAAAAGTGTAAAATCCAGAAAGGCAGAACAGGCCATGGAGAACTGGGAGCCTTGTTATGCTGATGGGCGGGATGTAAATTGCCAACAGCCACTCGGGAGAAGTGTATGGTGTTTCCTGAAACATCTAAAAAACAAAGCAACAGAGCCTAGGGCATTTCCACTTATGGTCCTATAGCTTAGGGAAATTAAAATCAAAAAGACACAGCCACCCCAAAGTTTGGGACGGCTCTCTTTACAAGAACCGCATTTATGGTACAAGTTCAATATCGCAGAAAGCGGAAAATGGATAAAGATGTTGTGGTACTTACATACAATGCAATAACACTCAGCAATGAAATCTATGTCATCAGGCACGTAGCAGCATAATGAGTGGATTCAGGTATGATGATTCTAACTGAAATAAGTCACACAGAAAAAGAAACATCATAAGATATCACTAATACACGGAATGTAAACTTGGCTACACAGGAAATGGATTACAAAACAGAACAGGGTCTCAAATTTAGAAAACCAACTTATGCTTGCTTAAGGGGAAAGGTGAGTTGGGGTGCTGCATAAAACCAGAGATTGAAATGAGCACAGATAAAGTTCCTTAAGCCAAATATGTAATAGACAAGAGCTACTCCTTCCTCAACGAAATGGACTCAAAACCCCATGTTAAACACCTTATAATGTACCTGACTTGTAAGTATTTTAAAACCTAAAGATTGCTATGTCTCTGAAAGAGAATCAAGCGTGAGTATAGGGGCATAAACGCAACAGTGATAGGATTGGAGAGGTTCGGTGAGCAAATGAAGACCCTTTGAAGTCATATTGCATGGTACCCATTCCACGGGTCTCAACTCTCCAGGTTTAAGGGATTCTTCCTTCAGCTAAAACATGCATGTGGAACCCAGAGTATGATCAAACGTGTGATCGGGAGACGTGTTCCAATATGTCTCAGTTCTCGTCCCCTGGTACTCGGGTGCAACATTCCATACGCTTTACTAACACTCTCCTGAATTGGAGAGTCAGTGCCTTTAACCTCCTGTTTGGCCCAGGTTGCAAATTCCGCGGAAGATTAACAGGAATAGGGAGAACCAATGAGAGACTAGCTGGAGGTGTCTGGACGGGCAAATTTAACTCTCATTTCCCACCACGAAGAGGAATTAACCAAAGGCTCAGCATGCCATGTCGGAATCAGATTAGGGCCTGAAGCAATCCTGCGGTGTTGCTGCCAGCTCACAAGAAAGCAATTTGAAGAAAGGAGTTCAGGGGCACTGTAATTCACAAACCTGCAGAGTTATAAATGACAGCTATCGTCCAAAAATATACTGAAGTAATGCTGCCAAGAGGACTTGAAAGCCGGGCAGAATTGCAGGAAACCGATTTCAGGAGGTAGACTGGAATTGCATTTAAAGCATAGGAAAAGAGGCAGAACGTCGAGAATGATGCACTAGGCCAAAAAGGGTGTATGCGTTTTTTCCTGAATATATTCAGGAAAAAACGCATACGCCCTTTTTGGCCAACCAAGCAAGCTTGCAAAGGAAATCTGCACTACAATGAAGTCTCACTTCCCCCCGGTCAAAAGGGCCATCTGAAAAAAGTGTAAAATCCAGAAAGGCAGGACAGGCCATGGAGAACTGGGAGCCTTGTTATGTTGATTGGCGGGATGTAAATTGCCAACAGCCACTCGGGAGAAGTGTATGGTGTTTCCTGAAACATCGAAAAAACAAAGCAACAGAGCCTAGGGCAGTTCCACTTATGGTCCTATAGCTTAGGGAAATTGAAATCAATAAGACAGAGCAACCCCAAAGTTTGGGACGGCTCTGTTTACAAGAACCCCATTTATGGTACAAGTTCAATATCGCAGAAAGTGAAAACTGGATAAAGAAGTTGTGGTACTTACGTACAATGCAATATCAATCAGCAATGAAATCTATGTCATCAGGCCCGTAGCAGCATAGAGTGGATTCAGGTATGATGATTCTAACTGAAATAAGTCACACAGAAAAAGAAACATCATAAGATAACACTAATACACGGAGTGTAAACTTGGCTACACAGGAACTGGATTACAAAACAGAACAGGGTCTCAAATTTAGAAAACCAACTTATGCTTGCTTAAGGGGAAAGGTGAGTTGGGGTGCTGCATAAAACCAGAGATTGAAATGAGCACAGATAAAGTTCCTTAAGCCAAATATGTAATAGACAAGGGCTACTCCTTGCTCAACGAAATGGACTCAAAACCCCTTTTTAAACGCCTAATAATGTACCTGACTAGTAAGTATCTTAAAACTTATGGATTGCTATGTCTCTGAAGAGAATCAAGCGTGAGTACAGGGGCATAAACGCAGCAGTGATAGGATTGGAGAGGTTTGGTGAGCAAATGAAGACCCTTTGTAGTCATATTGCATGGTACCCATTCCACGGGTCTCAACTCTCCAAGTTTAAGGGATTCTTCCTTCAGCTAAAAAATGCATGTGGAACACAGAGTGTGATCAACCGTGTGATCGGGAGATGTGTTCTAATATGTCTCAGTTCTCATCCCCTGGTACTCGGGTGCAAAATTGCAGACGCTTTACTAATATTCTCCCGACTTGGAGAGACAGTGCCTTTAACTTCCTGTTTGGCCCAGTTTGCAATTTCTGCGGAAGATGAACAGGAATAGGGAGAACCAATGAGAGACTAGCTGGAGGTGTCTGGACGGGCAAATTTAACTCTCATTTCCCACCAGGAAGAGGAATTAACCAAAGGCTCAGCGTGCCGTGCCAGAACCAGATTAGGGCCTGAAGCAATCTTGCGGTGTTGAGGCCAGCTCACAAGAAAGCGAGTTGAAGAGAGGAGCTCAGGGGCACTGTAATTCACAAACCTGCAGAGTTATAAATGACAGCTATCGTACAAAAATCTACTGAAGTAAGGCTTCCAAGAGGGCTTGAAACCGGGGCAGAATTGCAGGAAACCGATTTCAGGTGGTAGACTTGATTTGCATTTAAAGCATAGGAAAAGAGGCAGAACGTCGACAATAATGCACTTGCCAAAAAGGGCGTATGCTTTTTTTCCTGAATATATTCAGGAAAAAAAGCATACGCCCTTTTAGGCCAACCAAGCAAGCTTGCAAAGGAAATCTGCACTACAATGAAGTCTCACTTCCCCCCAGTCAAAAGGGCCATCTGAAAAAAGTGTAAAATCCAGAAAGGCAGGACAGGCCATGGAGAACTGGGAGCCCTGTTATGCTGATGGGCGGGATGTAAATTGCCAACAGCCACTCAGGAGAAGTGTATGGTGTTTCCTGGAACGTCTAAAACAAAGCAACAGAGCCTAGGGCACTTCCACTTATGGTCCTATAGCTTAGGGAAATTAAAATAAAAAAGACACAGCCACCCCAAAGTTTGGGACGGCTCTGTTTACAAGAACCTCGTTTACGGTACAAGTTCAATTTCACAGAAAGCGAAAAATGGATAAAGAAGTTGTGGTACTTACGTACAATGCAATATCACTCAGCAATGAAATCTTTGTCATCAGGCCCATAGCAGCATAACGAGTGGATTCAGGTATGATGATTCTAACTGAAATAAGTCACACAGAAAAAGAAACATCATAAGATATCACTAATACACGGAATGTAAACTTGGCTACACAGGAACTGGATTACAAAACAGAACAGGGTCTCAAATTTAGAAAACCAACTTATGCTTGCTTAAGGCGAAAGGTGAGTTGGGGTGCTGCATAAAACCAGAGATTGAAATGAGCACAGATAAAGTTCCTTAAGCCAAATATGGAATAGACAAGAGCTACTCCTTGCTCAACGAAATGGACTCAACACCCCATATTAAACGCCTAAGAATGTACCTGACTAGTAAGTATCTTAAAACCTATGGATCGCTATGTCTCCGAAAGAGAATCAAGCGTGTGTACAGGGGCATAAACGCAGCAGTGATAGGATTGGAGAGGTTCGGTGAGCAAATGAAGACGCTTTGAAGTCATATTGCATGGTACCCATTCCACGGGTCTCAACTCTCCAGGTTTAAGGGATTCTTCCTTCAGCTAAATCATGCATGTGGAACCCGGAGTATGATCAACCGTGTGATCGGGAGTCGTGGTCCAATATGTCTCCATTCTCGTCCCCTGGTACTCGGGTGCAACATTCCAGACGCTTTACTAACACTCTCCCGACTTGGAGAGTCAGTGCCTTTAACCTCCTGTTTGGCCCAGTTTGCAATTTCTGCGGAAGATGAACAGGAATAGGGAGAACCAATGAGAGACTAGCTGGAGGTGTCTGGACGGGCAAATTTAACTCTCATTTCCCACCAGGAAGAGGAATTAACCAAAGGCTCAGCGTGCCGTGCCGGAACCAGATTAGGGCCTGAAGGAATCCTGCGGTGTTGCGGCCCGCTCACAAGAAAGCGAGTTGAAGAAAGGAGCTCAGGGGCACTGTAATTCACAAACCTGCAGAGTTATAAATGACAGCTATCGTCCAAAAATATACTGAAGTAAGGCTGCCAAGAGGACTTGAAAGCGGGGAAGAATTGCAGGAAACCGATTTCACGAGGTAGACTGGAATTGCATTTAAAGCATAGGAAAAGAGGCAGAACGTCGACAATGATGCACTTGGCCAAAAAGGGCATATGCGTTTTTTCCTGAATATATTCAGGACAAAACGCATATGCCCTTTTTGGCCAACCAAGCAAGCTTGCAAAGGAAATCTGCACTACAATGAAGTCTCACTTCCCCCCAGGTCAAAAGGGCCATCTGAAAAAAGTGTAAAATCCAGAAAGGCAGGACAGACCATGGAGAACTGGGAGCCTTGTTATGCTGATGGGTGGGATGTAAATTGCCAACAGCCACTCCGGAGAAGTGTATGGTGTTTCCTGAAACATCTAAAAAACAAAGCAACAGAGCCTAGGGCACTTCCACTTATGGTCCTATAGCTTAGGGAAATTAAAATAAAAAAGACACAGCCACCCCAAAGTTTGGGACGGCTCTGTTTACAAGAAACTCTTTTACGGGACAGGTTCAATATCGCAGAAAGTGAAAAATGGATAAAGAAGTTGTGGTACTTACATACAATGCAATATAACTCAGCAATGAAATCTATGTCATCAGGCCCGTAGCAGCATAATGAGTGGATTCAGGTATGATGATTCTAACTGAAATAAGTCACAAGAAAAAGGAATATCATAAGATATCACTAATACACAGAATGTAAACTTGGCTACACAGGAACTGAATTACAAAACAGAACAGGGTCTCAAATTTAGAAAACCAACTTATGCTTGCTTAAGGGGAAATGTGAGTTGGGGTGCTGCATAAAACCAGAGATTGAAATGAGCACAGATAAATTTCCTTAAGCCAAATATGGAATAGACAAGAGCTACTCCTTGCTCAATGAAATGGACTCAACACCCCATATTAAACGCCTAAGAATGTACCTGACTAGTAAGTATCTTAAAACCTATGGATTGCTATGTCTCTGAAAGAGAATCAAGCGTGTGTACAGGGGCATAAATGCAGCAGTGATAGGATTGGAGAGGTTCGGTTAGCAAATGAAGACCCTTTGAAGTCATATTGCATGGTACCCATTCCACGGGTCTCAACTCTCCAGGTTTAAGGGATTCTTCCTTCAGCTAAAGCATGCATGTGGAACCCAGAGTATGATCAACCATGTGATTGGGAGACGTGTTCCAATATGTCTCAGTTCTTGTCCACTGGTACTCGGGTGCAACATTCCAGGTGCTTTACTAATACTCTCCCGACTTGGAGAGTCAGTGTCTTTAACCACCTGTTTGGCCCAGGTTGCAAATTCCACGGAAGATGAACAGGAATAGGGAGAACCAATGAGAGACTAGCTGGAGGTGTCTGGACGGGCAAATTTAACTCTCATTTCCCACCAGGAAGAGGAATTAACCAAAGGCTCAGCGTGCCGTGCCTGAACCAGATTAGGGCCTGAAGCAATCCTGCGGTGTTGCGGCCAGCTCACAAGAAAGCGAGTTGAAGAAAGGAGCTCAGGGGCACTGTAATTCACAAACCTGCAGAGTTATAAATGACAGCTATCGTCCAAAAATATACTGAAGTAAGGCTGCCAAGAGGACTTGAAAGCGGGGCAGAATTGCAGGAAACCGATTTCAGGAGGTAGACTGGAATTGCATTTAAAGCATAGGAAAAGAGGCAGAACGTCGACAATGATGCACTTGGCCAAAAAGGGCGTATGCGTTTTTTCCTGCATATATTCAGGAAAAAACGCATACGCCCATTTTGGCCAACCAAGCAAGCTTGCAAAGGAAATCTGCACTACAATGAAGTCTCACTTCCCCCCGGTCAAAAGGGCCATCTGAAAAAAGTGTAAAATCCAGAAAGGCAACACAGGCCATGGAGAACTGGGAGCCTTGTTATGCTGATGGGCGGGATGTAAATTGCCAACAGCCACTCGGGAGAAGTGTATGGTGTTTCCTGAAACATCTAAAAAACAAAGCAACAGAGCCTAGGGCACTTCCACTTATGGCCCTATAGCCTAGGGAAATTAACATCAAAAAGACACAGCCACCCCAAAGTCTGGGACGGCTCTGTTTAGAAGAAACTCGTTTAAGGGACTAGTTCAATATCGCAGAAAGTGAAAAATGGATAAAGAAGTTGTGGTACTTACGTACAATGCAATATCACTCAGCAATGAAATCTATGTCATCAGGCCAGTAGCAGCATAATGAGTGGATTCAGGTATGATGATTCTAACTGAAATAAGCCACACAGAAAAAGAAACATCATAAGATATCACAAATACACGGAATGTAAACTTGGCTACACAGGAACTGTATTACAAAAGAGAACAGGGTCTCAAATTTAGAAAACCAACTTATGCTTGCTTAAGGGGAAAGGTGAGTTGGGGTGCTGCATAAAACCAGAGATTGAAATGAGCACAGATAAAGTTCCTTAAGCCAAATATGGAATAGACAAGAGCTACTCCTTGCTCAACGAAATGGACTCAACACCCCATATTAAATGCCTAAGAATGTACCTGACTAGTAAGTATCTTAAAACCTATGGATTGCTATGTCTCCAAAAGAGAATCAAGCGTGTGTACAGGGGCATAAACGCAGCAGTGATAGGATTGGAGAGGTTCGGTGAGCAAATGAAGACCCTTTGAAGTCATATTGCATGGTACCCATTCCACGGGTCTCAACTCTCCAGGTTTAAGGGATTCTTCCTTCAGCTAAAGCATGCATGTGGAACCCAGAGTATGATCAACCATGTGATCGGGAGACGTGTTCCAATATGTCTCAGTTCTCGTCCACTGGTACTCGGGTGCAACATTCCAGGTGCTTTACTAATACTCTCCCGACTTGGAGAGTCAGTGTCTTTAACCTCCTGTTTGGCCCAGGTTGCAAATTCCACGGAAGATGAACAGGAATAGGGAGAACCAATGAGAGACTAGCTGGAGGTGTCTGGACGGGCAAATTTAACTCTCATTTCCCACCAGGAAGAGGAATTAACCAAAGGCTCAGCGTGCCGTGCCGGAACCAGATTAGGGCCTGAAGCAATCCTGCGGTGTTGCGGCCAGCTCACAAGAAAGCGAGTTGAAGAAAGGAGCTCAGGGGCACTGTAATTCACAAACCTGCAGAGTTATAAATGACAGCTATCGTCCAAAAATATACTGAAGTAAGGCTGCCAAGAGGACTTGAAAGCGGGGCAGAATTGCAGGAAACCGATTTCAGGAGGTAGACTGGAATTGCATTTAAAGCATAGGAAAAGAGGCAGAACGTCGACAATGATGCACTTGGCCAAAAAGGGCGTATGCGTTTTTTCCTGCATATATTCAGGAAAAAACGCATACGCCCATTTTGGCCAACCAAGCAAGCTTGCAAAGGAAATCTGCACTACAATGAAGTCTCACTTCCCCCCGGTCAAAAGGGCCATCTGAAAAAAGTGTAAAATCCAGAAAGGCAACACAGGCCATGGAGAACTGGGAGCCTTGTTATGCTGATGGGCGGGATGTAAATTGCCAACAGCCACTCGGGAGAAGTGTATGGTGTTTCCTGAAACATCTAAAAAACAAAGCAACAGAGCCTAGGGCACTTCCACTTATGGCCCTATAGCCTAGGGAAATTAACATCAAAAAGACACAGCCACCCCAAAGTCTGGGATGGCTCTGTTTAGAAGAAACTCGTTTAAGGGACTAGTTCAATATCGCAGAAAGCGGAAAATGGATAAAGAAGTTGTGGTACTTACGTACAATGCAATATCACTCAGCAATGAAATCTATGTCATCAGGCCAGTAGCAGCATAATGAGTGGATTCAGGTATGATGATTCTAACTGAAATAAGCCACACAGAAAAAGAAACATCATAAGATATCACAAATACACGGAATGTAAACTTGGCTACACAGGAACTGTATTACAAAAGAGAACAGGGTCTCAAATTTAGAAAACCAACTTATGCTTGCTTAAGGTGAAAGGTGAGTTGGGGTGCTGCATAAAACCAGAGATTGAAATGAGCACAGATAAAGTTCCTTAAGCCAAATATGGAATAGACAAGAGCTACTCCTTGCTCAACGAAATGGACTCAACACCCCATATTAAATGCCTAAGAATGTACCTGACTAGTAAGTATCTTAAAACCTATGGATTGCTATGTCTCCAAAAGAGAATCAAGCATGTGTACAGGGGCATAAACGCAGCAGTGATAGGATTGGAGAGGTTCGGTGAGCAAATGAAGACCCTTTGAAGTCATATTGCATGGTACCCATTCCACGGGTCTCAACTCTCCAGGTTTAAGGGATTCTTCCTTCACCTAAAGCATGCATGTGGAACCCAGAGTATGATCAACCATGTGATCGGGAGACGTGTTCCAATATGTCTCAGTTCTCGTCCCCTTGTACTCGGGTGCAACATTCCAGACGCTTTACTAACACTCTCCCGACTTGGAGAGTCAGTGCCTTTAAACTCCTGTTTGGGCCAGTTTGCAATTTCTGCGGAACATGAACAGGAATAGGGAGAACCAATGAGAGACTAGCTGGAGGTGTCTGGACGGGCAAATTTAACTCTCATTTCCCACCAGGAAGAGGAATTAAGCAAATGCTCAGCGTGCCGTGCCAGAACCAGATTAGGGCCTGAAGCAATCCTGCGGTGTTGCGGCCAGCTCACAAGAAAGCGAGTTGAAGAAAGGCGCTCGGGGCACTGTAATTCACCAACCTGCAGAGTTATAAATGACAGCTATCGTCCAAAAATATACTGAAGTAAGGCTGCCAAGAGGACTTGAAAGCGGGGCAGAATTGCAGGAAGCCGATTTCAGGAGGTAGACTGGAATTGCATTTAAAGCATAGGAAAAGAGGCAGAATGTCCACAATGATGCACTTGGCCAAAAAGGGCGTATGCGTTTATTCCTGAATATATTCAGGAAAAAACGCATACGCCCTTTTTGGCCAACCAAGCAAGCTTGCATAGGAAATCTGCACAACAATGAAGTCTCACTTCCCCCTGGTCAAAAGGGCCATCTGAATAAAGTGTAAAATCCAGAAAGGCAGGACAGGCCATGGAGAAATGGGAGCCTTGTTATGCTGATGGGCGGGATGTAAACTGCCAACAGCCACTAGGGAGAAGTGTATGGTGTTTCTTGAAACATCTAAAAAACAAAGCAACAGAGCCTAGGGCACTTCCACTTATGGTCCTATAGCTTAGGGAAATTAAAATCAAAAAGACACAGCCACCCCAAAATTTGGGATGGCTCTGTTTACAAGAACCTCATTTACGGTACAAGTTCAATTTTGCAGAAAGTGAAAAATGGATAAAGAAGTTTTGGTACTTACGTACAATGCAATATCCCTCAGCAATGACATCTATGTCATCAGGCCCATAGCAGCATAATGAGTGGATTCAGGTATGATGATTCTAACTGAAATAAGTCACACAGAAAAAGAAATATCATAAGATATCACTAATACACGGAATGTAAACTTGACTACACAGGAACTAGATTACAAAAGAGAACAGGGTCTCAAATTTAGAAAACAAACTTATGCTTGCTTAAGGGGAAAGGTGAGTTGGGGTGCTGCGTAAAACCAGAGATTGAAATGAGCACAGATAAAGTTCCTTAAGCCAAATATGTAATAGACAAGAGCTACTCCTTGCTCAACGAAATGGACTCAAAACCCCATGTTAAACACCTGATAATGTACCTGACTAGTAAGTATCTTAAAACCTAAAGATTGCTATGTGTCTGAAAGAGAATCAAGTGTGAGTACAGGGGCATAAACGCAGCAGTGATAGGATTGGAGAGGTTCGGTGAGCAAATGAAGACCCTTTGAAGTCATATTGCATGGTACCCATTCCACGGGTCTCAACTCTCCAGGTTTAAGGGATTCTTCCTTCAGCTAAAACAAGCATGTGGAACCCAGAGTATGATCAACTGTGTGATCGGGAGACGTGTTCAAATATGTCTCAGTTCTCGTCCCCTGGTACTCGGGTGCAACATTCCAGACGCTTTACTAACACTCTCCCGACTTGGAGAGTCAGTGCCTTTAACCTCCTGTTTGGCCCAGTTTCCAATTTCTGCGGAAGATGAACAGGAATAGGGAGGACGAATGAGAGACTAGCTGGAGGTGTCTGGACGGGCAAATTTAACTCTCATTTCCCACCAGGAAGAGGAATTAACCAAAGGCTCAGTGTGCCGTGCCGGAACTAGATTAGGGCCTGAAGCAATCCTGCGGTGTTGCGGCCAGCTCACAAGAAAGCGAATTGAAGAAAGGAGCTCAGGGGCAGTGTAATTCACAAACCTGCAGAGTTATAAATGACAGCTATCGTCCAAAAATATACTGAAGTAAGGCTGCCAAGAGGACTTGAAAGCGGGGCAGAATTGCAGGAAACTGATTTCAGGAGGTACACTGGAATTGCATTTAAAGCATAGGAAAAGAGGCAAAACGTCGACAATGATAAACTTGGCCACAAAGGGCGTATGCGTTTTTTCCTGAATATATTCAGGAAAAAACGCATACGCCCTTTTTGGCCAACCAAGCAAGCTTGCAAAGGAAATCTGCACTACAATGAAGTCTCACTTGCCCCCGGTCAAAAGGGCCATCTGAAAAAAGTGTAAAATCCAGACAGGCAGGACAGGCCATGGAGAACTGGGAGCCTTGTTATGCTGATGGGCGGGATGTATATTGCCAACAGCCACTCGGGAGAAGTGTATGGTGTTTCCTGAAACATCTAAAAAACAAAGCAACAGAGCCTAGGGCACTTCCACTTATGGCCCTATAGCTTAGGGAAATTAAAATCAAAAAGACACAGCCACCCCTAAGTTTGGGACGGCTCTGTTTATAAGAAACTCGTTTATGGGACTAGTTCAATATCGCAGAAACTGAAAACTGGATAAAGCAGTTGTGGTACTTACGTACAATGCAATATCACTCAGCAATGAAATCTATGTCATCAGGCCCGTAGCAGCATAATGAGTGGATTCAGGTATGATGATTCTAACTGAAATAAGTCACACAGGAAAAGAAACATCAGAAGATATCACTAATACACGGAATGTAAACCTGGCTACACAGGAACTGAATTACAAAACAGAACAGGGAATCAAATTTAGAAAACCAACTTATGCTTGCTTAAGGGGAAAGGTGAGTTGGGGTGCTGCATAAAACCAGAGATTGAAATGAGCACAGATAAAGTTCCTTAAGCCAAATATGGAATAGACAAGAGCTACTCCTTGCTCAACGAAATGGACTCAACACCTCATATTAAAAGCCTAAGTATGTAGCTGTCTAGTAAGTATCTTAAAACCTATGGATTGCTATGTCTCCGAAAGAGAATCAAGTGTGTGTACAGGGGCATAAACGCAGCAGTGATAGGATTGGAGAGGTTCGGTGAGCAAATGAAGACCCTTTGAAGTCATATTGCATGGTACCCATTCCACGGGTCTCAACTCTCCAGGTTTAAGGGATTCTTCCTTCAGCTAAAACATGCATGTGGAACCCAGAGTGTGATCAACCGTGTGATCGGAAGACGTGTTCCAATATGTCTCACTTTTCATCCCCTGGTACTCGGGTGCAATATTCCAGACGTTTTACTAACAATCTCCCGACTTGGAGAGTCAGTGCCTTTAACCTCCTGTTTGGCCCAGTTTGCAAATTCTGCGGAAGATGAACAGGAATAGGGAGGACCAATGAGAGACTAGCTGGAGGTGTCTGGACGGGCAAATTTAACTCTCATTTCCCACCAGGAAGAGGAATTATCCAAAAGCTCAGCGTGTCATGCCGGAACCAGTTTAGGGCCTGAAGCAATCCTGCATTGTTGCGGCCAGCTCACAAGAAAGCGAGTTGAAGAAAGGAGCTCAGGGACACTGTAATTCACAAACCTGCAGAGTTATAAATGACAGCTATCGTCCAAAAATATACTGAAGTAAGCCTGCCAAGAGGACTTGAAAGTGGGGCAGAATTGCAGGAAACCGATATCGGGAGGTAGACTGGAATTGCATTTAAAGCATAGCAAAAGAGGCAGAACGTCCACAATGATGCACTTGGCCAAAAAGGGCGTATGCGTTTTTTCTTGAATATATTCAGGAAAATACGCACACGCCCTTTTTGGCCAACCAAGCAAGCTTGCAAAGGAAATCTGCACTACAATGAAGTCTCACTTCCCCCCGATCAAAAGGGCCATCTGAAAAAAGTGTAAAATCCAGAAAGGCAGGACAGGCCATGGAGAACTGGGAGCCTTGTTATGCTGATGGGCGGGATGTAAATTGCCAACAGCCACTCGGGAGAAGTGTATGGTGTTTCCTGAAACATCTAAAAAAGAAAGCAACAGAGCCTAGGTCAATTCCACTTAAGGTCCTATAGTTTAGGGAAATTAAAATCAAAAAGACACAGCCACCCCAAAGTTTGGGATGGCTCTGTTTACAAGAACCTCGTTTATGGTACAAGTTCAATATCGCAGAAAGCGAAAAATGGATAAAGCAGTTGTGGTACTTACGTACAATGCAATATCACTCAGCAATGAAATCTATGTCAACAGGCCTGTAGCAGAAAATGAGTGGGCTCAGGTATGATGATTCTAACTGAAATAAGCCACACAGAAAAAGAAACATCATAAGATATCACAAATACACGGAATGTAAACTTGGCTACACAGGAACTGTATTACAAAAGAGAACAGGGTCTCAAATTTAGAAAACCAACTTATGCTTGCTTAAGGTGAAAGGTGAGTTGGGGTGCTGCATAAAACCAGAGATTGAAATGAGCACAGATAAAGTTCCTTAAGCCAAATATGGAATAGACAAGAGCTACTCCTTGCTCAACGAAATGGACTCAACACCCCATATTAAATGCCTAAGAATGTACCTGACTAGTAAGTATCTTAAAACCTATGGATTGCTATGTCTCCAAAAGAGAATCAAGCGTGTGTACAGGGGCATAAACGCAGCAGTGATAGGATTGGAGAGGTTCGGTGAGCAAATGAAGACCCTTTGAAGTCATATTGCATGGTACCCATTCCACGGGTCTCAACTCTCCAGGTTTAAGGGATTCTTCCTTCACCTAAAGCATGCATGTGGAACCCAGAGTATGATCAACCATGTGATCGGGAGACGTGTTCCAATATGTCTCAGTTCTCGTCCCCTTGTACTCGGGTGAAACATTCCAGACGCTTTACTAACACTCTCCCGACTTGGAGAGTCAGTGCCTTTAAACTCCTGTTTGGGCCAGTTTGCAATTTCTGCGGAACATGAACAGGAATAGGGAGAACCAATGAGAGACTAGCTGGAGGTGTCTGGACGGGCAAATTTAACTCTCATTTCCCACCAGGAAGAGGAATTAAGCAAATGCTCAGCGTGCCGTGCCAGAACCAGATTAGGGCCTGAAGCAATCCTGCGGTGTTGCGGCCAGCTCACAAGAAAGCGAGTTGAAGAAAGGCGCTCGGGGCACTGTAATTCACCAACCTGCAGAGTTATAAATGACAGCTATCGTCCAAAAATATACTGAAGTAAGGCTGCCAAGAGGACTTGAAAGCGGGGCAGAATTGCAGGAAGCCGATTTCAGGAGGTAGACTGGAATTGCATTTAAAGCATAGGAAAAGAGGCAGAATGTCCACAATGATGCACTTGGCCAAAAAGGGCGTATGCGTTTATTCCTGAATATATTCAGGAAAAAACGCATACGCCCTTTTTGGCCAACCAAGCAAGCTTGCATAGGAAATCTGCACAACAATGAAGTCTCACTTCCCCCTGGTCAAAAGGGCCATCTGAATAAAGTGTAAAATCCAGAAAGGCAGGACAGGCCATGGAGAAATGGGAGCCTTGTTATGCTGATGGGCGGGATGTAAACTGCCAACAGCCACTAGGGAGAAGTGTATGGTGTTTCTTGAAACATCTAAAAAACAAAGCAACAGAGCCTAGGGCACTTCCACTTATGGTCCTATAGCTTAGGGAAATTAAAATCAAAAAGACACAGCCACCCCAAAATTTGGGATGGCTCTGTTTACAAGAACCTCATTTACGGTACAAGTTCAATTTTGCAGAAAGTGAAAAATGGATAAAGAAGTTTTGGTACTTACGTACAATGCAATATCCCTCAGCAATGACATCTATGTCATCAGGCCCATAGCAGCATAATGAGTGGATTCAGGTATGATGATTCTAACTGAAATAAGTCACACAGAAAAAGAAATATCATAAGATATCACTAATACACGGAATGTAAACTTGACTACACAGGAACTAGATTACAAAAGAGAACAGGGTCTCAAATTTAGAAAACAAACTTATGCTTGCTTAAGGGGAAAGGTGAGTTGGGGTGCTGCGTAAAACCAGAGATTGAAATGAGCACAGATAAAGTTCCTTAAGCCAAATATGTAATAGACAAGAGCTACTCCTTGCTCAACGAAATGGACTCAAAACCCCATGTTAAACACCTGATAATGTACCTGACTAGTAAGTATCTTAAAACCTAAAGATTGCTATGTGTCTGAAAGAGAATCAAGTGTGAGTACAGGGGCATAAACGCAGCAGTGATAGGATTGGAGAGGTTCGGTGAGCAAATGAAGACCCTTTGAAGTCATATTGCATGGTACCCATTCCACGGGTCTCAACTCTCCAGGTTTAAGGGATTCTTCCTTCAGCTAAAACAAGCATGTGGAACCCAGAGTATGATCAACTGTGTGATCGGGAGACGTGTTCAAATATGTCTCAGTTCTCGTCCCCTGGTACTCGGGTGCAACATTCCAGACGCTTTACTAACACTCTCCCGACTTGGAGAGTCAGTGCCTTTAACCTCCTGTTTGGCCCAGTTTCCAATTTCTGCGGAAGATGAACAGGAATAAGGAGGACGAATGAGAGACTAGCTGGAGGTGTCTGGACGGGCAAATTTAACTCTCATTTCCCACCAGGAAGAGGAATTAACCAAAGGCTCAGTGTGCCGTGCCGGAACTAGATTAGGGCCTGAAGCAATCCTGCGGTGTTGCGGCCAGCTCACAAGAAAGCGAATTGAAGAAAGGAGCTCAGGGGCAGTGTAATTCACAAACCTGCAGAGTTATAAATGACAGCTATCGTCCAAAAATATACTGAAGTAAGGCTGCCAAGAGGACTTGAAAGCGGGGCAGAATTGCAGGAAACTGATTTCAGGAGGTACACTGGAATTGCATTTAAAGCATAGGAAAAGAGGCAAAACGTCGACAATGATAAACTTGGCCACAAAGGGCGTATGCGTTTTTTCCTGAATATATTCAGGAAAAAACGCATACGCCCTTTTTGGCCAACCAAGCAAGCTTGCAAAGGAAATCTGCACTACAATGAAGTCTCACTTGCCCCCGGTCAAAAGGGCCATCTGAAAAAAGTGTAAAATCCAGACAGGCAGGACAGGCCATGGAGAACTGGGAGCCTTGTTATGCTGATGGGCGGGATGTATATTGCCAACAGCCACTCGGGAGAAGTGTATGGTGTTTCCTGAAACATCTAAAAAACAAAGCAACAAAGCCTAGGGCACTTCCACTTATGGCCCTATAGCTTAGGGAAATTAAAATCAAAAAGACACAGCCACCCCTAAGTTTGGGACGGCTCTGTTTATAAGAACCTCGTTTATGGGACTAGTTCAATATCGCAGAAACTGAAAACTGGATAAAGCAGTTGTGGTACTTACGTACAATGCAATATCACTCAGCAATGAAATCTATGTCATCAGGCCCGTAGCAGCATAATGAGTGGATTCAGGTATGATGATTCTAACTGAAATAAGTCACACAGGAAAAGAAACATCAGAAGATATCACTAATACACGGAATGTAAACCTGGCTACACAGGAACTGAATTACAAAACAGAACAGGGAATCAAATTTAGAAAACCAACTTATGCTTGCTTAAGGGGAAAGGTGAGTTGGGGTGCTGCATAAAACCAGAGATTGAAATGAGCACAGATAAAGTTCCTTAAGCCAAATATGGAATAGACAAGAGCTACTCCTTGCTCAACGAAATGGACTCAACACCTCATATTAAAAGCCTAAGTATGTAGCTGTCTAGTAAGTATCTTAAAACCTATGGATTGCTATGTCTCCGAAAGAGAATCAAGTGTGTGTACAGGGGCATAAACGCAGCAGTGATAGGATTGGAGAGTTTTGGTGAGCAAATGAAGACCCTTTGAAGTCATATTGCATGGTACCCATTCCACGGGTCTCAACTCTCCAGGTTTAAGGGATTCTTCCTTCAGCTAAAACATGCATGTGGATCCCAGAGTGTGATCAACCGTGTGATCGGAAGACGTGTTCCAATATGTCTCACTTTTCGTCCCCTGGTACTCGGGTGCAATATTCCAGACGTTTTACTAACAATCTCCCGACTTGGAGAGTCAGTGCCTTTAACCTCCTGTTTGGCCCAGTTTGCAAATTCTGCGGAAGATGAACAGGAATAGGGAGGACCAATGAGAGACTAGCTGGAGGTGTCTGGACGGGCAAATTTAACTCTCATTTCCCACCAGGAAGAGGAATTATCCAAAAGCTCAGCGTGTCATGCCGGAACCAGTTTAGGGCCTGAAGCAATCCTGCATTGTTGCGGCCAGCTCACAAGAAAGCGAGTTGAAGAAAGGAGCTCAGGGACACTGTAATTCACAAACCTGCAGAGTTATAAATGACAGCTATCGTCCAAAAATATACTGAAGTAAGCCTGCCAAGAGGACTTGAAAGTGGGGCAGAATTGCAGGAAACCGATATCGGGAGGTAGACTGGAATTGCATTTAAAGCATAGCAAAAGAGGCAGAACGTCCACAATGATGCACTTGGCCAAAAAGGGCGTATGCGTTTTTTCCTGAATATATTCAGGAAAATACGCATACGCCCTTTTTGGCCAACCAAGCAAGCTTGCAAAGGAAATCTGCACTACAATGAAGTCTCACTTCCCCCCGATCAAAAGGGCCATCTGAAAAAAGTGTAAAATCCAGAAAGGCAGGACAGGCCATGGAGAACTGGGAGCCTTGTTATGCTGATGGGCGGGATGTAAATTGCCAACAGCCACTGGGGAGAAGTGTATGGTGTTTCCTGAAACATCTAAAAAAGAAAGCAACAGAGCCTAGTTCAATTCCACTTATGGTCCTATAGTTTAGGGAAATTAAAATCAAAAAGACACAGCCACCCCAAAGTTTGGGATGGCTCTGTTTACAAGAACCTCGTTTATGGTACAAGTTCAATATCGCAGAAAGCGAAAAATGGATAAAGCAGTTGTGGTACTTACGTACAATGCAATATCACTCAGCAATGAAATCTATGTCAACAGGCCTGTAGCAGAAAATGAGTGGGCTCAGGTATGATGATTCTAACTGAAATAAGTCACACAGAAAAAGAAACATCATAAGATATCACTAATACACGGAATGTAAACTTGGCTACACAGGAACTGGATTACAAAAGAGAACAGGGTCTCAAATTTAGAAAACCAACTTATGCTTGCTTAAGGGGAAATGTGAGTTGGGGTGCTGCATAAAACCAGAGATTGAAATGAGCACAGATAAAGTTCCTTAAGCCAAATATGTAATAGACAAGAGCTATTCCTTGCTCAACGAAATGGACTCAACACCCCATATTAAACGCCTAAGAATGTACCTGATTAGTAAGTATCTTAAAACCTATGGATTGCTATGCCTCCGAAAGAGAATCAAGCGTGTGTACAGGGGCATAAACGCAGCAGTGATAGGATTGGAGAGGTTCGGTGAGCAAATGAAGACCCTTTGAAGTCATATTGCATGGTACCCATTCCACGGTTCTCAACTCTCCAGGTTTAAGGGATTCTTCCTTCAGCTAAAACAAGCATGTGGAACCCAGAGTATGATCAACTGTGTGATCGGGAGACGTGTTCCAATATGTCTCATTTCTCGTCCCCTGGTACTCGGGTGCAACATTCCAGACGCTTTACTAACACGCTCCCGACTTGGAGAGTCAGTGCCTTTAACCTCCTGTTTGGCCCAGTTTCCAATTTCTGCGGAAGATGAACAGGAATAGGGAGGACAAATGAGAGACTAGCTGGAGGTGTCTGGACGGGCAAATTTAACTCTCATTTCCCACCAGGAAGAGGAATTAACCAAAGGCTCAGTGTGCCGTGCCGGAACTAGATTAGGGCCTGAAGCAATCTGGCGGTGTTGCGGCCAGCTCACAAGAAAGCGAATTGAAGAAAGGAGCTCAGGGGCAGTGTAATTCACAAACCTGCAGAGTTATAAATGACAGCTATCGTCCAAAAATATACTGAAGTAAGGCTGCCAAGAGGACTTGAAAGCGGGGCAGAACTGCAGGAAAGCAATTTCAGGAGGAACACTGGAATTGCATTTAAAGCATAGGAAAAGAGGCAGAACGTCGACAATGATGCACTTGGCCAAAAAGGGCGTATGCGTTTTTTCCTGAATATATTCAGGAAAAAACGCATACGCCCTTTTTGGCCAACCAAGCAAGCTTGCAAAGGAAATCTGCACTACAATGAAGTCTCACTTCCCTCCGGTCAAAAGGGCCAACTGAAAAAAGTGTAAAATCCAGAAAGGCAGGACAGGGCATGGAGAACTGGTAGCCTTGTTATGCTGATGGGCGGGATGTATATTGCCAACAGCCACTCGGGAGAAGTGTATGGTGTTTCCTGAAACATCTAAAAAACAAAGCAACAGAGCCTAGGGCACTTCCACTTATGGCCCTATAGCCTAGGGAAATTAACATCAAAAAGACACAGCCACCCCAAAGTCTGGGACGGCTCTGTTTAGAAGAAACTCGTTTAAGGGACTAGTTCAATATCGCAGAAAGTGAAAAATGGATAAAGAAGTTGTGGTACTTACGTACAATGCAATATCACTCAGCAATGAAATCTATGTCATCAGGCCAGTAGCAGCATAATGAGTGGATTCAGGTATGATGATTCTAACTGAAATAAGCCACACAGAAAAAGAAACATCATAAGATATCACAAATACACGGAATGTAAACTTGGCTACACAGGAACTGTATTACAAAAGAGAACAGGGTCTCAAATTTAGAAAACCAACTTATGCTTGCTTAAGGGGAAAGGTGAGTTGGGGTGCTGCATAAAACCAGAGATTGAAATGAGCACAGATAAAGTTCCTTAAGCCAAATATGGAATAGACAAGAGCTACTCCTTGCTCAACGAAATGGACTCAACACCCCATATTAAATGCCTAAGAATGTACCTGACTAATAAGTATCTTAAAACCTATGGATTGCTATGTCTCTGAAAGAGAATCAAGCGTGTGTACAGGGGCATAAATGCAGCAGTGATAGGATTGGAGAGGTTCGGTTAGCAAATGAAGACCCTTTGAAGTCATATTGCATGGTACCCATTCCACGGGTCTCAACTCTCCAGGTTTAAGGGATTCTTCCTTCAGCTAAAGCATGCATGTGGAACCCAGAGTATGATCAACCATGTGATTGGGAGACGTGTTCCAATATGTCTCAGTTCTCGTCCACTGGTACTCGGGTGCAACATTCCAGGTGCTTTACTAATACTCTCCCGACTTGGAGAGTCAGTGTCTTTAACCTCCTGTTTGGCCCAGGTTGCAAATTCCACGGAAGATGAACAGGAATAGGGAGAACCAATGAGAGACTAGCTGGAGGTGTCTGGACGTGCAAATTTAACTCTCATTTCCCACCAGGAAGAGGAATTAACCAAAGGCTCAGCGTGCCGTGCCGGAACCAGATTAGGGCCTGAAGCAATCCTGCGGTGTTGCGGCCAGCTCACAAGAAAGCGAGTTGAAGAAAGGAGCTCAGGGGCACTGTAATTCACAAACCTGCAGAGTTATAAATGACAGCTATCGTCCAAAAATATACTGAAGTAAGGCTGCCAAGAGGACTTGAAAGCGGGGCAGAATTGCAGGAAACCGATTTCAGGAGGTAGACTGGAATTGCATTTAAAGCATAGGAAAAGAGGCAGAACGTCGACAATGATGCACTTGGCCAAAAAGGGCGTATGCGTTTTTTCCTGCATATATTCAGGAAAAAACGCATACGCCCATTTTGGCCAACCAAGCAAGCTTGCAAAGGAAATCTGCACTACAATGAAGTCTCACTTCCCCCCGGTCAAAAGGGCCATCTGAAAAAAGTGTAAAATCCAGAAAGGCAACACAGGCCATGGAGAACTGGGAGCCTTGTTATGCTGATGGGCGGGATGTAAATTGCCAACAGCCACTCGGGAGAAGTGTATGGTGTTTCCTGAAACATCTAAAAAACAAAGCAACAGAGCCTAGGGCACTTCCACTTATGGCCCTATAGCCTAGGGAAATTAACATCAAAAAGACACAGCCACCCCAAAGTCTGGGACGGCTCTGTTTAGAAGAAACTCGTTTAAGGGACTAGTTCAATATCGCAGAAAGTGAAAAATGGATAAAGAAGTTGTGGTACTTACGTACAATGCAATATCACTCAGCAATGAAATCTATGTCATCAGGCCAGTAGCAGCATAATGAGTGGATTCAGGTATGATGATTCTAACTGAAATAAGCCACACAGAAAAAGAAACATCATAAGATATCACTAATACACGGAATGTAAACTTGGCTACACAGGAACTGTATTACAAAAGAGAACAGGGTCTCAAATTTAGAAAACCAACTTATGCTTGCTTAAGGGGAAAGGTGAGTTGGGGTGCTGCATAAAACCAGAGATTGAAATGAGCACAGATAAAGTTCCTTAAGCCAAATATGGAATAGACAAGAGCTACTCCTTGCTCAACGAAATGGACTCAACACCCCATATTAAATGCCTAAGAATGTACCTGACTAGTAAGTATCCTAAAACCTATGGATTGCTATGTCTCCAAAAGAGAATCAAGCGTGTGTACAGGGGCATAAACGCAGCAGTGATAGGATTGGAGAGGTTCGGTGAGCAAATGAAGACCCTTTGAAGTCATATTACATGGTACCCATTCCACGGGTCTCAACTCTCCAGGTTTAAGGGATTCTTCCTTCACCTAAAGCATGCATGTGGAACCCAGAGTATGATCAACCATGTGATCGGGAGACGTGTTCCAATATGTCTCAGTTCTCGTCCCCTTGTACTCGGGTGCAACATTCCAGACGCTTTACTAACACTCTCCTGACTTGGAGAGTCAGTGCCTTTAAACTCCTGTTTGGGCCAGTTTGCAATTTCTGCGGAACATGAACAGGAATAGGAAGAACCAATGAGAGACTAGCTGGAGGTGTCTGGACGGGCAAATTTAACTCTCATTTCCCACCAGGAAGAGGAATTAAGCAAAGGCTCAGCGTGCCGTGCCAGAACCAGATTAGGGCCTGAAGCAATCCTGCGGTGTTGCGGCCAGCTCACAAGAAAGCGAGTTGAAGAAAGGCGCTCGGGGCACTGTAATTCACAAACCTGCAGAGTTATAAATGACAGCTATCGTCCAAAAATATACTGAAGTAAGGCTGCCAAGAGGACTTGAAAGCGGGGCAGAATTGCAGGAAGCCGATTTCAGGAGGTAGACTGGAATTGCATTTAAAGCATAGGAAAAGAGGCAGAACGTCCACAATGATGCACTTGGCCAAAAAGGGCATATGCGTTTATTCCTGAATATATTCAGGAAAAAACGCATACGCCCTTTTTGGCCAACCAAGCAAGCTTGCATAGGAAATCTGCACAACAATGAAGTCTCACTTCCCCCTGGTCAAAAGGGCCATCTGAATAAAGTGTAAAATCCAGAAAGGCAGGACAGGCCATGGAGAAATGGGAGCCTTGTTATGCTGATGGGCGGGATGTAAACTGCCAACAGCCACTAGGGAGAAGTGTATGGTGTTTCCTGAAACATCTAAAAAACAAAGCAACAGAGCCTAGGGCACGTCCACTTATGGTCCTATAGCTTAGAGAAATTTAAATCAAAAAGACACAGCCACCCCAAAATTTGGGATGGCTCTGTTTACAAGAACCTCATTTACGGTACAAGTTCAATTTTGCAGAAAGTGAAAAATGGATAAAGAAGTTTTGGTACTTACCTACAATGCAATATCCCTCAGCAATGAAATCTATGTCATCAGGCCCATAGCAGCATAATGAGTGGATTCAGGTATGATGATTCTAACTGAAATAAGTCACACAGGAAAAGAAACATCAGAAGATATCACTAATACACGGAATATAAACCTGGCTACACAGGAACTGAATTACAAAACAGAACAGGGAATCAAATTTAGAAAACCAACTTATGCTTGCTTAAGGGGAAAGGTGAGTTGGGGTGCTGCATAAAACCAGAGATTGAAATGAGCACAGATAAAGTTCCTTAAGCCAAATATGGAATAGACAAGAGCTACTCCTTGCTCAACGAAATGGACTCAACACCTCATATTAAAAGCCTAAGTATGTAGCTGTCTAGTAAGTATCTTAAAACCTATGGATTGCTATGTCTCCGAAAGAGAATCAAGTGTGTGTACAGGGGCATAAACGCAGCAGTGATAGGATTGGAGAGTTTTGGTGAGCAAATGAAGACCCTTTGAAGTCATATTGCATGGTACCCATTCCACGGGTCTCAACTCTCCAGGTTTAAGGGATTCTTCCTTCAGCTAAAACATGCATGTGGAACCCAGAGTGTGATCAACCGTGTGATCGGAAGACGTGTTCCAATATGTCTCACTTTTCGTCCCCTGGTACTCGGGTGCAATATTCCAGACGTTTTACTAACAATCTCCCGACTTGGAGAGTCAGTGCCTTTAACCTCCTGTTTGGCCCAGTTTGCAAATTCTGCGGAAGATGAACAGGAATAGGGAGGACCAATGAGAGACTAGCTGGAGGTGTCTGGACGGGCAAATTTAACTCTCATTTCCCACCAGGAAGAGGAATTATCCAAAAGCTCAGCGTGTCATGCCGGAACCAGATTAGGGCCTGAAGCAATCCTGCATTGTTGCGGCCAGCTCACAAGAAAGCGAGTTGAAGAAAGGAGCTCAGGGACACTGTAATTCACAAACCTGCAGAGTTATAAATGACAGCTATCGTCCAAAAATATACTGAAGTAAGCCTGCCAAGAGGACTTGAAAGTGGGGCAGAATTGCAGGAAACCGATATCGGGAGGTAGACTGGAATTGCATTTAAAGCATAGCAAAAGAGGCAGAACGTCCACAATGATGCACTTGGCCAAAAAGGGCGTATGCGTTTTTTCCTGAATATATTCAGGAAAATACGCATACGCCCTTTTTGGCCAACCAAGCAAGCTTGCAAAGGAAATCTGCACTACAATGAAGTCTCACTTCCCCCCGATCAAAAGGGCCATCTGAAAAAAGTGTAAAATCCAGAAAGGCAGGACAGGCCATGGAGAACTGGGAGCCTTGTTATGCTGATGGGCGGGATGTAAATTGCCAACAGCCACTGGGGAGAAGTGTATGGTGTTTCCTGAAACATCTAAAAAAGAAAGCAACAGAGCCTAGTTCAATTCCACTTATGGTCCTATAGTTTAGGGAAATTAAAATCAAAAAGACACAGCCACCCCAAAGTTTGGGATGGCTCTGTTTACAAGAACCTCGTTTATGGTACAAGTTCAATATCGCAGAAAGCGAAAAATGGATAAAGCAGTTGTGGTACTTACGTACAATGCAATATCACTCAGCAATGAAATCTATGTCAACAGGCCTGTAGCAGAAAATGAGTGGGCTCAGGTATGATGATTCTAACTGAAATAAGTCACACAGAAAAAGAAACATCATAAGATATCACTAATACACGGAATGTAAACTTGGCTACACAGGAACTGGATTACAAAAGAGAACAGGGTCTCAAATTTAGAAAACCAACTTATGCTTGCTTAAGGGGAAATGTGAGTTGGGGTGCTGCATAAAACCAGAGATTGAAATGAGCACAGATAAAGTTCCTTAAGCCAAATATGTAATAGACAAGAGCTATTCCTTGCTCAACGAAATGGACTCAACACCCCATATTAAACGCCTAAGAATGTACCTGATTAGTAAGTATCTTAAAACCTATGGATTGCTATGCCTCCGAAAGAGAATCAAACGTGTGTACAGGGGCATAAACGCAGCAGTGATAGGATTGGAGAGGTTCGGTGAGCAAATGAAGACCCTTTGAAGTCATATTGCATGGTACCCATTCCACGGTTCTCAACTCTCCAGGTTTAAGGGATTCTTCCTTCAGCTAAAACAAGCATGTGGAACCCAGAGTATGATCAACTGTGTGATCGGGAGACGTGTTCCAATATGTCTCAGTTCTCGTCCCCTGGTACTCGGGTGCAACATTCCAGACGCTTTACTAACACTCTCCCGACTTGGAGAGTCAGTGCCTTTAACCTCCTGTTTGGCCCAGTTTCCAATTTCTGCGGAAGATGAACAGGAATAGGGAGGACAAATGAGAGACTAGCTGGAGGTGTCTGGACGGGCAAATTTAACTCTCATTTCCCACCAGGAAGAGGAATTAAGCAAATGCTCAGCGTGCCGTGCCAGAACCAGATTAGGGCCTGAAGCAATCCTGCGGTGTTGCGGCCAGCTCACAAGAAAGCGAGTTGAAGAAAGGCGCTCGGGGCACTGTAATTCACCAACCTGCAGAGTTATAAATGACAGCTATCGTCCAAAAATATACTGAAGTAAGGCTGCCAAGAGGACTTGAAAGCGGGGCAGAATTGCAGGAAGCCGATTTCAGGAGGTAGACTGGAATTGCATTTAAAGCATAGGAAAAGAGGCAGAATGTCCACAATGATGCACTTGGCCAAAAAGGGCGTATGCGTTTATTCCTGAATATATTCAGGAAAAAACGCATACGCCCTTTTTGGCCAACCAAGCAAGCTTGCATAGGAAATCTGCACAACAATGAAGTCTCACTTCCCCCTGGTCAAAAGGGCCATCTGAATAAAGTGTAAAATCCAGAAAGGCAGGACAGGCCATGGAGAAATGGGAGCCTTGTTATGCTGATGGGCGGGATGTAAACTGCCAACAGCCACTAGGGAGAAGTGTATGGTGTTTCTTGAAACATCTAAAAAACAAAGCAACAGAGCCTAGGGCACTTCCACTTATGGTCCTATAGCTTAGGGAAATTAAAATCAAAAAGACACAGCCACCCCAAAATTTGGGATGGCTCTGTTTACAAGAACCTCATTTACGGTACAAGTTCAATTTTGCAGAAAGTGAAAAATGGATAAAGAAGTTTTGGTACTTACGTACAATGCAATATCCCTCAGCAATGACATCTATGTCATCAGGCCCATAGCAGCATAATGAGTGGATTCAGGTATGATGATTCTAACTGAAATAAGTCACACAGAAAAAGAAATATCATAAGATATCACTAATACACGGAATGTAAACTTGACTACACAGGAACTAGATTACAAAAGAGAACAGGGTCTCAAATTTAGAAAACAAACTTATGCTTGCTTAAGGGGAAAGGTGAGTTGGGGTGCTGCGTAAAACCAGAGATTGAAATGAGCACAGATAAAGTTCCTTAAGCCAAATATGTAATAGACAAGAGCTACTCCTTGCTCAACGAAATGGACTCAAAACCCCATGTTAAACACCTGATAATGTACCTGACTAGTAAGTATCTTAAAACCTAAAGATTGCTATGTGTCTGAAAGAGAATCAAGTGTGAGTACAGGGGCATAAACGCAGCAGTGATAGGATTGGAGAGGTTCGGTGAGCAAATGAAGACCCTTTGAAGTCATATTGCATGGTACCCATTCCACGGGTCTCAACTCTCCAGGTTTAAGGGATTCTTCCTTCAGCTAAAACAAGCATGTGGAACCCAGAGTATGATCAACTGTGTGATCGGGAGACGTGTTCAAATATGTCTCAGTTCTCGTCCCCTGGTACTCGGGTGCAACATTCCAGACGCTTTACTAACACTCTCCCGACTTGGAGAGTCAGTGCCTTTAACCTCCTGTTTGGCCCAGTTTCCAATTTCTGCGGAAGATGAACAGGAATAAGGAGGACGAATGAGAGACTAGCTGGAGGTGTCTGGACGGGCAAATTTAACTCTCATTTCCCACCAGGAAGAGGAATTAACCAAAGGCTCAGTGTGCCGTGCCGGAACTAGATTAGGGCCTGAAGCAATCCTGCGGTGTTGCGGCCAGCTCACAAGAAAGCGAATTGAAGAAAGGAGCTCAGGGGCAGTGTAATTCACAAACCTGCAGAGTTATAAATGACAGCTATCGTCCAAAAATATACTGAAGTAAGGCTGCCAAGAGGACTTGAAAGCGGGGCAGAATTGCAGGAAACTGATTTCAGGAGGTACACTGGAATTGCATTTAAAGCATAGGAAAAGAGGCAAAACGTCGACAATGATAAACTTGGCCACAAAGGGCGTATGCGTTTTTTCCTGAATATATTCAGGAAAAAACGCATACGCCCTTTTTGGCCAACCAAGCAAGCTTGCAAAGGAAATCTGCACTACAATGAAGTCTCACTTGCCCCCGGTCAAAAGGGCCATCTGAAAAAAGTGTAAAATCCAGACAGGCAGGACAGGCCATGGAGAACTGGGAGCCTTGTTATGCTGATGGGCGGGATGTATATTGCCAACAGCCACTCGGGAGAAGTGTATGGTGTTTCCTGAAACATCTAAAAAACAAAGCAACAAAGCCTAGGGCACTTCCACTTATGGCCCTATAGCTTAGGGAAATTAAAATCAAAAAGACACAGCCACCCCTAAGTTTGGGACGGCTCTGTTTATAAGAACCTCGTTTATGGGACTAGTTCAATATCGCAGAAACTGAAAACTGGATAAAGCAGTTGTGGTACTTACGTACAATGCAATATCACTCAGCAATGAAATCTATGTCATCAGGCCCGTAGCAGCATAATGAGTGGATTCAGGTATGATGATTCTAACTGAAATAAGTCACACAGGAAAAGAAACATCAGAAGATATCACTAATACACGGAATGTAAACCTGGCTACACAGGAACTGAATTACAAAACAGAACAGGGAATCAAATTTAGAAAACCAACTTATGCTTGCTTAAGGGGAAAGGTGAGTTGGGGTGCTGCATAAAACCAGAGATTGAAATGAGCACAGATAAAGTTCCTTAAGCCAAATATGGAATAGACAAGAGCTACTCCTTGCTCAACGAAATGGACTCAACACCTCATATTAAAAGCCTAAGTATGTAGCTGTCTAGTAAGTATCTTAAAACCTATGGATTGCTATGTCTCCGAAAGAGAATCAAGTGTGTGTACAGGGGCATAAACGCAGCAGTGATAGGATTGGAGAGTTTTGGTGAGCAAATGAAGACCCTTTGAAGTCATATTGCATGGTACCCATTCCACGGGTCTCAACTCTCCAGGTTTAAGGGATTCTTCCTTCAGCTAAAACATGCATGTGGATCCCAGAGTGTGATCAACCGTGTGATCGGAAGACGTGTTCCAATATGTCTCACTTTTCGTCCCCTGGTACTCGGGTGCAATATTCCAGACGTTTTACTAACAATCTCCCGACTTGGAGAGTCAGTGCCTTTAACCTCCTGTTTGGCCCAGTTTGCAAATTCTGCGGAAGATGAACAGGAATAGGGAGGACCAATGAGAGACTAGCTGGAGGTGTCTGGACGGGCAAATTTAACTCTCATTTCCCACCAGGAAGAGGAATTATCCAAAAGCTCAGCGTGTCATGCCGGAACCAGTTTAGGGCCTGAAGCAATCCTGCATTGTTGCGGCCAGCTCACAAGAAAGCGAGTTGAAGAAAGGAGCTCAGGGACACTGTAATTCACAAACCTGCAGAGTTATAAATGACAGCTATCGTCCAAAAATATACTGAAGTAAGCCTGCCAAGAGGACTTGAAAGTGGGGCAGAATTGCAGGAAACCGATATCGGGAGGTAGACTGGAATTGCATTTAAAGCATAGCAAAAGAGGCAGAACGTCCACAATGATGCACTTGGCCAAAAAGGGCGTATGCGTTTTTTCCTGAATATATTCAGGAAAATACGCATACGCCCTTTTTGGCCAACCAAGCAAGCTTGCAAAGGAAATCTGCACTACAATGAAGTCTCACTTCCCCCCGATCAAAAGGGCCATCTGAAAAAAGTGTAAAATCCAGAAAGGCAGGACAGGCCATGGAGAACTGGGAGCCTTGTTATGCTGATGGGCGGGATGTAAATTGCCAACAGCCACTGGGGAGAAGTGTATGGTGTTTCCTGAAACATCTAAAAAAGAAAGCAACAGAGCCTAGTTCAATTCCACTTATGGTCCTATAGTTTAGGGAAATTAAAATCAAAAAGACACAGCCACCCCAAAGTTTGGGATGGCTCTGTTTACAAGAACCTCGTTTATGGTACAAGTTCAATATCGCAGAAAGCGAAAAATGGATAAAGCAGTTGTGGTACTTACGTACAATGCAATATCACTCAGCAATGAAATCTATGTCAACAGGCCTGTAGCAGAAAATGAGTGGGCTCAGGTATGATGATTCTAACTGAAATAAGTCACACAGAAAAAGAAACATCATAAGATATCACTAATACACGGAATGTAAACTTGGCTACACAGGAACTGGATTACAAAAGAGAACAGGGTCTCAAATTTAGAAAACCAACTTATGCTTGCTTAAGGGGAAATGTGAGTTGGGGTGCTGCATAAAACCAGAGATTGAAATGAGCACAGATAAAGTTCCTTAAGCCAAATATGTAATAGACAAGAGCTATTCCTTGCTCAACGAAATGGACTCAACACCCCATATTAAACGCCTAAGAATGTACCTGATTAGTAAGTATCTTAAAACCTATGGATTGCTATGCCTCCGAAAGAGAATCAAGCGTGTGTACAGGGGCATAAACGCAGCAGTGATAGGATTGGAGAGGTTCGGTGAGCAAATGAAGACCCTTTGAAGTCATATTGCATGGTACCCATTCCACGGTTCTCAACTCTCCAGGTTTAAGGGATTCTTCCTTCAGCTAAAACAAGCATGTGGAACCCAGAGTATGATCAACTGTGTGATCGGGAGACGTGTTCCAATATGTCTCATTTCTCGTCCCCTGGTACTCGGGTGCAACATTCCAGACGCTTTACTAACACGCTCCCGACTTGGAGAGTCAGTGCCTTTAACCTCCTGTTTGGCCCAGTTTCCAATTTCTGCGGAAGATGAACAGGAATAGGGAGGACAAATGAGAGACTAGCTGGAGGTGTCTGGACGGGCAAATTTAACTCTCATTTCCCACCAGGAAGAGGAATTAACCAAAGGCTCAGTGTGCCGTGCCGGAACTAGATTAGGGCCTGAAGCAATCTGGCGGTGTTGCGGCCAGCTCACAAGAAAGCGAATTGAAGAAAGGAGCTCAGGGGCAGTGTAATTCACAAACCTGCAGAGTTATAAATGACAGCTATCGTCCAAAAATATACTGAAGTAAGGCTGCCAAGAGGACTTGAAAGCGGGGCAGAACTGCAGGAAAGCAATTTCAGGAGGAACACTGGAATTGCATTTAAAGCATAGGAAAAGAGGCAGAACGTCGACAATGATGCACTTGGCCAAAAAGGGCGTATGCGTTTTTTCCTGAATATATTCAGGAAAAAACGCATACGCCCTTTTTGGCCAACCAAGCAAGCTTGCAAAGGAAATCTGCACTACAATGAAGTCTCACTTCCCTCCGGTCAAAAGGGCCAACTGAAAAAAGTGTAAAATCCAGAAAGGCAGGACAGGGCATGGAGAACTGGTAGCCTTGTTATGCTGATGGGCGGGATGTATATTGCCAACAGCCACTCGGGAGAAGTGTATGGTGTTTCCTGAAACATCTAAAAAACAAAGCAACAGAGCCTAGGGCACTTCCACTTATGGCCCTATAGCCTAGGGAAATTAACATCAAAAAGACACAGCCACCCCAAAGTCTGGGACGGCTCTGTTTAGAAGAAACTCGTTTAAGGGACTAGTTCAATATCGCAGAAAGTGAAAAATGGATAAAGAAGTTGTGGTACTTACGTACAATGCAATATCACTCAGCAATGAAATCTATGTCATCAGGCCAGTAGCAGCATAATGAGTGGATTCAGGTATGATGATTCTAACTGAAATAAGCCACACAGAAAAAGAAACATCATAAGATATCACAAATACACGGAATGTAAACTTGGCTACACAGGAACTGTATTACAAAAGAGAACAGGGTCTCAAATTTAGAAAACCAACTTATGCTTGCTTAAGGGGAAAGGTGAGTTGGGGTGCTGCATAAAACCAGAGATTGAAATGAGCACAGATAAAGTTCCTTAAGCCAAATATGGAATAGACAAGAGCTACTCCTTGCTCAACGAAATGGACTCAACACCCCATATTAAATGCCTAAGAATGTACCTGACTAATAAGTATCTTAAAACCTATGGATTGCTATGTCTCTGAAAGAGAATCAAGCGTGTGTACAGGGGCATAAATGCAGCAGTGATAGGATTGGAGAGGTTCGGTTAGCAAATGAAGACCCTTTGAAGTCATATTGCATGGTACCCATTCCACGGGTCTCAACTCTCCAGGTTTAAGGGATTCTTCCTTCAGCTAAAGCATGCATGTGGAACCCAGAGTATGATCAACCATGTGATTGGGAGACGTGTTCCAATATGTCTCAGTTCTCGTCCACTGGTACTCGGGTGCAACATTCCAGGTGCTTTACTAATACTCTCCCGACTTGGAGAGTCAGTGTCTTTAACCTCCTGTTTGGCCCAGGTTGCAAATTCCACGGAAGATGAACAGGAATAGGGAGAACCAATGAGAGACTAGCTGGAGGTGTCTGGACGTGCAAATTTAACTCTCATTTCCCACCAGGAAGAGGAATTAACCAAAGGCTCAGCGTGCCGTGCCGGAACCAGATTAGGGCCTGAAGCAATCCTGCGGTGTTGCGGCCAGCTCACAAGAAAGCGAGTTGAAGAAAGGAGCTCAGGGGCACTGTAATTCACAAACCTGCAGAGTTATAAATGACAGCTATCGTCCAAAAATATACTGAAGTAAGGCTGCCAAGAGGACTTGAAAGCGGGGCAGAATTGCAGGAAACCGATTTCAGGAGGTAGACTGGAATTGCATTTAAAGCATAGGAAAAGAGGCAGAACGTCGACAATGATGCACTTGGCCAAAAAGGGCGTATGCGTTTTTTCCTGCATATATTCAGGAAAAAACGCATACGCCCATTTTGGCCAACCAAGCAAGCTTGCAAAGGAAATCTGCACTACAATGAAGTCTCACTTCCCCCCGGTCAAAAGGGCCATCTGAAAAAAGTGTAAAATCCAGAAAGGCAACACAGGCCATGGAGAACTGGGAGCCTTGTTATGCTGATGGGCGGGATGTAAATTGCCAACAGCCACTCGGGAGAAGTGTATGGTGTTTCCTGAAACATCTAAAAAACAAAGCAACAGAGCCTAGGGCACTTCCACTTATGGCCCTATAGCCTAGGGAAATTAACATCAAAAAGACACAGCCACCCCAAAGTCTGGGACGGCTCTGTTTAGAAGAAACTCGTTTAAGGGACTAGTTCAATATCGCAGAAAGTGAAAAATGGATAAAGAAGTTGTGGTACTTACGTACAATGCAATATCACTCAGCAATGAAATCTATGTCATCAGGCCAGTAGCAGCATAATGAGTGGATTCAGGTATGATGATTCTAACTGAAATAAGCCACACAGAAAAAGAAACATCATAAGATATCACTAATACACGGAATGTAAACTTGGCTACACAGGAACTGTATTACAAAAGAGAACAGGGTCTCAAATTTAGAAAACCAACTTATGCTTGCTTAAGGGGAAAGGTGAGTTGGGGTGCTGCATAAAACCAGAGATTGAAATGAGCACAGATAAAGTTCCTTAAGCCAAATATGGAATAGACAAGAGCTACTCCTTGCTCAACGAAATGGACTCAACACCCCATATTAAATGCCTAAGAATGTACCTGACTAGTAAGTATCCTAAAACCTATGGATTGCTATGTCTCCAAAAGAGAATCAAGCGTGTGTACAGGGGCATAAACGCAGCAGTGATAGGATTGGAGAGGTTCGGTGAGCAAATGAAGACCCTTTGAAGTCATATTACATGGTACCCATTCCACGGGTCTCAACTCTCCAGGTTTAAGGGATTCTTCCTTCACCTAAAGCATGCATGTGGAACCCAGAGTATGATCAACCATGTGATCGGGAGACGTGTTCCAATATGTCTCAGTTCTCGTCCCCTTGTACTCGGGTGCAACATTCCAGACGCTTTACTAACACTCTCCTGACTTGGAGAGTCAGTGCCTTTAAACTCCTGTTTGGGCCAGTTTGCAATTTCTGCGGAACATGAACAGGAATAGGAAGAACCAATGAGAGACTAGCTGGAGGTGTCTGGACGGGCAAATTTAACTCTCATTTCCCACCAGGAAGAGGAATTAAGCAAAGGCTCAGCGTGCCGTGCCAGAACCAGATTAGGGCCTGAAGCAATCCTGCGGTGTTGCGGCCAGCTCACAAGAAAGCGAGTTGAAGAAAGGCGCTCGGGGCACTGTAATTCACAAACCTGCAGAGTTATAAATGACAGCTATCGTCCAAAAATATACTGAAGTAAGGCTGCCAAGAGGACTTGAAAGCGGGGCAGAATTGCAGGAAGCCGATTTCAGGAGGTAGACTGGAATTGCATTTAAAGCATAGGAAAAGAGGCAGAACGTCCACAATGATGCACTTGGCCAAAAAGGGCATATGCGTTTATTCCTGAATATATTCAGGAAAAAACGCATACGCCCTTTTTGGCCAACCAAGCAAGCTTGCATAGGAAATCTGCACAACAATGAAGTCTCACTTCCCCCTGGTCAAAAGGGCCATCTGAATAAAGTGTAAAATCCAGAAAGGCAGGACAGGCCATGGAGAAATGGGAGCCTTGTTATGCTGATGGGCGGGATGTAAACTGCCAACAGCCACTAGGGAGAAGTGTATGGTGTTTCCTGAAACATCTAAAAAACAAAGCAACAGAGCCTAGGGCACGTCCACTTATGGTCCTATAGCTTAGAGAAATTTAAATCAAAAAGACACAGCCACCCCAAAATTTGGGATGGCTCTGTTTACAAGAACCTCATTTACGGTACAAGTTCAATTTTGCAGAAAGTGAAAAATGGATAAAGAAGTTTTGGTACTTACCTACAATGCAATATCCCTCAGCAATGAAATCTATGTCATCAGGCCCATAGCAGCATAATGAGTGGATTCAGGTATGATGATTCTAACTGAAATAAGTCACACAGGAAAAGAAACATCAGAAGATATCACTAATACACGGAATATAAACCTGGCTACACAGGAACTGAATTACAAAACAGAACAGGGAATCAAATTTAGAAAACCAACTTATGCTTGCTTAAGGGGAAAGGTGAGTTGGGGTGCTGCATAAAACCAGAGATTGAAATGAGCACAGATAAAGTTCCTTAAGCCAAATATGGAATAGACAAGAGCTACTCCTTGCTCAACGAAATGGACTCAACACCTCATATTAAAAGCCTAAGTATGTAGCTGTCTAGTAAGTATCTTAAAACCTATGGATTGCTATGTCTCCGAAAGAGAATCAAGTGTGTGTACAGGGGCATAAACGCAGCAGTGATAGGATTGGAGAGTTTTGGTGAGCAAATGAAGACCCTTTGAAGTCATATTGCATGGTACCCATTCCACGGGTCTCAACTCTCCAGGTTTAAGGGATTCTTCCTTCAGCTAAAACATGCATGTGGAACCCAGAGTGTGATCAACCGTGTGATCGGAAGACGTGTTCCAATATGTCTCACTTTTCGTCCCCTGGTACTCGGGTGCAATATTCCAGACGTTTTACTAACAATCTCCCGACTTGGAGAGTCAGTGCCTTTAACCTCCTGTTTGGCCCAGTTTGCAAATTCTGCGGAAGATGAACAGGAATAGGGAGGACCAATGAGAGACTAGCTGGAGGTGTCTGGACGGGCAAATTTAACTCTCATTTCCCACCAGGAAGAGGAATTATCCAAAAGCTCAGCGTGTCATGCCGGAACCAGATTAGGGCCTGAAGCAATCCTGCATTGTTGCGGCCAGCTCACAAGAAAGCGAGTTGAAGAAAGGAGCTCAGGGACACTGTAATTCACAAACCTGCAGAGTTATAAATGACAGCTATCGTCCAAAAATATACTGAAGTAAGCCTGCCAAGAGGACTTGAAAGTGGGGCAGAATTGCAGGAAACCGATATCGGGAGGTAGACTGGAATTGCATTTAAAGCATAGCAAAAGAGGCAGAACGTCCACAATGATGCACTTGGCCAAAAAGGGCGTATGCGTTTTTTCCTGAATATATTCAGGAAAATACGCATACGCCCTTTTTGGCCAACCAAGCAAGCTTGCAAAGGAAATCTGCACTACAATGAAGTCTCACTTCCCCCCGATCAAAAGGGCCATCTGAAAAAAGTGTAAAATCCAGAAAGGCAGGACAGGCCATGGAGAACTGGGAGCCTTGTTATGCTGATGGGCGGGATGTAAATTGCCAACAGCCACTGGGGAGAAGTGTATGGTGTTTCCTGAAACATCTAAAAAAGAAAGCAACAGAGCCTAGTTCAATTCCACTTATGGTCCTATAGTTTAGGGAAATTAAAATCAAAAAGACACAGCCACCCCAAAGTTTGGGATGGCTCTGTTTACAAGAACCTCGTTTATGGTACAAGTTCAATATCGCAGAAAGCGAAAAATGGATAAAGCAGTTGTGGTACTTACGTACAATGCAATATCACTCAGCAATGAAATCTATGTCAACAGGCCTGTAGCAGAAAATGAGTGGGCTCAGGTATGATGATTCTAACTGAAATAAGTCACACAGAAAAAGAAACATCATAAGATATCACTAATACACGGAATGTAAACTTGGCTACACAGGAACTGGATTACAAAAGAGAACAGGGTCTCAAATTTAGAAAACCAACTTATGCTTGCTTAAGGGGAAATGTGAGTTGGGGTGCTGCATAAAACCAGAGATTGAAATGAGCACAGATAAAGTTCCTTAAGCCAAATATGTAATAGACAAGAGCTATTCCTTGCTCAACGAAATGGACTCAACACCCCATATTAAACGCCTAAGAATGTACCTGATTAGTAAGTATCTTAAAACCTATGGATTGCTATGCCTCCGAAAGAGAATCAAACGTGTGTACAGGGGCATAAACGCAGCAGTGATAGGATTGGAGAGGTTCGGTGAGCAAATGAAGACCCTTTGAAGTCATATTGCATGGTACCCATTCCACGGTTCTCAACTCTCCAGGTTTAAGGGATTCTTCCTTCAGCTAAAACAAGCATGTGGAACCCAGAGTATGATCAACTGTGTGATCGGGAGACGTGTTCCAATATGTCTCAGTTCTCGTCCCCTGGTACTCGGGTGCAACATTCCAGACGCTTTACTAACACTCTCCCGACTTGGAGAGTCAGTGCCTTTAACCTCCTGTTTGGCCCAGTTTCCAATTTCTGCGGAAGATGAACAGGAATAGGGAGGACAAATGAGAGACTAGCTGGAGGTGTCTGGACGGGCAAATTTAACTCTCATTTCCCACCAGGAAGAGGAATTAACCAAAGGCTCAGTGTGCCGTGCCGGAACTAGATTAGGGCCTGAAGCAATCCTGCGGTATTGCGGTCAGCTCACAAGAAAGCGAATTGAAGAAAGGAGCTCAGGGGCAGTGTAATTCACAAACCTGCAGAGTTATAAATGACAGCTATCGTCCAAAAATATACTGAAGTAAGGCTGCCAAGAGGACTTGAAAGCGGGGCAGAACTGCAGGAAAGCAATTTCAGGAGGAACACTGGAATTGCATTTAAAGCATAGGAAAAGAGGCAGAACGTCGACAATGATGCACTTGGCCAAAAAGGGCGTATGCGTTTTTTCCTGAATATATTCAGGAAAAAACGCATACGCCCTTTTTGGCCAACCAAGCAAGCTTGCAAAGGAAATCTGCACTACTATGAAGTCTCACTTCCCTCCGGTCAAAAGGGCCAACTGAAAAAAGTGTAAAATCCAGAAAGGCAGGACAGGGCATGGAGAACTGCTAGCCTTGTTATGCTGATGGGCGGGATGTATATTGCCAACAGCCACTAGGGAGAAGTGTATGGTGTTTCCTGAAACATCTAAAAAACAAAGCAACAGAGCCTAGGGCACTTCCACTTATGGCCCTATAGCTTAGGGAAATTAATATCAAAAAGACACAGCCACCCCAAATTTGGGACGGCTCTGTTTACAAGAAACTCGTTTACGGGACAAGTTCAATATCACAGAAAGTGAAAAATGGATAAAGCAGTTGTGGTACTTACGTACAATGCAATATCACTCAGCAATGAAATCTATGTCATCAGACCCATAGCAGCATAATGAGTGGATTCAGGTATGATGATTCTAACTGAAATAAGTCACACAGAAAAAGAAACATCATAAGATATCACTAATACACGGAATGTAAACTTGGCTACACAGGAACTGGATTACCAAAGAGAACAGGGTCTCAAATTTGGAAAACGAACTTATGCTTGCTTAAGGGGAAAGGTGAGTTGGGGTGCTGCATAAAACCAGAGATTGAAATGAGCACAGATAAAGTTCCTTAAGCCAAATATGGAATAGACAAGAGCTACGCATTGCTCAACGAAATGGACTCAACACCCCATATTAAACGCCTAAGTATGTACGTGACTAGTAAGTATCTTAAAACCCATGGATTGCTATATCTCCAAAAGAGAATCAAGCGTGTGTACAGGGGCATAAACGCAGCAGTGATAGGATTGGAGAGGTTCGGTGATCAAATGAAGACCCTTTGAAGTCATATTGCATGGTACCCATTCCACGGGTCTCAACTCTCCAGGTTTAAGGGATTCTTCCTTCAGCTAAAACATGCATGTGGAACCCAGAGTGTGATCAACCGTGTGATCGGGAGACATGTTCCAATATGTCTCAGTTCTCGTCCCCTGGTACTCGGGTGCAACATTCCAGATGCTTTACTAACACTCTCCCGACTTGGAGAGTCAGGGCCTTTAACCTCCTGTTTGGCCCAGTTTGCAATTTCTGCGGAAGATGAACAGGAATAGGGAGAACCAATGAGAGACTAGCTGGTGGTGTCTGGACGGGCAAATTTAAGTCTCATTTCCCACCAGGAAGAGGAATTAACCAAAGGCTCAGCGTGCCGTGCCGGAACAAGATTAGGGCCTGAAGCAATCCTGCGGTGTTGCGGCCAGCTCACAAGAAAGCGAGTTGAAGAAAGGAGCTCAGGGGCCCTGTAATTCACAAACCTGCAGAATTATAAATGACAGCTATCATCCAAAAATATACTGAAGTAAGGCTGCCAAGAGGACTTGAAAGCGGGGCAGAATTGCAGAAAACCGATTTCAGGAGGTAGACTGGAATTGCATTTAAAGCATAGGAAAAGAGGCAGAACGTGGACAATGATAAATGTGGCCAAAAAGGGCGTATGCGTTTTTTCCTGAATATATTCAGGAAAAAACGCATACGCCCTTTTTGGCCAACCAAACAATCTTGCAAAGGAAATCTGCACTACAATGAAGTCTCACTTCCCCGCGGTCAAAAGGGCCATCTGAAAAAAGTGTAAAATCCAGAAAGGCAGAACAGGCCATGGAGAACTGGGAGCCTTGTTATGCTGATGGGCGGGATGTAAATTGCCAACAGCCACTCGGGAGAAGTGTATGGTGTTTCCTGAAACATCTAAAAAACAAAGCAACAGAGCCTAGGGCATTTCCACTTATGGTCCTATAGCTTAGGGAAATTAAAATCAAAAAGACACAGCCACCCCAAAGTTTGGGACGGCTCTCTTTACAAGAACCGCATTTATGGTACAAGTTCAATATCGCAGAAAGCGGAAAATGGATAAAGAAGTTGTGGTACTTACGTACAATGCAATATCACTCAGCAATGAAATCTATGTCATCAGGCCCGTAGCAGCATAATGAGTGGATTCAGGTATGATGATTCTAACTGAAATAAGTCACACAGGAAAAGAAACATCAGAAGATATCACTAATACACGGAATGTAAACCTGGCTACACAGGAACTGAATTACAAAACAGAACAGGGAATCAAATTTAGAAAACCAACTTATGCTTGCTTAAGGGGAAAGGTGAGTTGGGGTGCTGCATAAAACCAGAGATTGAAATGAGCACAGATAAAGTTCCTTAAGCCAAATATGGAATAGACAAGAGCTACTCCTTGCTCAACGAAATGGACTCAACACCTCATATTAAAAGCCTAAGTATGTAGCTGTCTAGTAAGTATCTTAAAACCTATGGATTGCTATGTCTCCGAAAGAGAATCAAGTGTGTGTACAGGGGCATAAACGCAGCAGTGATAGGATTGGAGAGTTTTGGTGAGCAAATGAAGACCCTTTGAAGTCATATTGCATGGTACCCATTCCACGGGTCTCAACTCTCCAGGTTTAAGGGATTCTTCCTTCAGCTAAAACATGCATGTGGAACCCAGAGTGTGATCAACCGTGTGATCGGAAGACGTGTTCCAATATGTCTCACTTTTCGTCCCCTGGTACTCGGGTGCAATATTCCAGACGTTTTACTAACAATCTCCCGACTTGGAGAGTCAGTGCCTTTAACCTCCTGTTTGGCCCAGTTTGCAAATTCTGCGGAAGATGAACAGGAATAGGGAGGACCAATGAGAGACTAGCTGGAGGTGTCTGGACGGGCAAATTTAACTCTCATTTCCCACCAGGAAGAGGAATTATCCAAAAGCTCAGCGTGTCATGCCGGAACCAGATTAGGGCCTGAAGCAATCCTGCATTGTTGCGGCCAGCTCACAAGAAAGCGAGTTGAAGAAAGGAGCTCAGGGACACTGTAATTCACAAACCTGCAGAGTTATAAATGACAGCTATCGTCCAAAAATATACTGAAGTAAGCCTGCCAAGAGGACTTGAAAGTGGGGCAGAATTGCAGGAAACCGATATCGGGAGGTAGACTGGAATTGCATTTAAAGCATAGCAAAAGAGGCAGAACGTCCACAATGATGCACTTGGCCAAAAAGGGCGTATGCGTTTTTTCCTGAATATATTCAGGAAAATACGCATACGCCCTTTTTGGCCAACCAAGCAAGCTTGCAAAGGAAATCTGCACTACAATGAAGTCTCACTTCCCCCCGATCAAAAGGGCCATCTGAAAAAAGTGTAAAATCCAGAAAGGCAGGACAGGCCATGGAGAACTGGGAGCCTTGTTATGCTGATGGGCGGGATGTAAATTGCCAACAGCCACTGGGGAGAAGTGTATGGTGTTTCCTGAAACATCTAAAAAAGAAAGCAACAGAGCCTAGTTCAATTCCACTTATGGTCCTATAGTTTAGGGAAATTAAAATCAAAAAGACACAGCCACCCCAAAGTTTGGGATGGCTCTGTTTACAAGAACCTCGTTTATGGTACAAGTTCAATATCGCAGAAAGCGAAAAATGGATAAAGCAGTTGTGGTACTTACGTACAATGCAATATCACTCAGCAATGAAATCTATGTCAACAGGCCTGTAGCAGAAAATGAGTGGGCTCAGGTATGATGATTCTAACTGAAATAAGTCACACAGAAAAAGAAACATCATAAGATATCACTAATACACGGAATGTAAACTTGGCTACACAGGAACTGGATTACAAAAGAGAACAGGGTCTCAAATTTAGAAAACCAACTTATGCTTGCTTAAGGGGAAATGTGAGTTGGGGTGCTGCATAAAACCAGAGATTGAAATGAGCACAGATAAAGTTCCTTAAGCCAAATATGTAATAGACAAGAGCTATTCCTTGCTCAACGAAATGGACTCAACACCCCATATTAAACGCCTAAGAATGTACCTGATTAGTAAGTATCTTAAAACCTATGGATTGCTATGCCTCCGAAAGAGAATCAAACGTGTGTACAGGGGCATAAACGCAGCAGTGATAGGATTGGAGAGGTTCGGTGAGCAAATGAAGACCCTTTGAAGTCATATTGCATGGTACCCATTCCACGGTTCTCAACTCTCCAGGTTTAAGGGATTCTTCCTTCAGCTAAAACAAGCATGTGGAACCCAGAGTATGATCAACTGTGTGATCGGGAGACGTGTTCCAATATGTCTCAGTTTTCGTCCCCTGGTACTCGGGTGCAACATTCCAGACGCTTTACTAACACTCTCCCGACTTGGAGAGTCAGTGCCTTTAACCTCCTGTTTGGCCCAGTTTCCAATTTCTGCGGAAGATGAACAGGAATAGGGAGGACAAATGAGAGACTAGCTGGAGGTGTCTGGACGGGCAAATTTAACTCTCATTTCCCACCAGGAAGAGGAATTAACCAAAGGCTCAGTGTGCCGTGCCGGAACTAGATTAGGGCCTGAAGCAATCCTGCGGTATTGCGGCCAGCTCACAAGAAAGCGAATTGAAGAAAGGAGCTCAGGGGCAGTGTAATTCACAAACCTGCAGAGTTATAAATGACAGCTATCGTCCAAAAATATACTGAAGTAAGGCTGCCAAGAGGACTTGAAAGCGGGGCAGAACTGCAGGAAAGCAATTTCAGGAGGAACACTGGAATTGCATTTAAAGCATAGGAAAAGAGGCAGAACGTCGACAATGATGCACTTGGCCAAAAAGGGCGTATGCGTTTTTTCCTGAATATATTCAGGAAAAAACGCATACGCCCTTTTTGGCCAACCAAGCAAGCTTGCAAAGGAAATCTGCACTACTATGAAGTCTCACTTCCCTCCGGTCAAAAGGGCCAACTGAAAAAAGTGTAAAATCCAGAAAGGCAGGACAGGGCATGGAGAACTGCTAGCCTTGTTATGCTGATGGGCGGGATGTATATTGCCAACAGCCACTAGGGAGAAGTGTATGGTGTTTCCTGAAACATCTAAAAAACAAAGCAACAGAGCCTAGGGCACTTCCAGTTATGGCCCTATAGCTTAGGGAAATTAACATCAAAAAGACACAGCCACCCCAAATTTGGGACGGCTCTGTTTACAAGAAACTCGTTTACGGGACAAGTTCAATATCACAGAAAGTGAAAAATGGATAAAGCAGTTGTGGTACTTACGTACAATGCAATATCACTCAGCAATGAAATCTATGTCATCAGACCCATAGCAGCATAATGAGTGGATTCAGGTATGATGATTCTAACTGAAATAAGTCACACAGAAAAAGAAACATCATAAGATATCACTAATACACGGAATGTAAACTTGGCTACACAGGAACTGGATTACCAAAGAGAACAGGGTCTCAAATTTGGAAAACGAACTTATGCTTGCTTAAGGGGAAAGGTGAGTTGGGGTGCTGCATAAAACCAGAGATTGAAATGAGCACAGATAAAGTTCCTTAAGCCAAATATGGAATAGACAAGAGCTACGCATTGCTCAACGAAATGGACTCAACACCCCATATTAAACGCCTAAGTATGTACGTGACTAGTAAGTATCTTAAAACCCATGGATTGCTATATCTCCAAAAGAGAATCAAGCGTGTGTACAGGGGCATAAACGCAGCAGTGATAGGATTGGAGAGGTTCGGTGATCAAATGAAGACCCTTTGAAGTCATATTGCATGGTACCCATTCCACGGGTCTCAACTCTCCAGGTTTAAGGGATTCTTCCTTCAGCTAAAACATGCATGTGGAACCCAGAGTGTGATCAACCGTGTAATCGGGAGACATGTTCCAATATGTCTCAGTTCTCGTCCCCTGGTACTCGGGTGCAACATTCCAGATGCTTTACTAACACTCTCCCGACTTGGAGAGTCAGGGCCTTTAACCTCCTGTTTGGCCCAGTTTGCAATTTCTGCGGAAGATGAACAGGAATAGGGAGAACCAATGAGAGACTAGCTGGTGGTGTCTGGACGGGCAAATTTAAGTCTCATTTCCCACCAGGAAGAGGAATTAACCAAAGGCTCAGCGTGCCGTGCCGGAACAAGATTAGGGCCTGAAGCAATCCTGCGGTGTTGCGGCCAGCTCACAAGAAAGCGAGTTGAAGAAAGGAGCTCAGGGGCCCTGTAATTCACAAACCTGCAGAATTATAAATGACAGCTATCATCCAAAAATATACTGAAGTAAGGCTGCCAAGAGGACTTGAAAGCGGGGCAGAATTGCAGAAAACCGATTTCAGGAGGTAGACTGGAATTGCATTTAAAGCATAGGAAAAGAGGCAGAACGTGGACAATGATAAATGTGGCCAAAAAGGGCGTATGCGTTTTTTCCTGAATATATTCAGGAAAAAACGCATACGCCCTTTTTGGCCAACCAAACAATCTTGCAAAGGAAATCTGCACTACAATGAAGTCTCACTTCCCCGCGGTCAAAAGGGCCATCTGAAAAAAGTGTAAAATCCAGAAAGGCAGAACAGGCCATGGAGAACTGGGAGCCTTGTTATGCTGATGGGCGGGATGTAAATTGCCAACAGCCACTCGGGAGAAGTGTATGGTGTTTCCTGAAACATCTAAAAAACAAAGCAACAGAGCCTAGGGCATTTCCACTTATGGTCCTATAGCTTAGGGAAATTAAAATCAAAAAGACACAGCCACCCCAAAGTTTGGGACGGCTCTCTTTACAAGAACCGCATTTATGGTACAAGTTCAATATCGCAGAAAGCGGAAAATGGATAAAGAAGTTGTGGTACTTACGTACAATGCAATATCACTCAGCAATGAAATCTATGTCATCAGGCACGTAGCAGCATAATGAGTGGATTCAGGTATGATGATTCTAACTGAAATAAGTCACACAGAAAAAGAAACATCATAAGATATCACTAATACACGGAATGTAAACTTGGCTACACAGGAACTAGATTCCAAAACAGAACAGGGTCTCAAATTTAGAAAACCAACTTATGCTTGCTTAAGGGGAAAGGTGAGTTGGGGTGTTGCATAAAACCAGAGATTGAAATGAGCACAGATAAAGTTCCTTAAGCCAAATATGTAATAGACAAGAGCTACTCCTTGCTCAATGAAATGGACTCAACACCCCATATTAAACGCCAAAGAATGTAGCTGACTAGTAAGTATCTTAAAACCTATGGATTGCTATGTCTCCAAAGGAGAATCAAGCGTGTGCACAGGGGCATAAACGCAACAGTGATAGGATTGGAGAGGTTCGGTAAGCAAATGAAGACCCTTTGAAGTCATATTGCATGGTACCCATTCCACGGGTCTCAACTCTCCAGGTTTAAGGGATTCTTCCTTCAGCAAAATCATGCATGTGGAACCCAGAGTATGATCAACCGTGTGATCGGGAGACATGTTCAAATATGTCTCCGTTCTCGTCCCCTGGAACTCGGGTGCAACATTCCAGACGCTTTACTAACACTCTCCCGACTTGGAGAGTCAGTGCCTTTAACCTCCTGTTTGGCCCAGTTTGCAATTTCTGCGGAAGATGAACAGGAATAGGGAGAAGCAATGAGAGGCTAGCTGGAGGTGTCTGTACGGGCCAATTTAACTCTCATTTCCCACCAGGAAGAGGAATTAACGAAAGGCTTAGCGTGTCGTGCCGGAACCAGATTAGGGCCTGAAGCAATCCTGCGGTGTTGCGGCCAGCTCACAAGAAAGCGAGTTGAAGAAAGGAGCTCAGGGGCACTGTAATTCACAAACCTGCAGAGTTATAAATGACAGCTATCGTCCAAAAATATACTGAAGTAAGGCTGCCACGAGGACTTGAAAGCAGGGCAGAATTGCAGGAAACCGATTTCAGGAGGTAGACTGGAATTGCATTTAAAGCATAGGAAAAGAGGCAGAACGTCAACAATGATGCACTTGGCCAAAAAGTGTGTATGCATTTTTTCCTGAATATATTCAGGAAAAAATGCATACGCCCTTTTTGGCCAACCAAGCAAGCTTGCAAAGGAAATCTGCACTACAATGAAGTCTCACGTCCCCCCGGTCAAAAGGGCCATCTGAAAAAAGTATAAAATCCAGAAAGGTAGGACAGGCCATGGAGAACTGGAAGCCTTGTTATGCTGATGAGCGGGATGTAAATTGCCAACAGCCACTCAGGAGAAGTGTATGGTGTTTCCTGAAACATATAAAAAACAAAGCAACAGAGCCTAGAGCACATCCACTTATGGCCCTATAGCTTAGGGAAATTAAAATCAAAAAGACACAGCCACCCCTAAGTTTGGGACGGCTCTGTTTACAAGAAACTCGTTTATGGGACTAGTTCAATATCGCAGGAAGTGAAAAATGGATAAAGCAGTTGTGGTACTTACGTACAATGCAATATCACTCAGCAATGAAATCTATGTCATCAGGCCCGTAGCAGCATAATGAGTGGATTCAGGTATGATGATTCTAACTGAAATAAGTCACACAGGAAAAGAAACATCAGAAGATATCACTAATACACGGAATGTAAACTTGGCTACACAGGAACTGGATTACAAAACAGAACAGTGTCTCAAATTTAGAAAACCAACTTATGCTTGCTTAAGGGGAATGGTGAGTTGGGGTGCTGCATAAAACTAGAGATGAAATGAGCACAGATAAAGTTCCTTAAGCCAAATGTGGAATAGACAAGAGCTACTCCTTGCTCAACGAAATGGACTCAACACCCCATATTAAACGCCTAAGAATGTACCTGACTAGTAAGTATCTTAAAACCTATGGATTGCTATGTCTCCGAAAGAGAATCAAGCGTTTGTACAGGGGCATAAACGCAGCAGTGATAGGATTGGGGAGGTTCGGTGAGCAAATGAAGACCCTTTGAAGTCATATTGCATGGTACCCATTCCACGGGTCTCAACGCTCCAGGTTTAAGGGATTCTTCCTTCAGCTAAATCATGCATGTGGAACCCTGAGTATGATCAACCATGTGATCGGGAGACGTGTTCCAATATGTCTCAGTTTTCGTCCCCTGGTACTCGGGTGCAACATTCCAGACGCTTTACTAACACTCTCCCGACTTGGAGAGTCAGTGCCTTTAAACTCCTGTTTGGCCCAGTTTGCAATTTCTGCGGAAGATGAACAGGAATAGGGAGAACCAATGAGAGACTAGCTGGAGGTGTCTGGACGGGCAAATTTAACTCTCATTTCCCACCAGGAAGAGGAATTAACCAAAGGCTCAGCGTGCCGTGCCGGAACCAGATTAGGGCCTGAAGCAATCCTGCGGTGTTGCGGCCAGCTCACAAGAAAGCGAGTTGAAGAAAGGAACTCAGGGGCACTGTAATTCACAAACCTGCAGAGTTATAAATGACAGCTATCGTCCAAAAATATACTGAAGTAAGGCTGCCAAGAGGACTTGAAAGCGGGGCAGAATTGCAGGAAACTGATTTCAGGAGGTACACTGGAATTGCATTTAAAGCATAGGAAAAGAGGCAAAACGTCGACAATGATAAACTTGGCCACAAAGGGCGTATGCGTTTTTTCCTGAATATATTCAGGAAAAAAAGCATACGCCCTTTTTGGCCAACCAAGCAAGCTTGCAAAGGACATCTGCACTACAATGAAGTCTCACTTGCCCCCGGTCAAAAGGGCCATCTGAAAAAAGTGTAAAATCCAGACATGCAGGACAGGCCATGGAGAACTGGGAGCCTTGTTATGCTGATGGGCGGGATGTAAATTGCCAACAGCCACTCGGGAGAAGTGTATGGTGTTTCCTGAAACATGTAAAAAACAAAGCAACAGAGGCTAGGGCACTTCCACTTATGATCCTATAGCTTAGGGAAATTAAAATCAAAAAGACACAGCCACCCCAAAATTTGGTATGGCTCTTATTACAAGAACCTCGTTTACGGTACAAGTTCAATATCACAGAAAGTGAAAAATGGATAAAGATGTTGTGGTACTTACATACAATGCAATAACACTCAGCAATGAAATCTATGTCATCAGGCACGTAGCAGCATAATGAGTGGATTCAGGTATGATGATTCTAACTGAAATAAGTCACACAGAAAAAGAAACATCATAAGATATCACTAATACACGGAATGTAAACTTGGCTACACAGGAAATGGATTACAAAACAGAACAGGGTCTCAAATTTAGAAAACCAACTTATGCTTGCTTAAGGGGAAAGGTGAGTTGGGGTGCTGCATAAAACCAGAGATTGAAATGAGCACAGATAAAGTTCCTTAAGCCAAATATGGAATAGAAAAGAGCTACTCCCTGCTCAACGAAATGGACTCAAAACCCCATGTTAAACACCTTATAATGTACCTGACTAGTAAGTTTCTTAAAACCTAAAGATTGCTATGTCTCTGAAAGAGAATCAAGCGTGAGTACAGGGGCATAAACGCAGCAGTGATAGGATTGGAGAGGTTCGGTGAGCAAATGAAGACCCTTTGAAGTCATATTGCATGGTACCCATTCCACGGGTCTCAACTCTCCAGGTTTAAGGGATTCTTCCTTCAGCTAAATCATGCATGTGGAACCCGGAGTATGATCAACCGTGTGATCGGGAGTCGTGGTCCAATATGTCTCCATTCTCGTCCCCTGGTACTCGGGTGCAACATTCCAGACGCTTTACTAACACTCTCCCAACTTGGAGAGTCAGTGCCTTTAACCTCCTGTTTGGCCCAGTTTGCAATTTCTGCGGAAGATGAACAGGAATAGGGAGAACCAATGAGAGACTAGCTGGAGGTGTCTGGACGGGCAAATTTAACTCTCATTTCCCACCAGGAAGAGGAATTAACCAAAGGCTCAGCGTGCCGTGCCAGAAGATGATTAGGGCCTGAAGCAATCCTGCGGTGTTGCGGCCAGCTCACAGGCAAGCGAGTTGAAGAAAGGAGCTCAGGGGCACTGTAATTCACAAACCTGCAGAGTTATAAATGACAGCTATCGTCAAAAAATATACTGAAGTAAGGCTGCCAAGAGGACTTGAAAGCGGGGCAGAATTGCAGGAAACCGATTTCAGGAGGTAGACTGGAATTGCATTTAAAGCATAGGAAAAGAGGCAGAACGTCGACAATGATGCACTTGGCCAAAAAGGACGTATGCGTTTTTCCCTGAATATATTCAGGAAAAAACGCATACGCACTTTTTGGCCAACCAAGCAAGCTTGCAAAGGAAATCTGCACTATAATGAAGTCTCACTTCCCCACGGTCAAAAGGGCCATCTGAAAAAAGTGTAAAATCCAGAAAGGCAGGACAGGCCATGGAGAACTGGGAGCCTTGTTATGCTGATGGGCGGGATGTAAATTGCCAACAGCCACTCGGGAGAAGTGTATGGTGTTTCCTGAAATATCTAAAAAACTGAGGAACAGAGCCTAGGGCACTTCCACTTATAGTCCTATAGCTTAGGGAAATTAAAATCAAAAAGACACAGCCACCCCAAATTTTGGGACAGCTCTGTTTACAAGAACCTCGTTTACGGTACAAGTTCAATATCGCAGAAAGCGAAAAATGGACAAAAAAGTTGTGGTACTTACGTACAATGCAATATCACTCAGCAATGAAATCTATGTCATCAGGCCCGTAGCAGCATAATGAGTGGATTCAGGTATGATGATTCTAACTGAAATAAGTCACACAGAAAAAGAAACGTCATAAGATATCACTAATACACGGAATGTAAAGTTGGCTACAGAGGAACTGGATTACAAAACAGAACAGGGTATCCAATTTAGAAAACCAACTTATGCTTGCTTAAGGGGAAAGGTGAGTTGGGGTGCTGCATAAAACCAGAGATTGAAATGAGCACAGATAAAGTTCCTTAAGCCAAATATGTAATAGACAAGAGCTACTCCTTGCTCAACGAAATGGACTCAACACCACATATTAAACGCCTAATAATGTACCTGACTAGTAAGTATCTTAAAACCTATGGATTGCTATGTCTCTGAAAGAGAATCAAGCGTGAGTACAGGGGCATAAAAGCAGCAGTGAGAGGATTGGAGAGGTTCGGTGAGCAAATGAAGACCCTTTGAAGTCATATTGCATGGTACCCATTCCACGGGTCTCAACTCTCCAGGTTTAAGGGATTCTTCCTTCAGCTAAAACATGCATGTGGAACCCAGAGTATGATCAACCGTGTCATCGCGAGACGTGTTCAAATATGTCTCAGTTCTCGTACCCTGGTACTCGGGTGCAACATTCCAGATGCTTTATTAACACTCTCCCGACTTGGAGAGTCAGTGCCTTTAACCTCCTGTTTGGCCCAGTTTGCAATTTCTGCGGAAGATGAACAGGGATAGGGAGGACCAATGAGAGACTAGCTGGAGGTGTCTGGACGGGCGAATTTAACTCTCATTTCCCACCAGGAAGAGGAATTAAGCAAAGGCTCAGCGTGCGGTGCCGGAACCAGATTAGGGCCTGAAGCAATCCTGCGGTGTTGCGGCCAGCTCACAAGAAAGCGAGTTGAAGAAATGAGCTCATGGGCACTGTAATTCACAATCCTGCAGAGTTATAAATGACAGCTATCGTCCAAAAATATACTGAAGTAAGGCTGCCAAGAGGACTTGAAAGCGGGGCAGAATTGCAGGAAACCGATTTCAGGAGGTAGACTGGAATTGCATTTAAAGCATAGGAAAAGAGGCAGAACTTCCACAATGATGCACTTGGCCAAAAAGGGCGTATGCGTTTTTTCCTGAATATATTCAGGAAAAAACGCATACGCCCTTTTTGGTCAACCAAGCAAGCTTACAAAGGAAATCTGCACTAAAATGAAGTCTCACTTCCCCCCGGACAAAAGGGCCATCTGAAAAAAGTGTAAAATCCAGAAAGGCAGGACAGGCCATGGACAACTGTGAGACTTGTTATGCTAATGGGTGGGATGTAAATTGCCAACAGCCACTGGGGAGAAGTGTATGGTGTTTCCTGAAACATCTAAAAAACAAAGCAACAGAGCCTAGGGCACTTCTACTTATGGTCCTATAGCTTAGAGAAATTATAATCAAAAAGACTCAGCCACCCCAAAGTTTGGGATGGTTCTGTTTACAAGAACCTCGTTTACGGTACAAGTTCAATATCGCAGAGAGTGAAAAATGGATAAAGAAATTGTGCTACTTACGTACAATGCAATATCACTCAGCAATGAAATCTAAGGCATCAGGGCCATAGCAGCATAATGAGTGGATTCAGGTATGATGATTCTAACTGAAATAAGTCACACAGAAAAAGAAACATCATAAGATATCACTAATACACGGAATGTAAACTTGGCTACACAGGAACTGGATTACAAAACAGAACAGGGTCTCAAATGTAGAAAACCAACTTATGCTTGCTTAATGGGAAAGGTGAGTTGGGGTGCTGCATAAAACCAGAGATTGAAATGAGCACAGATAAAGTTCCTTAAGCCAAATATTAATAGACAAGAGCTACTCCTTGCTCAACGAAATGGGCTCAACACCCCATATTAAACGCCTAAGAATGTACCTGATTAGTAAGTATCTTAAAACCTATGGAATGCTATGTCTCCGAAAGAGAATCAAGCGTGTGTACAGGGGCATAAACGCAGCAGTGATAGGATTGGAGAGGTTCGGTGAGCAAATGAAGACCCTTTGAAGTCATATTGCATGGAACCCATTCCACGGGTTTCAACTCTCCAGGTTTATGGGATTCTTCCTTCAGCTAACACATGCATGTGGAACCCAGAGTATGATCAACCGTGTGATCGGGAGATGCGTTCCAATATGTCTCAGTTCTCGTCCCCTGGTACTCGGGTGCAACATTCCAGAAGTTTAACTAACACTCTCCCGACATGGAGAGTCAGTGCCTTTAACCTCCTGTTTGGCCCAGTTTGAAATTTCTATGGAGGATGAACAGGTATAGGGAGAACCAATGAGAGACTAGCCGGAGGTGTCTGGACGGGCAAATTTAACTCTCATTTCCCACCAGGAAGAGGAATTAACCAAAGGCTCAGCATGCCGTGCCGGAACCAGATTAGGGCCTGAAGCAATCCTGCGGTTTTGCGGCCAGCTCACAAGAAAGCGAGTTGAAGAAAGGAGCTCAGGGGCACTGTAATTCACAACCCTGCACAGTTATAAATGACAGCTATCGTCCAAAAATATACGAAGTAAGGCTGCCAAGAGTCCTTGAATGCGGGGCAGAAATGCAGGAAACCAATTTCAGGAGGTAGACTGGAATTGCATTTAAAGCATAGGAAAAGAGGCAGAACGTCGACAATGAGGCACTTGGCCAAAAAGGGCATATGCGTTTTTTCCTGAATATATTCAGGAAAAAACGCATATGCACTTTTAGGCCATCAAGCAAGCTTGCAAAGGAAATCTGCACTACAATGAAGTCTCAATTCCCGCTGGTCAAAAGGGCGATCTGCAAAAAGTGTAAAATCCAGAAAGGCAGGACAGGCCATGGAGAACTGGGAGCCTTGTTATGCTGATGGGCGGGATGTAAATTGCCAACAGCCACTGGGGAGAAGTGTATGGTGTTTCCTGAAACATCTATAAACAAAGCAACAGAGCCTAGGGCACTTCCACTTATGGTCCTATAGCTTAGGGAAATTAAAATAAAAAAGACACAGCCACCCCAAAGTTTGGGACGGCTCTGTTTACAAGAAACTCGTTTACGGTACAAGTTCAATATCGCAGAAAGTGAAAAATGGATAAAGAAGTTGTGGTACTTACGTACAATGCAATATCACTCAGCAATGAAATCTATGTCATCAGGCCAATAGCAGCATAATGAGTGGATTCAGCTATGATGATCCTAACTGAAACAAGTCACACAGAAAAGGAAACATCATAAGATATCACTAATACACGGAATGTAAACTTGGCTACACAGGAACTGGATTACAAAGAAGAACAGTGTCTCAAATGTAGAAAACCAACATATGCTTGCTTAAGGGGAAAGGTGAGTTGGGGTGCTGCATAAAACGGGAGATTGAAATGAGCACAGATAAAGTTCCTTAAGCCAAATATGTAATAGACAAGAGCTACTCCTTGCTCAACAAAATCGACTCAACACCCCATATTAAACACCTAAGAATGTACCTGAGTAGTAAGTATCTTAAAACCTATGGATTGCTATGTCTCCAAAAGAGAATCAAGCGTGTGTACAGGGGCATAAACACAGCAGTGATAGGATTGGAGAGGTTCGGTGAGCAAATGAAGACCCTTTGAAGTCATATTGCATGGTACCCATTCCACGGGTCTCAACTCTCCAGGTTTAAGGGATTCTTCCTTCAGCTAAAACATGCATGTGGAACCCAGAGTATGATCAACCGTGTGATCGGGAGATGTGTTCCAATATGTCTCAGTTCTCGTCCCCTGGTACTCGGGTGCAACATTCCAGACGCTTTACTAACACTCTCCCGACTTGGAGAGTCAGTGCCTTTAACCTCCTGTTTGGCCCAGTTTGCAATTTCTGCGGAAGATGAACAGGAATAGGGAGAACCAATGAGAGACTAGCTGGAGGTGTCTGGACGGACAAATTTAACTCTCATTTCCCACCAGGAAGAGGAATTAACCAAAGGCTCAGCGTGCCGTGCCGGAACCAGATTAGGGCCTGAAGCAATCCTGCGGTGTTGCGGCCAGCTCACAAGAAAGAGATTTGAAGAAAGGAGCTCAGGGGCACTGTAATTCACAAACCTGCAGAGTTATAAATGACAGCTATCGTCCAAAAATATATTGAAGTAAGGCTGCCAAGAGGACTTGAAAGCAGGGCAGAACTGCAGGAAACCGATTTCAGGAGGTAGACTGGAATTGCATTTAAAGCATAGGAAAATAGGTAGAACGTCGACAATGATGCACTTGGCCAAAAGGGCGTATGCGTTTTTCCCTGAATATATTCAGGAAAAAACGCATAGGCCCTTTTGGGCCAACCAAGCAAGCTTGCAAAGGAAATCTGCACTACAATGAAGTCTCACTTCCCCCCGGTCAAAAGGGACATCTGAAAAAAGTGTAAAATCCAGAAAGGCAGGACAGGCCATGGAGCACTGAGAGCCTTGTTATGCGGATGTGCGGGATGTAATTTCTCAACAGCCACTCGGGAGAAGTGTATGGTGTTTCCTGAAACATCTAAAAAACAAAGCAACAGAGCCTAGGGCACTTCCACTTATGGTTCTATAGCTTAGGGAAATTAAAATCAAAAAGACACAGCCACCCCAACGTTTGGGACGGCTCTGTTTACAAGAACCGCGTTTATGGTACAAGTTCAATATTGCAGAAAGCGAAAAATGGATAAAGAAGGTGTGGTACTTACGTACAATTCAATATCACTCAGCAATGAAATCTATGTCATCAGGCCCGTAGCAGCATAATGAGTGGATTCAGGTATGATGATTCTAACTGAAATAAGTCACACAGAAAAAGAAACATCATAAGATATCACTAATACACGGAATGTAAACTTGGCTACACAGGAACTGGATTACAAAACAGAACAGGGTCTCAAATTTAGAAAACCAACTTATGCTTGCTTAAGGGGAAAGGTGATTTGGAGTGCTGCATAAAACCAGAGGTTGAAATGAGCACAGATAAAGTTCCTTAAGCCAAATATGTAATAGACCAGAGCTACTTCTTCCTCAACGAAATGGACTCAACACCCCATATTAAATGCCTAAGAATGTACCTGACTAGTAAGTATCTTAAAACCTATGGATCGCTATGTCTCCGAAAGAGAATCAAGCGTGTGTACAGGGGCATAAACGCAGCAGTGATAGGATTGGAGAGGTTCGGTGAGCAAATGAACACGCTTTGAAGTCATATTGCATGGTACCCATTCCACGGGTCTCAACTCTCCAGGTTTAAGGGATTCTTCCTTCAGCTAAATCATGCATGTGGAACCCAGAGTATGATCAACCGTGTGATCGGGAGACGTGTTCCAATATGTCTCAGGACTCGTCCCCTGGTACTCGGGTGCAACATTCCAGACGCTTTACTAACACTCTCCCGACTGGGAGAGTCAGTGCCTTTAACCTCCTGTTTGGCCCTGTTTGCAATTTCTGCGGCAGATGAACAGGAATAGGGAGAACCAATGAGAGACTAGCTCGAGGTGTCTGGACGGGCAAATTTAACTCTCATTTCCCACCAGGAAGAGGAATTAACCAAAGGCTCAGCGTGCCGTGCCGGAACCAGATTAGGGCCTGAAGCAATCCTGCGGTGTTGCGGCCAGCTCACAAGAAAGCGAGTTGAAGAAAGGAGCTCAGGGGCACTGTAATTCACAAACCTGCAGAGTTATAAATGACAGCTATCGTCCAAAAATATACTGAAGTAAGGCTGCCAAGAGGACTTGAAAGCAGGGCAAAATTGCAGGAAACCGATTTCAGGAGGTAGACTGGAATTGCATTTAAAGCATAGGAAAAGAGGCAGAACGTCCACAATGATGCACTTGGCCAAAAAGGGCGTATACGTTTTTTCCTGAATATATTCAGGAAAAAACGCATACGCCCTTTTTGGCCAACCAAGCAAGCTTGCAAAGGAAATCTGCACTACAATGAAGTCTCACTTCCCCCCGGTCAAAAGGGCCATCTGAAAAAAGTGTAAAATCCAGAAAGGCAGGACAGGCCATGGAGAACTGGGAGCCTTGTTATGCTGATGGGCGGGATGTAAATTGCCAACAGCCACTAGGGAGAAGTGTATGGTGTTTCCTGAAGCATCTAAAAAACAAAGCAACAGAGCCTAGGGCACTTCCACTTATGGTCCTATAGCTTAGGGAAATTAAAATCAAAAAGACACAGCCACCCCAAAGTTTGGGATGGCTCTGTTTACAAGAACCTCGTTTACGGTACAAGTTCAATATCGCATAAAGCGAAAAATGAATAACGAAGTTGTTTTACTTACGTACAATGCAATATCACTCAGCAATGAAATCTATGTCATCAGGCCCATAGCAGCATAATGAGTGGATTCAGGTATGATGATTCTAACTGAAATAAGTCACACAGAAAAAGAAACATCATAAGATATCACTAATACACGGAATGTAAACTTGGCTACACAGGAACTGGATTACAAAACAGAACAGGGTCTCAAATTTAGAAAACCAACTTATGCTTGCTTAAGGGGAAAGGTGAGTTGGGGTGCTGCATAAAACCAGAGATTGAAATGAGCACAGATAAAGTTCTTTAAGCCAAATATGGAATAAACAAGAGCTACACCTTGCTCAACGAAATGGACTCAACACCCCATATTAAACGCCTGAGAATGTACCTGACTAGTAAGTATCTTAAAACCTATGGATTGCTATGTCTCCGAAAGAGAATCAAGCGTGTGTACAGGGGCATAAACGCAGCAGTGATAGGATTGGAGAGGTTCGGTGAGAAAATGAAGACCCTTTGAAGTCATATTGCATGGTACCCATTCCACGGGTCTCAACTCTCCAGGTTTAAGGGATTCTTCCTTCAGCTAAAACATGCATGTGGAACCCACAGTATGATCAACCGTTTGATCGGGAGACGTGTTCCAATGTCTCAGTTCTCATCCCCTGGTACTTGGGTGCAACATTCCAGACGCTTTACTAACACTCTCCCGACTTGGAGAGTCAGTCCCTTTAAACTCCTGTTTTGCGCAGTTTGCAATTTCTGCGGAAGATGAACAGGAATAGGGAGAACCAATGAGAGACTAGCTGGAGGTTTCTGGACGGGCAAATTTAACTCTCATTTCCCAACAGGAAGAGGAATTAAGCAAAGGCTCAGCGTGCCGTGCCAGAACCAGATTAGGGCCTGAAGCAATCCTGTGGTGTTGCAGCCAGCTTACAAGAAAGCGAGTTGAAGAAAGGAGCTCAGGGGCACTGTAATTCACAAACCTGCAGAGTTATAAATGACAGCTATCGTCCAAAAATATATTGAAGTAACGCTGCCAAGAGGACTTGAAAGCGGGGCAGAATTGCAGGAAACCGATTTCAGGAGGTAGACTGGAATTGCATTTAAAGCATAGGAAAAGAGGCAGAACATCGACAATGATGCACTTGGCCAAAAAGGGCATATGCGTTTTTTCCTGAATATATTCAGGAAAATACGCATACGCACTTTTTGGCCAACCAAGCAAGCTTGCAAAGGAAATCTGCACTACAATGAAGTCTCACTTCCCCCCGGTCAAAAGGACCACTGAAAAAAGTGTAAAATCCAGAAAGGCAGGACAGGCCATGGAGAACTGGGAGCCTTGTTATGCTGATGGGCAGGATGTATATTGCCAACAGCCACTCAGGAGAAGTGTATGGTGTTTCCTGAAACATCTAAAAAACAAAGAAACAGAGCCTAGGGCACTTCCACTTATGGCCCTATAGCTTAGGGAAATTAAAATCAAAAAGACACAGCCACCCCAACGTTTGGGACGGCTCTGTTTACAAGAAACTCGTTTACGGGACAAGTTCAATTTCGCAGAAAGCGAAAAATGGATAAAGAAGTTGTGGTACTTACGTAGAATGCAATATCACTCAGCAATGAAATCTATGTCATCAGGCCCATAGCAGCATAATGAGTGGATTCAGGTATGATGATTCTAACTGAAATAAGTCACATAGAAAAAGAAACATCATAAGATATCACTAATACACGGAATGTAAACTTGGCTACACAGGAACTGGATTACAAAAGAGAACAGGGTCTCAAATTTAGAAAACCATCTTATGATTGCTTAAGGGGAAAGGTGAGTTGGGGTGCTGCATAAAACAAGAGATTGAAATGAGCACAGATAAAGTTCCTTAAGCCAAATATGTAATAGACAAGAGCTACTCCTTGCTAAACGAAATGGACTCAACACCCCATAGTAAACGCCTAACAATGTATCTGACTAGTAAGTATCTTAAAACCTATGGATCGCTATGTCTCCGAAAGAGAATCAAGCGTGTGTACAGGGGCACAAACGCAGCAGTGATAGGATTGGAGAGGTTCGGTGAGCAAATGAAGACCCTTTGAAGTCATATTGCATGGTACCCATTCCACGGGTCTCAACTCTCCAACTTAAGGGATTCTTCCTTCAGCTAAATCATGCATGTGGAACCCAGAGTATGATCAACCGTGTGATCGGGAGACGTGTTCCAATATGTCTCAGGACTCGTCCCCTGGTACTCGGGTGCAACATTCCAGACGCTTTACTACCACTCTCCCGACTGGGAGAGTCAGTGCCTTTAACCTCCTGTTTGGCCCTGTTTGCAATTTCTGCGGCAGATGAACAGGAATAGGGAGAACCAATGAGAGACTAGCTGGAGGTGTCTGGACGGGCAAATTTAACTCTCATTTCCCACCAGGAAGAGGAATTAACCAAAGGCTCAGTGTGCCATGCCGGAACCAGATTAGGGCCTGAAGCAATCCTGCGGTGTTGCGGCCAGCTCACAAGAAAGCGAGTTGAAGAAAGGAGCTCAGGGGCACTGTAATTCACAAACCTGCAGAGTTATAAATGACAGCTATCGTCCAAAAATATACTGAAGTAAGGCTGCCAAGAGGACTTGAAAGTGGGGCAAAATTGCAGGAAACCGATTTCAGGAGGTAGACTGGAATTGCACTTAAAGCATAGGAAAAGAGGCAGAACGTCGACAATGATGCACTTGGCCAAAAAGGGCGTATGCGTTTTTTCCTGAATATATTCAGGAAAAAACGCATACGCACTTTTTGGCCAACCAAGAAAGCTTGCAAAGGAAATCTGCACTACAATGAAGTCTCACTTCCCCCCGGTCAAAAGGACCACTGAAAAAAGTGTAAAATCCAGAAAGGCAGGAGAGGCCATGGAGAACTGGGAGCCTTGTTATGCTGATGGGCGGGATGTATATTGCCAACAGCCACTTGGGAGAAGTGTATGATGTGTTTCCTGAAACATCTAAAAAACAAAGCAACAGAGCCTAGGGCACTTCCACTTATGGCCCTATAGCTTAGGGAAATTAAAATCAAAAAGACATAGCCACCCCAACGTTTGGGACGGCTCTGTTTACAAGAAACTCGTTTACGGTACAAGTTCAATATCACAGAAAGTGAAAAATGGATAAAGAAGTTGTGGTACTTACGTACAATGCAATATCACTCAGCAATGAAATCTATGTCATCAGGCCCGTAGCAGCATAATGAGTGGATTCAGGTATGATGATTCTAACTGAAATAAGTCACACAGAAAAAGAAACATCATAAGATATCACTAATACACGGAATGTAAACTTGGCTACACAGGAACTGGATTACAAAACAGAAGAGGGTCTCAAATGTAGAAAACCAACTTATGCTGGCTTAAGGGGAAAGGTGAGTTGGGGTGCTGCATAAAACCAGAGATTGAAATGAGCACAGATAGAGTTCCTTAAGCCAAATATGGAATAGACAAGAGCTACTCCTTGCCCAACGAAATGGACTCAACACCCCATATTAAACGCCTAAGAATGTACCTGACTAGTAAGTATCTTAAAACCTATGGATTGCTATGTCTCCGAAAGAGAATCAAGCGTGTGTACAGGGGCATAAACGCAGCAGTGATAGGATTGGAGAGGTTCGGTGAGCAAATGAAGACCCTTGAAGTCATATTGCATGGTACCCATTCCACGGGTCTCAACTCTCCAGGTTTAAGGGATTCTTCCTTCAGCTAACACATGCATGTGGAACCCAGACTATGATCAACCGTTTGATCGGGAGACGTGTTCAAATATGTCTCAGTTCTCGTCCCCTGGTACTCGGGTGCAACTTTCCAGACGCTTTACTAACACTCTCCCGACTTGGAGAGTCAGTGCCTTTAACCTCCTGTTTGGCCCAGTTTGCAATTTCTGCGGAAGATGAACAGGAATAGGGAGAACCAATGAGAGACTACCTGGAGATGTCTGGACCGGCAAATATAACTCTCATTTCCCACCAGGAAGAGGAATTAACCAAAGGCTCAGCGTGCCGTGCTGGAACCAGATTAGGGCCTGAAGCAATCCTGCGGTGTTGCGGCCAGCTCACAAGAAAGCGAGCTGAAGAAAGGAGCTCAGGGGCACTGTAATTCACAAACCTGCAGAGTTATAAATGACAGCTATCATCCAAAAATATACTGAAGTAAGGCTGCCAAGAGGACTTGAAAGCGGGGCAGAATTGAAGGAAACCGATTTCAGGAGGTAGACTGGAATTGCATTTAAAGCATAGGAAAAGAGGCAGAACGTCGACAATGATGCACTTGGCCAAAAAGGGCGTATGAGTTTTTTCCTGAATATATTCAGGAAAAAACGCATACGGCCTTTTTGGCCAACCAAGCAAGCTTGCAAAGGAAATCTGCACTACAATGAAGTCTCACTTCCCCCCGGTCAAAAGGGCCATCTGAAAAAAGTGTAAAATCCAGAAAGGCAGGACAGGCCATGGAGAACTGGGAGCCTTGTTATGCTGATGGGCGGGATGTAAATTGCCAACAGCCACTCGGGAGAAGTGTATGGTGTTTCCTGCAACATCTAAGAAACAAAGCAACAGAGCCTAGGGCACTTCCACTTATGGTCCTACAGCTTAGGGAAATTAAAATCAAAAAGACACAGCCACCCCAAAGTTTGGGACGGCTCTGTTTACAAGAACCTCGTTTACGGTACAAGTTCAATATCGCAGAAAGTGAAAACTGGATAAAGAAGTTGTGGTACTTACGTACAATGCCATATCACTCAGCAATGAAATCTATGTCATCAGGCCCGTAGAAGCATAATGAGTGGATTCAGGTATGATGATTCTAACTGAAATAAGTCACAGAGAAATAGAAATATCATAAGACATCACTAATACACGGAATGTAAACTTGGCTACCCAGGAACTGGATTACAAAACAGAAGAGGGTCTCAAGTTTAGAAAACCAACTTATGCGGGCTTAAGGGGAAAGGAGAGTTGGGGTGCTGCATAAAACCAGAGATTGAAATGAGCACAGATAAAGTTCCTTAAGCCAAATATGGAATAGACAAGAGCTACTCCTTGCCCAACGAAATGGACTCAACACCCCATATTAAACGCCTAAGAATGTACCTGACTAGTAAGTATCTTAAAACCTATGGATTGCTATGTCTCCGAAAGAGAATCAAGCGTGTGTACAGGGGCATAAACGCAGCAGTGATAGGATTGGAGAGGTTCGGTGAGCAAATGAAGACCCTTTGAAGTCATATTGCATGGTACCCATTCCACGGGTCTCAACTCTCCAGGTTTAAGGGATTCTTCCTTCAGCTAAAACATGCATGTGGAACCCAGAGTATGATCAACCATGTGAT